>NC_081425.1:3626163-3926163 GCF_949786415.1 Peromyscus eremicus | reverse complement strand
AATATTTGGGTATTTGTGTCTGATGTCACTTTGTATGATGATCCTAATAGTTCATTTAATCCTGGGATGTGAGTTCATTTGAGTGGTTCTTACTAGGGCCTCAGTTGATTGCAGAAAATGAACACACCTCATGGAGGGTAATCTGTTTTACTGAGTTGATTAATTACAAACGTTGAATCACGTTCCTCACATCCCTTCACAGCAGTAGCCTTGCATTTTACCAGACAACTGGGTACCATAAAGTAGCCAACTGGAAAAACAATATATCAACCATCACAGGACCTTTGTCAAAACTCGGAGCTAGGCATGCTGGCACAGTCCTGTTACCCCAGCACTGGGGAGATGGCAGCAGGATAATCAGGAGCCCAGCCTCCTAAGTGCTCCTAGCATCTTGTCTTTTCTTACGTAGGCGTTTACAGCTCTGCTCTCCCCGTGAGCCCTGCTGTCATGGCGCTCTGTAAGAGCTGCTGGCAGACCGTTGCATCATTCTTCTCTGGCATTTTCTAATTTCTCTTGTGAGTTCTCTAATACGGCTACCATTGAAGGTTGTACTGGTTAATCTCCACATATATGTCAAGTTCTTTGACTTCTGGTAGTCTTGATATCTAATCTCAATCTCTTGTGGTCAGAGAGCAAGTGTTTTATGCTTCCAACCTTTTAAAAATCGGATCCACTCTGGACTCTGCTGTGTATGGGCTGGGGAAGTGTGCACTCAGATGTTGTTGGGCAGTGTGTCCCGTGCGGATCTAGTGGAGGTGCTGGGTTTGCAGCATGTCTTGTCTACTTCGTCTTCTATCTATATGCCTGTTAACCTGTCAGTTACTGCTGAAAGTAGGGACAAAAGTCCCAGACTGTTCTCACTGAATTGTCTTATTTTTTAAGTGGGACAGATTTTACTTTGTATACTTGGGTCTTATTGTTAGTTATGTGTGTTTAAAACTTCTATGTCTGGGCTGGCAAGGTAAATCAGCCAATAAAGGCACTTGCTGCCAAATCAGATAATCTGAGTTCAGTCCCTGAGACCCACATGATAGAAGGAGAGAGCCCACTCCCTGTCCTCCGACTTCTATACACGTACTCTTTTACGCACTCCACAGAGAGGTGTGGGGTTATGTTTATTTATTTTAACCTGTATCGTTCTGATTGGTTGACCCTTTTGTAATAGAAATACCCCGGCTGGGCGGTGGTGGCGCACGCCTTTAATCCCAGCACTCGGGAGGCAGAGCCAGGCAGATCTCCGTGAGTTCGAGGCCAGCCTGGACTACCAAGTGAGTTCCAGGAAAGGCGCAAAGCTACACAGAGAAACCCTGTCTCGAAAAACCAAAAAAAAAAAAAAAAAAAAAGAAAGAAAGAAATATCCCATCACAAATGACATTTTGTTTTTAAAAATATGTATGATCTAAGTATTGGGTGTAAGTGTGCCACACAGTTCAGAAGACAACTTTGTGGGAAGTTGGTTCTCTTCTGCCCTTACGTGGGTTCCAAGGATTGAACTCAGTCAGCCTTTTGAGGCCTGAAACTCGAGGTCCTCAGGCTTCAGCTGCCCACTCTACCTAGCTCTCAAGACACCTTTGGTCCTGGATCTCCTTTGTGTGATAGTAGTGCTGGCCTCTCAGCCCTTCTTTTGGAAACTGTTTATATGATGTGTCTTTTTCCATTCTTTTACATTCAACATATTTGTGTTCTAAGTAAAAACATTAATCTTAAAAATGAAATCCTTCTGTTAAATCTATTTTTATTTCATGTTTAAAATGCAGCAAAGAGGACATTATTTAAATCCATTTGCCACATTTAAATGAAGTCATCATCCAGAAAATTCTATTTTTCTTTAGCTCTTGACCAGTACTTGATTTAACCTTTTTATACCATTTATTTGTGTGTGCTTGTGCATCTATTTGTCTGTGTGTGTGTGTGTGTGTGTGTGTGTGTGTGTGTGTGTGTATGTGTGTGTGTGTGTATCTGTGTATCTGTGTGTAGACATCAACAGACAACTTGGGGAGTCAGTTCTCTCTTTTTCTCGTGTGGGTCCTGGGGATCGAACTCAGGTCATCCTTTAGGGCTGGGACTAAGGTGTGCGCCACCAACTACCATGTTCAGTCATGAGTTTTTATTCTACAAGATCTGATTTGACCTCAGCCGATTGTCTTCTAAAGGTCCCCAATTCTATTTCTGTCAAACCAGCAGGGAAAGGAAATTCCTAAGCAAGGAACACCGCTCAGAAAGTGCTGTGCCATGTCTCCAAATCCTTGAGAATCAAGTCAAAAAACTGGGAGCAACAGAAAACACTGTAGGTAACTGATTTATTCAAGTCCTTTAGTTAATCTAAATGACAAACTATATAAGCAACTGTTTAGATACTTATTTTATTCTCTAGCAAAGCACTATCCAATAGAAATCTAAGCCAAAAACTCAAACTAAATGTTACTTCTGAGTTTCTAACTAGCCATACTTTTTTTTTTTTTTGGTTTTTCGAGACAGGGTTTCTCTGTGTAGCTTTGTGCCTTTCCTGGAACTCACTTTGTAGCCCAGGCTGGCCTCGAACTCACAGAGATCCGCCTGGCTCTGCCTCCCGAGTGCTGGGATTAAAGGCGTGCGCCACCACCGCCCGGCTCAATTCTGGATATTCTAAACTAACAACTGTGTACTTTAAAAGGTTGAACTTAGCCATATTTTAATAAGCAAAGAGAGATAGCTGAAATGATCGATACATGTAATAACATAGTTTGTAAATTTCATTAATCGACTTTAACTCAATATACTATTTGTACATGATGTTATCAATATAAAATGTTATTAACGTCCTATTGTCTTTAAAATTTCATGTGTATTTTGCAACTGAAGGCACATCCTCTTTTGAAGTAGACACCTTTTGAGTCATCAACAGGTACACACCTTTAATCCCAGCACTTGGGAGATAGAGACAGTATGATCTCTGTGAATTCTAGCCCAGCCAGAGCTACACAATTTGACCTTGCCTCAACAAATAAAACTAAACTAAAACTGATAATACAACTGCCACTCCTAGCATAGATCTCTTGACATACAAACTTACATTGGGGTGTCTATTGTTTAATAATCACTGAATATTTGTTTAGTTTTCAGGGTTTTGTTTTTGTTTTCGTTTTTTGTCAAAGCCTTATGTAGCCCAGGCTGTCTTCATCTCTCTATGTAGCCACATCCTGAGTACTGGGATTATAGGCATAAATCTTCAGGCTTCCTTTAAAGCAGTGCTGTCAAATCCAGGGCCTCACACATGCTAGGCAAGCACTCTACTAACTGATATATCTCCAATCCCTGAGCGTGTGTGTGTGTGTGTGTGTGTGTGTGTGTGTGTGTGTGTGTATAAAATGCACTGTATAGACTGCCATTTAAAATACATAAACACACACACATACATACACAAATATATATAAAATATAGCAGGTACTGAGCAAAAACTAGAAATCGGGTATACCCTGAGCAAGCCTCTAGATAATTTGTCCTATTTCATTGTTACCCTAGTTAATTAAAAATCAGTTAGTATGTAATTCCCTCAAATTTAAGAACTTTGAATAAGGAAGAAGCACATTCAGAATTATGTTCACTATTCACACACATAAATGTATATGTCTAAATAAATTGACTCCAAATTAATGTATGAAGTGGTCTGACCTTGAAAAAAGTAATGTGGCCAAAGAATGACTTCCAGGTGGGACACCAATTCTACAAATAGTTGTGGTGGCCTCCTGTAGAGAAAGAACTCTGTCAGTGTGGCAGCTAAAACCAGAAAGGAAAATTTCTCCACAAATCAACTAAATTCTGCTGTGAAAACCGTGGCTGGCTCTCACACCTCCAAGTGGATTCCAGGGTATCTGGCCAGAATCTGCACGACTTGGCTCCGGGTGACGTAAGACCAATCTTTAAAATCACCTAAGAGAAAATATTTAAGACTTTCAAAAAGCAGAATCACCAACAAGAAATAAAAAACTTCAAGTCAAATCCTATGAGTTGCTGAGCTGTAGATCTTACCTGCATGCCACATGCTGTTGAAACCTATTACTCAGGGGAGGTAGTGTCCTTTGGACACAAGATGAATTTTTTTCACCCACTGTCATCCTGGGCCTAGGCAATACTTTGGACACAGTAAGTTCTCAACAGTCTGGGCAAAAGCACTGGGATAAACATGTGGCTGTGAGAGCCAGCCAAGGTTGTTACAACAGAATCTGATTTGTAGAGAAAGGTCCGCAACTCTGATTGGGTTCTTTCTCCACAGGAAGCCAGCACATCTATTTTGTAGAACAAGTTTTCAACTTGGGATAATCTTTCATTCTTGGGCCACCTTCTTTTAATGTCAGGCTATTTCATACATTAATTTGGGAGTCGATTCTATTTTATTTTGATATGAGCATTTGTGATTGTGAATGGTGGTCATGATTCTGAGCAGGCTTCTTCCACCAAGTTCTTTGCTTTGAGCCCTGCTCTCTCCGGCTTGGGCAGTCCCAGCTAGAAAGGTAGACCGGTGCTAATAATGTCTAAGCATTGGAGTGGAGAGAGAGAGAGAGAGAGAAGAGATGGGGGTGGGTGGGGGGTAAGATAGACAGAGAGCGTCTGTCTCTGGGCCCCTCCGTGCTGGCCCGCATCGACTAAGATCAGTTAGTTAGGGAGTGTCTCATGACTTCTCCCAACCTTAGCGAGCAAAGACGCCCCAAACACCGGGACCGGTCGCGGATCCCGGGTGGGCGCGTGTGTGCTCCGATCGCGGGCGGAGGGGTGTGGCGGGAGAGTCCCAGGATGAGCAACCCCTCTTCGGGGCAGCCCGGGGACGTGAGTCACAGGGCAGCGGCGGGAAGGGGTGGCCTGAGTCCCAGCCCAGGGGGTAGACGGCAGGGCCAGACAGACGGAGGGGTCTGCAGGGGCCGAGGGCCGCGGCTGGGGCGATCGGGATAGCGGTCCCGGGGCTCCAAACCCCGAGGGCGCGGCCACGCGTCGGGCCGCAGGGAAGGGACCCGAGGCAGCCGGCGGCGCCGAAATCTCCCGCGCTCAGGAGCTCGGCCCCTCCTCCCAGGCCCGGCCTCACGCCCCTCGAGGCGGCCGGGCCAGGTCGGCTCCTCCCCGCCCGCCCCGCGGCTCACCCAACCCCAACCTCGCCGCGCAGCCGCCGGCCGGCCGCCACACACGCCCGCCGGCCCCGCCTCCCGGCGCGCGCCGGAGTGACGACACCGCAGGGTGCGTGGCCAATCGGCGCGGCCCTCGAGGGGGCGGGCTCGGACACGCCCCCCGAGGCACGAGCCAATGGGACGCCGGCGCCGGCGGCCGCGGCGGGGTGAGAGGGCGCCAGGCCCCGCCCCGCCCTCCCCCGGCCCCCTCGGCCCCGCCCTTCCCGCCCGGCCCCTCAGCCCCGCGCCGCCGCTGGTGCCGGTCGCCGCGCTGGGCCCGCCCCCAACCCTCCCGCCGGCCCGCCAGCGCGCCTCACGGCTCCCTCCTTCTCTCTCTCACGCCTAGCGCAATGGCGGCGGCCGCGGCGGAGCAGCAACAGTTCTACCTGCTCCTGGGAAACCTGCTCAGCCCCGACAATGTGGTCCGGAAACAGGCGGAGGTAAGCGAGTCGGCGGCCCCGCGGCCCCGGCCGCCCGGCGCGGCCATCCTTCCCCTCGGCCCTCGGAGCTCGTCGGCCGAGCGGCGCAGGTCGGGCCCGGCTGGCCGACGGCGGCCCCGCAGCCCACGTGCGCGCCTCCCGCCCGGCCCCGGCCCTTCCGGGCCCGTGCAGCGGTGGCGCCGGTTGCCTCCCCGCCGCCCCGCGCACACGTGCCGCCCCGCCTGACGCGCTGCCCCGCCCGCGAGCCCCGCACCCCGTGCCCGCCCGCCCCGCCTGGCCCCCCAGCCCTCCCGAGCGGCCAGACCCCGGCAGCTCCCCCACCCCTGCCGCTCGGGGAACATGTGTCCTGCCTGTCGCTGCCGTGCGGCGGCTTTCCCGGAGCCCCTTTCTGGTTTCTAGAACGGACTGCACAAGCCGGTCCCTTCCAGCTCGTGTGAAGTTGCCTTGCAGGGATTCTTGCTGACCACCTCACTCGGCTCCTCTTCCAGTTTTGTTTGATCTCCAGAGATTAGGGTTTATAAATGGGATGTACTGGGGACTGTGGTTGTCTAACTGGGCCGGTACCATTTCTTTTCGTATAACCCAAATCGTTGTCAGCCTGAGTTCCAGTGAGTTTCATTTCACATGCAATTGTAAGCCGTTTTGCAAGCTAACAGTAAGACTGTTGGTTGACTAGAAGACGGATGATACATTGTTAATGTTGAAACCGGGATTTTTGTGTGGTAACTTCTAGGAAAGTTGATACGTGTTCTTTGCGACCATGTGTCAGAAGTTTTTGGGAGACTCGCTGAAGAGTTTTTGGATACCTTTACAGACCCAAGATGTATTTTACATATAGCTAGTGAAGTTGGCATGTCTTTTGTATTTATCGGTCTAAAGTTGAGAGCTGTCTTTTAAAACAGTTAATTCTGCTTTGAGTAGAAAGGATATTCCGGTCACACTTAGTTTAGTAAGTAAATGTGTTGGAAACTTCGGTATGAAACGGAGCTTTAAACTGTGTCTTTATTTAAAAAAAAATTAATTCTGGGGGGAGGGGAGATGACCAGGTTTGTAGTTTACACAGGCCCTCAAACTTGTGGCATACCCCTGCTTATGCTTCCTGAGTGTTGGGATTTCGAACATGTTTCCATGCCCTCCTTATTCATGAAATATACAATGTATGGGGTGAAATTAAAACAATACAGTTTTTAACCCATTCTCCACGTTAGTATTAAATGAGTCTTCCTTGGAAATGTATCGTAACAAGCATCACTGATGTGTACATCAGTGTTATTTTGAATGGGTTTACAGAACACATTCTGCAATTTGGATTTTCCACTCAGTTCATTTCACATTGTCACCTAGAAGACCATCCATTAGATAAAGTGCATTATTTATATCCTCATCTTCTTATGAATGGGTAGCCGATGCTTCTAGTGTCTTCAGAGAGTACTGCTCATACAAGTACATGTATTCTTGTCTATGCATGCTTTGCAAGGTTTATTTTTAAGGTAGTATATGTATTTAGAAGTAGTATGCGTGTATTACTTGCAACAATTTGCACTTGGGATATGATGATGCTAAACATTTGATACTCTCTGCAAACTCGAGGAAATTTTTTTAAACCAAAGCAAGTTCTTAATCCCACCCTATAATAGAAATTTCCATGTGTTGCAGAGCAGAACTGCATTGTAATTAGTAAGCTAGTTTAATTCTCCCCCTTCCCTCCAGTTGCTTAAGTCTCTATTGTCAAGCCTGGTGGGGAATCTCTCTTCTATTGAACTAAATACCAGTGTCTGGTTCAGCTTGAATTCCAATTTGGTGCCTGTTGTAAATCTTTTATCTCTTACATCACTTTAGGGATAGTTAGTAGCATTCAGCACATTTTCTCATAAAGAACAATCGGAAATAAGTACTGTTAATACTGTCTCTATTCCTAGCAAAAACATTCAGATACTACATTTTTGCTTAATACATCTTGAGAACATACTTATATAAAAAGCAAGTATTGTGATACAGTATTTTTCTTAGTTTGACAGAAGAGTAAATTTGGGGGAGGGGCTCCTTGACACCATATAGTCCACTAAGTTGTAAGTTTCCTAGAAAAGAAATATTTTAGGAAAAATGGCTGCTCAAAAGCTCTCAGCACCCCTCTTTGCCCTGGGGAAATGAGCCTTTTTATAGGTAACCTAAACAAAATTGAATCCTAAGTCTGATAAAACAAATATGGAAATGTTTTGCTGGAGCTGAAAAGTTGGCATGGGTTCTGTGAATATATTTGTAATTTACTCAACCAAAATAAAATGCTTAGTTGACATATAAATACCAAATTCTTGACTGAGGTCACTTTTACTCACACTTTTACTTTTCAAATACAATGAAAGTCATATTGTGCTTTGTTGAAGTGATTGAAAAACTTTAAATCTTCTAGGATGTTTCTCCATTTGTACAGCCCTTTAATAAACTTTTTTTTTTTTTTCCAAATCTACAAGGACTTTTCCAACTTTACAGAAAATGTTTCTGGTATTTAAGGAAATGATTTTGAGCTGGGCGTGGTAGCACATGTCTTTAATTCCAGAACCCGGGAGGCAGAGGCAGGAGGATCTCTTTGAGTTCAAGGCCAGCCTGATCTATTGAGTTCCAGTCCTGCCAACCAGGGCTACATAGAGACCTATTTCAAAGCAAAAAGAAAGAAAGAAAATATTGAATGCCCATGTGTCTCAGAATACGATAATTAACACAAATAAGCAATTAAGTAAATAATTGACAGGCAATTCAAAGGCATTTATGGTATTCATAACTGGGCATTTTTATTTGACATAGTGTATTTATTAATTGTATATGAATTTTAATTCCTAATATTTCTCCTCATTAATATTTGTGTTGAGGAAGGGTAACAGTGGAAAATATACTTGATTAAGGAGCTGAGGTGTTTACAAAGTAGAAGTTCCTTGTTCCCTCTTTTGCATTTTCTCGTGCGAGGAGCTGACATAAATATTTATGGAATGAATGAGATGAGTACTTAACATTTCTCCTTTGTGGGCAGGGAAAGGGGAGCCAGAGACCTTGACATGTTGTGATTATGTATAGTGGGATCGAATAGGGTCAAAATTTTGTTTGTCTCAAGCTAGTAATGGACACTGGACGTGCCAGAGTAGTAATGCTAGGAATAGTCCTTGTATTTCAGTGTCCTGGATATTTGGTATAGAAAAATGAACAAATTCAATGTCTGCCTTTTTGTGACTTTGTCCAGGCTAAGAAGATAGGCTGGACTCCAGCTTGTTCCTTCTGCTAAGCCTTACTTTGCTGCTCTTCTGAAGTGAATGCAACATACAAATGGACAAGACCCTCTTTATGAGTTCGATGCCATTCATACTGAATTTTCCCATCATGAACCATTCATCCTGGAACCATATTGAATATTTGACTTAATGTTGTGTAAGAACTGGCATAGTGACACCAGTAGTCCCACCTGGGTAAAGATGGCAATCCTTAGGAATTATGCTGGGTTTTTGAAGAATGATTGCCCAGGGGAGAAATCATTTTCAATAACTTGTCAGACCAATGAGATTTACTTGTTCGTGGTTGGTAGCCTCTCCAGTGGGTCTGAGTGCTGGGTGCAAGGAATGAAGAGATATTTATTACATTGTTCCTGTTTTGTAGGACTTCCCTATGTTTGGGGCTTTTTATTTGGGGTAGGGTAGTTTGTTGCTTGCTTATTATTTGTATTTTTGTTTTTTAGACAAGAGTGTCTCACCCTATGACCCAGGCTGGCCTCGAACTCCAGGCAGTGTTACCCTCGATTTGGTCTCCAAGTGCTGTAATTACAGGCATGAACCACCACAACCAGCTCTGAGACCTTTTTTTAGTGACAGCTTCGCTGGATTTTTAGTTGCTTTGGTTAAAAATTAAGTGAAAAATTTCAAGATACATAACCATTTTTGTAATCAGCCTTGTGAATATCTTTTACATAAATTATCTTATTTTTGTATAAATAAATTCAGCCCAGCTTCTCAGCTGTGCATACCTTTCGGCACGGTTGTCACATTGTTAGGTCCTGTGTTTATTACAGTGGGCCTGAGGGTCTTTGTCCACCTTCCTCCGACTAAGATGTTTAAGAGTTTGGAAATAGTGTGTCCCTGTATAAACAGAAGTCTGAGTCGCTAGCCCCCAGGAATGAAACCCAGAGAGACTGGAAGGATGGTTGCTATGGAAGACGAGGTTTCTGTCCTTGTTCTCATCATCTTAAGTCATTCAAGGGATGAAACTTGACCACCTTGTCTGTCAGTTTCCCAGAGACACTAGGAAGAGCTTAGAAGGGCATAAGGGACACGTGGGACATAGGTAACCTTAATTGTCCTCCTATGTCAGTTTTGAAAATCTAGGGACATCAGGCAAGCTCTTCAAACTTAGACTTGCTAAGAAGTTAATATCTACTTTAGGCAGGTGGAAAGAGATCGGTTACTAAAGGCTTTTCCAGGTAAAGTATTCCAAATGTACTTAAATGATTCAGTGTTCAGTAAAAGAGGCCCGTTGTTAGGCATGAATTCTTGTCAATAAGTTGAGGCTTGTTTGGGATCTATTCTAACAATTTGTTTACATTTTGAGATTTTAATGTAATTACGTTTCTACCTTCCCTTTGTTCCTTCCAAACCCTCCCATGTACCCTTTCCTGCTCTCCTTCAAATTTGGGACTGTAAAAAAAGAAAAACAAACAAACAGACAAGCTAGTTGTTACTGCATGCATATGTGTATGTGCATATATATTCCTGAATCTGGCCTGCTCAGTCTCTGGTACTCTATGTATGTTTTCAGGGCTGACTGGCAGTGAACAGCCAGTTTGTGCTCTTTGCTTCTGACTGCTGTCGTCTACCTTTTTATGGCCTAACAAGTTTGTTCTGGTGCTAGAAAAGGGAAAGGAAAGCCCTCTGACTCACAAAACCTTTTTGAACAGATCCAGATTCAACACTGGTTATTTGTGTGTTTGTTTGTTTGTTCGTTTGTTTGTTGGGTTTTGGGAGGGGCAAATTTCTCTGGACTACAATCATTTGATTTTTTTTTAATTATATAATGTATTAGAGTAATCCTTCCCTGAAAATACAGCATAAAGAATTTGGATACTTTCCCTTTTTTTGTTGTTACTTTATCTAATTTGATGTTGTAATTGTGATTTGAATCAACTCTCCATAATCTACAAAAGTGTTGACAAGATAAAGTAGTTCCCTAGAATATCTGGTGATATCAAAGTGCGCGTTTATTTTGTGGTACTATATTATAGGTCTTTTTTTGTTGTTTTTGTTTGTTTGTTTGTTTGTTTGTTTTTTAATGTATCTATACGGATGCCTGGTGCCCATGGAGAATAGAAGAAGGTGTCAGAGCTCTTGGAACTGGATTAGGCTTTGAGACCCACAATGTCCATGCTGATCACCAAACCAGGTCCTCTGCAAGAGCAGCATGTGTTCTTAACTACTGAGCCATCTTTCTAGATCCATGTTTGTCAATTTTTTTATGATTGTGGGACATGAATTTTTGTTGACCCAGAGGACATAAGTTTTGAAAATACACAGAAATGAAGAGATGAGTAGAGAGCTCTTTGCTCACCTGTCTAGAATATACTTCATATCACAGAAGAAACTGTCACCATCAGTCCTGACTGCCTGCGTCCCGTTCTTGGTTTCCGCACTGGGTTGCTCATAGGATTTTCTAACATTGTATTCCAACCTTTCGTTATCTCTCGTGCAGGAAACCTATGAGAATATCCCAGGCCAGTCCAAGATCACATTCCTCTTACAAGCCATCAGAAATACAACAGCTGCTGAGGAGGTAATACTTTAATATTTGAAAATAATTCTCATGAAATAAACTGTAATGTTAGGTGATGGTCAGAGTGCTGATAAGAATTTTAATGATTAGTTACTAAGTATTAGAATTTTCTTTTTACAACATAGACATTTTTAAGGTAGATAAAAGTCAGTAGTGTTATGTATAACTACGTTTTTAAAAATTTGTTTATTTAGTTTTGAGATGGGGATCAGTGTACCCTAGGCTGACCTGGAAATTTACAGTCCTACCACCTCTACCTAGGTGCTTGGCATCACACACAGCAAATCATTTCTGTAGCTATAAAAATTGGTTTCTTTCATTGAACTGTCTCATTCTAAAGAAAGAAAGTTCTATTCACAAAGTATTTGGGGGAAATTTTTAGATTTACTTAGTATACGTGAGTGTTGTATATGTGTGCACCACATATGTGCCTATGGATTGTTGTGAACCAGCATGTGGGTGCTGGGAATGGAACCAGGCTTTCCTCAAGAACAGCAAGTGCCTTTAACTGCTGAGCCATCTCCAGCCCCTCCCACACATTTTAATGTTAATCACATATTTTGAAAATATATTTATAAAATATATGCATATGGCCATCTCTAGATGAAATTCATGTGCTGAAGAGAAGCATGAGAACAGTTTTTAGGGTCTCTGTAGACCTGGCTGCTCTGGAACTCGCTCTGTAGACTAGGCTGACCTTGAACTCAGAGCTCCGTCTGCCTTGGGGACCTGGGTAGGGTGGGGAGCCTTCAGCTGGGATTAAAGGCGTATGCCACCACACCCAGCTGTCTTATCTTTCTTTCTTATTTATTTAAGAAGGACCATCTTACCAGCCTGAGCTACAGAGTGAGTTCCAGGAAAGGCGCAAAGCTACACAGAGAAACCCTCCCTGTCTCGGAAAAAAAAAAGGGGGGGGGACCATTTTAATGTAGATTTAAGCACAAAAGAGACATCCCAGATCTTTGTCTTTAAAATATGTATGTGTTCCTCTGTGTGTACCTGTGTATTGGAGGCCAGAGGTTGATTTCAGGTGTCTTCCATAATTGCATTCCACTTTATTTTTTGAGATAGGGTCTCTCACTGAACCTGGAACTTACTGATTTGGCTAGACTGACTGGTCAGCAAGCCAGTTAGTTTCTCCTGGCTCTGGTCTCCCAGTGCTGGGATTATAAGCATATGTTACATACCTGGCCTTTTACAAGCACTTTGCCAACTGAGCCTCCCTTCAGCCCACCTTCTTTAAAAGAAAATCAAGTCTCACAGTATAGCCCAGACCAGCCTTAAACTTGTGGCAGTCTCCTGTATCTGCCTAGCCAGAGAGTTATTATTTTTAGTGACTTATCTAATGTAATTAGATTCAGATGTACTGGAATTTTAATGCATTTCCCCTGTGGTAAAATGGAGCTATTTACTGGGCTCTTTGCTACTCTTGAATGTTTAGTACCTAATTTTCATTGTTTCCTACCATAAAGTAATATCCTGATAGTATTGGATATCTCTTACTTTGGCAAGTGTTGAAAGTCTAGAGATCCTACTCACCTTGCATATATAGAAAGGTCACAGAGGTTTCTTTGAGCAGTTACACTACATGTAAATGCTTCTGGTGATGTTTGATTGTCACCCTTAGAAAACTGTATGAAATAAGCCCTCCCCCTTTTACAGAATACACGACAGCCAGTGTGCTTCTATACTTTGTGTCGTTCAAAATGGGGTGAAGAAGCTCACAGGGTGATTGTCATAGCAACAGCTAGCCGTTAGCTAGCCGGTTGACAAGCTGGCTCTAACACTGTGAACTAGACAGTGGCTGTCGATTGGCCTCCACATCTTGATTGTGGCATTGCCTCAGCTTCTCTTAAACTCGAGGACGATCACACAGAAGCCATCATAAATAAGAAGTTCTCCACAGATTTGAAATGGGAATCTAAGAATGTATCCATTGAGATTGATCAACACTGGGTAGATACTGGGAACCTGTGGGTTTTGCTCAACTAGAGAATCATAAAGATAAATAGATTTCATAACGTTCTACCAAAGAGACTAAATGAAGAAGGACAGCTACGTGATGAGAATAGTCCAAACTGAGCAGAAGGTTAGGTAGGAAAGGTTTCTGCTGTAGAGCAAAGCCAGGTGGGCAGGTGCTGGACAGTCCTCTCAGAGTATCAAGGCAAGATGTTCCATTGAATTCTCAAGTGTTGGTTTCTTACCTGTGCTTTCTAGATAGAGAGACTATTGTGACTATTCAAGAGTTACATGTTTCTAAAAACTAAAGGGTGCTTTGAAATGAATGTAAAAGTAGGGCAGTGAAACCTGTCAATGGCAGAGGGTTGGAAATGTTTCCTCTGGAAAGTCATGAGGTTAATAACAGTGTTATCTATTTATAGGCTAGACAAATGGCCGCTGTTCTCCTGAGACGTCTTTTGTCCTCTGCATTTGATGAAGTCTACCCAACTCTTCCATCCGATGTCCAGACTGCCATCAAGAGTGAACTGCTAATGATTATTCAGATGGAAACACAATCCAGCATGAGGAAGAAAATTTGTGACATTGCTGCAGAATTGGCCAGGAATCTAATAGGTGTGTGTACAGTGGGGGAAGGGTGTGCTCGTTGCTTGCGTTTGTTAGTTTGCGTGGTTTTTGAGACAGAGCCTTGATTAATCTTAAGTTGTCCTAGACCTCCCTGTAGCTCAGATTGACCTGGAAGGCACAATGCCCTGTCCCTTCTGCCTGCTGGGTTACAAGTGTGTACTAATACCCCTGGCCCTTTTTCCTCTTCTCTCCTTTCACCTCTTGAGTCAGTCTCTGTAGAGGCCAGCAGACCTCAAACTCACATGAGTCCTCCCCCAGCTTCCTGAGTGCTGAGGGAGCAGGTGAGAGTCTCCATGCCCAGCTTTACTGGTCCTTTTTATTTTACACCCAAACTGTAATAGTTTAGAATATTTATAGATACCAAAGAACTGTTCTTCCACAATGATTATGATTATAGAGTCTACATTTAAAGCCAAAAATTACAGAAGTTTATGAAATCTAATTCTAATACTTTTAACAATTGCTATTCAGAGTGCCAATGTAGACTTTTTGTTTTTGTGATTCAGGGTCTCATACAGCACAAGCTTGCTTTGAACTTGCTAACTGCCTCCATATCCCAAGTGCTGGGATTACAGGCATGTGTTACTGTGCCAATATTTTAAGGATTTTTTTTCCTTCCTCAGTTGGGAACACAACCTCATACATGCCAGACAATCATTCTACCACTGAGCTACAACTAAAGCCCCCGGGAAAGCTCGTAAAGTGTGAGGTGGGGGTATTGTCACCCTTAGGTTGGTATTTTGTTGGCCTGGGTGTGACTCAGTGGTAGAGTACTTGACTAGCATGCTCAAGGCTTAGGATTTAATGCCTGAACCACAAGTGGAAGTAAGGAGCAGGAGCTCTGTTCTGTCTTTAACGTCCAACTTTTTAAAATTAAAGATAATGGGGGGATAGAAAGAGAATAGTAAAAGGAGAGAAGACAAAAACAGGACTCACTGTGGTGCCTGGGCTGGCCTCACTCGTAGACAGTTACTTGTGCCAGTGTGAGCAGTGAGTCTCCTAAGGAGCATGGTACTTTGTATGTTTACTCTTACATGTCCAGGCTAGCCTTTAACATGCATGGGGCAGTCCTTTTCCTTCAGCCTCCTAAGTGCTGGGATTACAGATTGCCTGGAGTCCATTCTTTGCTAAATTGTTCCCCCATTTGCAGTACTGAGGGTTGAATATAAAGCCTCATACATGCTAGGCTATTGAGAGCTGCTAGGCAAAGACTACTTTACCACTATCCCTAAGCTGGCCTTGAACTTGTAGTTTTCCTGTCCTAGCCTCCTGAGGAATTAGGATTTTAGGCCTGAACCACCAGGTCTGGCTTAAAATTCATATTTTTCAGTCTTGTTAAGTGAAGGTGGATGGTACCTGATAGCACTTAGACTGCACAGTATGCTGTCATGTGACTGCGGTGACAGAGGACAAGGCCAGTCTGGGAATAGACAGTGAGACTGCCTGAGGAAACTAATGTGTGTCAACTCCCTCCGTGGGTTCTGGGGTTCCTGGTGTTTTCTCCAGTTTGAAAGTGATAATTACTTTGATTTCAAGTTTGGCTCTGCCTAACAACATGCTTGCGTGCGTGCGTGCATTTATGACCAACTGCTTATGCAAATGAGCTGCCTCTGCAGCCTGAGCCTAAGCAGTGCTCTCTGCAACCTAAGCTGTGGGTGCACAGTTGTGCTCTTCAGCCTGCAGTGCTGTCCGCGCTTAGAAGACTTCATGGAGTCTTCCGCACAGGTGGCATTTGCACTAGTCTGTGTTTTGATTCACACGTAGTATTTTGAAGTTTGAGTTGCACACTTCATGCCTGGACTTTGTATTGTAGATGAGGACGGCAACAACCAGTGGCCTGAAGGTTTGAAGTTCCTCTTTGACTCAGTCAGCTCACAAAACATGGGACTCCGGGAAGCTGCCCTTCACATATTTTGGTATATAACCTGTTCTAATATTCTGAAGACTGTGGTCATTAACACCGAAAACATTTTAGCTGATTGTTTTAGCCCACAGCTTTGAGAGTTAAAATCATTTCTTAAGTTTTGTATTTGTTTTAGAAATGGGTTTGAAAGGAAAAATGGCTGCACATTTCACAATTGGCAATTTTGTGTGTTTCTGACAATTCTGGAATTTTCCCACTCATTTATTTGAACACAGGACCAACTGTAAGTTCAGGAACACCACTTTGGTGGTGATATTTTAAAGATGGGATGCTATGGGAAGTGTTTTCTGGGTCTTTCGTAGCCCTGTATTAGAATATTTTGATGAGCTTCTGTGTGTTTAGGAGTAGTGATTGGAGCTCAGCGTTCTGACGGTTTTCTGTTACACGGTGTCTGCTGTGTTTAAAACTCCCTGTTTATAACCTTGCAAGTTGTAAGCAGTATATGACGGTTTTTAGACACCATATCCCTGCTGTAGTTGTCAAATTGACCTTATCCAGATTCAGGAAAAATGTATTTCCAATGCAATGTAGAACAGCTTGAGTGCCCTGCATCACCAGACTAGAAAGAAGAGGTGGTCAGAGTCTGGGGACTACAGGTCCTACACATTGGAGCGTCCTGTGGCTGAGGCAGGTGAAAGGTGCAGCACGGCCTGGAGTGGCTGTCCAGTGGTCTTTGTGCAGCCTCGGTTGCCATGTTGTTGACCTTTCCTCCGTGCCGAGAGAAGGCCACCTGAAGCCTGGGCTGGGTGTCCTCTCAAGGACTGATGAATGTGGTTTAATCAGGTTTAGTCCACACTTTGCAAAGATATGGTATAGTGTTTAAGGACTTTTTTGAATCATTTTTTAGGAACTTTCCTGGAATTTTTGGGAACCAACAACAGCACTATTTGGACGTCATCAAACGGATGTTAGTTCAGTGTATGCAAGATCAAGAACATCCTTCGGTAAGGAATTTCACTGCCACTAACGTTACCACCTACTTCAAGTCTAACCTGTGAACCGAGTTAATGAAGTAAAAGGCTATTTTTACTTTGCTTTCTTTTTCTTTTTCTTTTTCAGTTTTATTCCTGTAGGTATGTGAGTGTTGGCATGCTCACGCCAACAAGAAGGGGGCAACTTTCAGGAGTCGATTTTCTCCTTCAGCCTTTATGTGGGTGCTGGGGATCAGGCTTGTGCAGCCAGCACTGTTACCTCCTTAACCGTCTTGCCAACACCTCCCCCCATTTTTGCTTTTATACCTTAAAATATAAATGCCAGAGTCACTGTTGAAGGATCAGCTTGAATCTGCCAAAACGTTCTCACATGTGACCTCCCTTTTAGATCCGGACGTTGTCTGCCAGAGCTACAGCCGCCTTTATACTTGCCAACGAGCATAATGTTGCTCTCTTCAAACACTTTGCAGACTTGCTACCTGGATTCTTACAGGTAAGAAAACACCTTTGAATAGACAGTCGTACCTTATGTTGGTTTCCAAGAGATTAAATTTTCATCAGTTGTATAGTTTGTTGCTTCATTTATTCAGTCAGTGTTTATTGCCTCTAAGTGCTGTATTAGCAACACAGTAGTGAGCATGGAGATATGTGCCCATTGAGCCTATATTTACTGCCCTTGAAAGGGCGTCTGATGTGTGGGCATCAGAAGACAAATGGGAAAATTCATTTTATCTTTCCATTCTGTGGGTCCTGGGGATTGAACTCAGATTGTCAGTCTTGGCTGCAGTCCCCTTTACCTGCTGAGCCATTTCTCTGGCCCCTTGAATTTTTTTTTTTTTTTTTTTTTGAGACAGGGCCTAATAGCCTAGCTTTGCCTCAAACTCAAAATTCTTCTGAGTGCTGTTGAAAGATTGGGGAAAATTTTTACTGATTGTTCTTTAGGGTTTTTTATGGTTTTGTTTTTTGAGGGAAGATCCAAGGTAGCCTGCATTTGCCTCTTAACTTGCTATGTAGTCAAGGATGACTTTGAACTTCTGATCATTCTGACTCTACCTAAGTCCGGAATTTTACATCAGTTTTATGAGGTGTTGAGAATGGAATACAGGGTTCCCTGCATACTAGGCAAACACTAGTTGAGCTACATCTCCAACCCTAAAAGGCTTCTTTAGTCTTTAATAGTTCAAAGATTTTTCTGTTGTAGAACTAATATAAGCACTTCTTATTAATTTACCAAATAGCCTATGAGGTTCAAATTCCCTTGTACAAGGAGAAGCTAAAGCAGAAAGAGCAACCTTTTCTAAGAGTACCGTCCTAAGAAGTGAGAGAATTAACAGGACTACAGAGTGTTGTTCACTCGGCCACAAATCATAAACTGTTAAGTTCATGATTAGTTTGTGGTTATTAGCTCCCAATGACAAGTTAATATTCTAAGGCTGCCTCCTGCCTTAGTCACAAATCAAAGATTGGTTTGGGTACTGTAGTGATTCTCAGTCTTGTCCAACACCAAACACCTGTATTTTGGCAAATAGGTGTTACCCTAAAATGAAATTGCATGTGGCACAACTCAGTTGTGCAAGTACATTTTTTAAATGCTAGTATATGTGCCTATACTAAGTATGAAGAAGAAATAAAATGCAATGCTCTTCTACAAGCAAGTGCTTAAGCACAACTACCCTAGAAGACTTATCAGACAAAACGGCCTGTGATCTGTGCACATAGCTAAAACTGGACAGATTAAAGACAGCATTGAAAAATCAAGCACCACTTTGCTTTTACTGTTGGTAAGATTTCCTGACGTGGGGCCTGGGCACATGGCTCAGTTTGGATCCTAGCACCACAGTGGCAGAGACAAGGTGGATGGAACCAGGGGGTTCACTGAACAGCCATTCTAGCTCAAAGGCAAGCTTCAGGTTCAATGAGAAATGCTGTTGTAAAAATTAAGGTGGGAAGTTATAAGGGAAGATGCCTGGTGTTGGCCTCCATAGATGTGAGCATGTGTATATCGTACTCCATGCAGACACCAAAGCCCTTTACATTAAAATGTTGCTGAATTTGCATATGACCTTGTGTATTCTGATGTGCTTGAAATCTTATGTATTGCTTCTAATACCTAGCAGGAGGCAAGTGTTGTGTGTTTAAGAAGTTGTATTCTTGCTGGGCGGTGGTGGCGCACGCCTTTAATCCCAGCACTCCGGAGGCAGAGCCAGGCGGATCTCTGTGAGTTCGAGGCCAGCCTGGGCTACCAAGTGTGTTCCAGGAAAGGCGCAAAGCTACACAGAGAAACCCTGTCTTGAAAAACCAAAAAAAAAAAAAAGAAGTTGTATTCTTTGGGAAACAGTGTAGCTTGAGTTTTCCTGCCTGGCCCACAGTCAGGGCAAATCTCTCTCACCTGCCAGTCCCACAGCCTCTCAGACCCGACCAAGTAAACACAAAGACTTATGTTGCTTTCAAACTGTATGGCCGTGGCAGGCTTCTTGCTAACTGTTCTTACAGCTTAAATTAATCCATTTCCTTTAATCTATACCTTGCCACATGGCTCGTGGCTTACCGGCATCTTCACAAGCTGTTTCTCATCGTGGCGGCTGGCAGTGTCTCTCTGACTCAGCCTTCCACTTCCCAGCTTTATTCTCCTCCTTGCCCCGCCTATACTTCCTGCCTAGCCAACGGCCAATCAGTGTTTTATTGATTAATTAGCAACACATTTGCCATACATCCCACAGCACTTCCCCCCCTTTTTTTTTTCCAAAAAGGAAGGTTTTAACCTTAACAAAGTAAAATTACATATAATTTGGGAATTTGGGCGTAGCTTCTCTTACTACTTCCTGCTGGAAGGGGGCGCTGTATCTTATGGGGAAACAAAGAAAAATTTAGAATTATGGAATAGTCCATGAGGCTGTATCGTCTGAGCCAGATGCCTTCAAACCATTCTGGATGTTGGATCATCTGGGCCATGGTGTCATCGGAGACCTTCAGGGGGTCTTGGCTGGTCAAACCTGATGTATCTTAATCTTGAACAAATCCATAGCCTCTGGCTTTCTGTGGAAACAAAAGAGACTCTTTTCCAAAGCAACATATCCTTATATCCAAATTTTGAAGTCAAGGTATCTTTAAAGTATACATATTGGTTTAGCTCAGCTTCCTTTACAATCAAATATTTCTCTGCAGTTAAGAATCCCAAAGACAACACAATCCAGATTCTCTGTGTAATATCCATTTTTACGTGGCTTATTTTTTATACTACCTTTACTGTCTCTTTAATGACTTTATTTTTTAAAACTATGTATTTGTTTCTATAACTCTATATATCGCCTTTTTTGTCTCTTTCAAGCCTACGTATCTTTTACACACATTGTAAACTATTACATCTGAATCTGTCTTATTGTGAATCTCTTGCCTTAAACTGCAGCAGCTGTGGCTGCTGGCTCCGCCCACCTCAGCTTCCCAACATGGCTACGTTTACCACCAGCTCTGGGAGCTATCGTGGGTCTATTCTTTTATCCAAGCAGCGTGTAGTCCAGAAACCTCTTTTTTTGTTTTGTACTGTCAAAGTCTAAATCCACCATGCAGCTTAATGTGCCACTTGAAGAGGCCTGATTCCCGCCATACTGCAGGTTGAGCACGCACGCCAGGAACCCACCAGTAGCTGAAACCAGCAGCTGCCGCTTATTTGAGAGAGACAATTAGGAAGCTGTTTTTAGCTCCGTTTTAGAATCTTTTTTCTCAGTTTTTAGGTGGAAACTCTTGCCACCACGTTGGACGCCATTTGTAGCTTGAGTTTTCCTGCCTGGCCCACAGTCAGGGCAAATCTCTCTCACCTGCCAGTCCCACAGCCTCTCAGACCCGACCAAGTAAACACAAAGACTTATGTTGCTTTCAAACTGTATGGCCGTGGCAGGCTTCTTGCTAACTGTTCTTACAGCTTAAATTAATCCATTTCCTTTAATCTATACCTTGCCACATGGCTCGTGGCTTACCGGCATCTTCACAAGCTGTTTCTCATCGTGGCGGCTGGCAGTGTCTGTGACTCAGCCTTCCACTTCCCAACTTTATTCTCCTCCTTGCCCCGCCTATACTTCCTGCCTAGCCAACGGCCAGTCAGTGTTTTATTGATTAATTAGCAACACATTTGCCATACATCCCACAGCAAAACAGTGGTGAGAAGACTGGGCTGGGTGAGGTAACCCACTTGTACATCTCAGCACTTGGGATGCAGAGGCAGTAGGAGCTCTGAGCTCAGGCCAGCCAGAGTTAAAATAGTGAGACCTTGACTCAAAAAAAGTTTGTGCACGTTCACTGCATGCACAGTTTTCCCTCTATTTGTGGTTGTAAGTGGTTCAACCTGTGGATACAACTAAAGCTAAAAATAAGTTGCTAGATTCTAGGCTCAGATCATACGATTTCCCATTTTTAGAAATAGTTGGCATTAGTGATCATGGGAGATCTATGAAGAGAAAGTCTTGTGATTCCCTTACAAACCTTTTGCTTTGTTTTGTTTTGTTTTCAAGACAGGGTTTCCTGTGTTTTGATGCCTGTCCTGGATCTCACTCTGTAGACCAGTCTGACCTTGAACTCACAGAGATCCGCCTGGCTCTGCCTCCCGAGTGCTGGGATTAAAACCATGCGCCACCATTGCCAGGGCTCTCTCTCATAAACCTTTGAGGCCCAGAGGCAGTGTGTCTCTGTCCTTGACCTTTGTTGACCTTAGTCACATGGCAAGCAAGAGCTGTCTGCTAGAGGAGTTGCACTCTGGTTGAGGACCACTGGATTGGGATTTGGAGAAGCTGAACTTTAAGGTTTCCACGTGACAGAAGTTCCTAACTAGATTTAGTGACTTTTCCTCCCACGTTGTCACATTGAACATAGTGCACGCCTTTAATTCCGGCACTCAGAAGGCAGAGCCAGGCCGATCTCTGTGAGTTCAAGGTTCAAGGCCAGCCTGATCTACAGAGTGAGAACCAGGACAGGCACCAAAATTACACGGAGAAACCCTGTCTCTCAAAAAAACAAAAAAAAAAAGGGGGGGGGGACTTTAGGGTGTAACATGCTGTTATTTTTTTTCGTTATCTGAAATTTCAGGTTACTTCTTGAGTGTATAGATTTAAAGTAAGTTAGGATTACTCACCAGAAATTAATCGTAGATAGAAAATACATGCATTTGAATGATTTGCACAGTGACCAAACTTCAGTCAACTAGAAATCAAATGGTAATGTTGGGTACCTTCTTTCCTATATTGTTACTGGTGTCTGTCTCTGTGTGTATACACACGAGTGTGGAGGTCAAAGTATAGCTTGTGAGAATTGCTTCTCTCCTTCCAATTGTTAGACCTGGCAGCAGACATCTTTCTCCACTGAGACATAACTCCGGCCTGGGTACTAAGTGTATCATAGAAACTAGCTTTCATTGTGTGTATGAAAAAGACTAAGACATGGGGTAAGGAAAGGACATTCTGGAGGGTTTTGTCTGGTTTTAAAAAAGAAATAGATGACAACCTTCAGTTTTATTGTGGTTTTGTGTTGTCACTGGTTTTAGTTCTCGCTTAGCGTGACATAGATACTCATGGTTGCAGTGTGACGTTTCAGTACATGAACACAGAGTAATTGGCAAACCTGTTGGTCATTTATTACTTCTTTGTAATTGGAACGTTGAAAATCCTTCCTGCGAGCTATTTTGAAATAGCAGATGCCATCACTTGGTGGTTGTCAGCTAGTTTCCCTACCACACTGCAGAGCACTGGCAGTTAAGCCTTCGTCCAGTGATAGACACTGCCCGTTAGCCATTGCCCATCCTTCTCCTACACAGCTGTCAGGCTCTGACAGCCACTCTTGTGTAAGTGAGACGGTGCTGTTTTTATTTTGTTGATTCTGTTTATTGTTTTTAGACGAGGGTCCCTCTGTGCGTGCATGCGAGTGTACATGTGTAAATAAAAGGATAGCTTGAGAGAATTGCTTCTCTCCTTCCATCATGTGGGTCCCATTACATAGCCCTGGCTGGCCTATAACCCTCCACATCAGTAGTTCTCAACCTCCCTAATGCAGCATCATTTTAATACAGCTCCTCATGTTGTAGTGACCTCCAGCCATAAAATTATTTTCATTGCTTTTCATAACGATTTTGCTACTGTTAAGAATCTTAATGTAAATATTTTGGAGATGGAAGTTTGCCAGAGATTTGCTACCCCAGGTTGAGAGCCACCGCTCTACATAGACCAGGCTCTGTTGGAACTCACAGAGATCCTCCTGCTCCTGCTTCTTCTTGACGGTTGTGACTAAAACCTGGTGTAAGATTTATTTCACTTTCTTTGCATGCACGTGCTCACAGAGAGGAGAGGATGTCCGATTCCTTTGTGGTGGTGGAGTCACGGTGTTTGTGACTGCCAGTGTAGGTGCCAGGATTCAAGCTCTAGTCCTCATGATCGACAGCGTGTGCCTTTAATCACTGAGCCACATCTCCAGCCCTCACTGTTATTGTATTCAGGTCCATTCATGTTGCTGAAATGACAGTCTCGGTTTTTTGGCTGTCTGGAACTTCACATCTTAGTCGTTGAGTAGGCTGCAGTATGTGCAGTGCAGCTATCCCTTCCACATGCTGACTCTGTTTGGGGTGGGTATTGGTATATTGCAGAGAAAATCCTAAGGGGTCGTTTGTTGGGTTTGGAAGATAAGATCTCTTGTCACTGATGCTGGCCTTGGACTCTTGATCCTCCTGCCTCTATCTCCTGTGTGCTGGGATTATAGGCCGTGCCTTAATCACATACTGATTTTTAATTTCTTTACGTGTGTGTGTGTCACCCAGTGATAGGGTGGCTAGACTATAATGGTAGTGCTAGTATTCTAGGTTTTTGGTTTTGTGTTTTGAGAAAACTCCATACAGGTTTTCAATGTGTCTAACTTCACTCTTCACAGGTCCTAGCCAGTGTTTTGTTGTTGTTAGGCCATTTTTCCACAGTCAAGATGTTGTTTCATTGTGGTTTTGGTTTGCTTTTTCCATGACTTGGGCTTAAGTCTATTTTGTGTGTGTATGTCTAACATTCCTCAAAAGGAAGATACCCTTTAGACTCCAGGTAGAACATTTGTATTTGCCTAATTGCATTAGTCAAATATTTAGTGCTTCTTAGGAATGTTTTGGCTAATGAGGCATCTTATCACAAGGTGAGTCTTGAGCATATACCATTTGTTTTCTGTTTTGTCATTTGCAGGCTGTCAATGACTCATGCTACCAGAATGATGATTCGGTCCTAAAATCTCTTGTTGAGATTGCGGATACTGTTCCAAAGTATTTGCGCCCTCACTTAGAAGCAACTCTACAGCTAAGTCTAAAGGCAAGTTAAATCCCTCAATAAATGTTCTGTTAGGCTCGAGTAATTGTCTAAATTACTGAATGTACACAAATTTGTCTTTGTAGTTGTGTGGAGACACTAACCTCAATAATATGCAGCGCCAGCTTGCCCTCGAAGTAATTGTGACCCTGTCTGAGACTGCAGCTGCGATGTTAAGAAAGCATACCAATATTGTTGCACAGACTAGTAAGTCAGAATTCTTCAAATACTTGTAATGTGGCAAAAATGTTGAGTAAATGTCCTAGGGTTTGTGTGGTTTCTCAGATTTATTCAGAATATTAGATGGGTCTGAGGAGTATGTCTGTACATGTTTACATGAACCCAGTATTGTGGATCTGCTTTTAGGACTTTGAGGATCTCTGAAACCTGGTATTAGAATTAAAATTGGCATTCTTAAATCATCCATAGTTCATAAAGTGAACATCAGTGAGTAGCATGGCTGTGGTCATGTGATCAGGACCACAGCACACTGATCAGGGAGGGCTGCCTGCGCCCTTACACACACACAGCCTCACATGAGAGGCCCACATGACTATAGTTATGATGTGGAGATACTTTGGCTTAGGGGGCCAACCTAGCCCTTTCTTCATAAAGCAATAGGTATTTGAGCTGGAGTGAATGCACCTCAGACATTTTGTAGTTTCTACATTGTGTGATGAATTTTAAAAACTTTAAAGGTAGGAATAAGGAAAGGATCTCCACTATCAGTATTTCTATTGACAATTCCGACAAAGCATGACAATAACATATTGAGGATTTGTTACGTGATATTAGAATTGACCTAAGGTCACTAACTGTGAGAACAGTAAAAATGATTAGAAATAATGTATAAGTAGATGAGAACCAGTCAAATACCATTTTAAGACTGACAGCTCTCAAGTCAATCTAAACACAGCACTATTTCGGTCAAAATTCTAATAGCTGTTCCTAGTAGACTTGATCTAAAATTCCTGTGAGGAACACAGTCCTGAGCAGCCAGAACGGTTTAGATGAACATAATGCTGAGAATGTAGGCACTGAGGAGGTGGAAGGAGCCAGAGCATATGGCTCACATGGAAACGGATCTGACCTGGGACATAATTCATTGGAGGTATTAGGACAACTGTTTATTTTTGTAGAAGAAAAATCCCAACCCCAGATATGTTAAAAAAATAATAATTTAGAGTTGATGAAAGACCCAAATATAGATACGTTTTATAAGTAAAGGTTTAATGAGGAAAAATTTTAAGATTTAGTTTCAAGCCAGAAATAGAGACATTGCTATATTTGCAAATACTAAAACAGAGTGTTTTGATCAACCATATGTTAAAAGACAAGGTTCAAGCTGGGCGGTGGCGGCACATGCCTTTAGTCCCAGCTATGGCTAGAGTTTTTCTGCCTGGCCCACAGTCAGGACAAATCTCTCTCACCCGCCAGTCCCACAGCCGCTCAGACCCAAACAAGTAAACACAGAGACTTATATTGGTTACAAACTGTATGGCCATGGCAGGCTTCTTGCTAACTGTTCTTATCTTATCTTAAATTAACCCATTTCTATAAATCTATACCTTGCCACGTGGCTCGTGGCTTACCAGCATCTTCACACGCTGCTTGTCCTGGCGGCGGCTGGTAGTGTTTTTCTGACTCAGCCTTCCTGTTCCCAGAATTCTCTTCTCTCTTTGTCCCACCTATACTTCCTGCCTGACTACTGGCCAATCAGCATTTTATTTATACAGAGCGATAGCCACAGCACTTCCCCTTTTATTTTATTTTTTCTTAAAAAAAGGAAGGTTTTAACTTTCATATAGTAAAATTACATATGACAAAAGTTATATAGCAAGAATTATTATATAGCAAAAGTTATATAGCAAAAAAGTTATCTAGCAAGAATTACAGTTACAATATTTAGTCTATTTGTATTTGGCAAAATTAAAGAAGATACTCTATCTTATATTTGTGAGTCTAAGGTTTCATATCTAACTTATCTTTTATCATAACTAAAGAAAATTATAACTAGAAAATTATAACTAGTCTTCAACTACATCAAAGACCTCAGAAGGATATAATACTACCTGAGAAATGGGAGAAGGATGCAAGCAACTTTCAGGAGTCTTGCAGGGTAGACAAAGACAGCTGGCAGCCTGGACAGTCATCCAAAGTTCTCTTGTAAAGTTGGGGCATCTGTCTTCAGCACACAGGGCTAGAGTCTCTCAGTCTTTTTTTTTTTCTGTGTCCTGTAGAATGTCTGGCAGTTTCCTCTGTGAAGCAGGAACCTAAAGGACCATTTTGCCAAGCAAAGTTCAGTGGTCACCTTTACATGGGTCCTGCATGTCCAGTCGATCAAGCAGTCCAGGCAAGAACAGTTTCTTGCCCAAATGGCTATGTTTGTCAAAGCGAAGATAAACTCCATATGGAGTGTCTTCGATGCCCATCCTCCTATCTGAAGTAAATCCAGTGCTGCAAGGAGCAGACATGTCTCACTGACCAGAAAGTCTAAATTTTTAAAAATATTTTAAATGCCATATTCTGTAGATGTTTGAAGTATTTGAAGATTACTTATCTATCTGAAATATATCTATGTATACCTAGAAAACTTAACATGGTTACAAGTATGATTATCATAGATGACTAATTATTAATCTATTTTTTAATTATCCATTACAATTTTAAATGAGTTGTACAAACATAACACCTTAAACAGGAGTAGAAATATACACCCAGTATAACAAAATTAACTTTAAGTTTGTATCAATAAACTAAAATCTATACCAATGTAAAACTTTTTAAACAAGTTGTTGCTCTTTAAAATAGGTTCAGCAATTTACCCTTTTATCCTATCATATCTATATCATATCCCCTTTTTTTCTCTAGAAAGAGATTGTATTTATAATCAACCTGTTTTAAATAAAAATACTGGTTTTTCTCTGTCCCACACCAGAGGGCTCTTCTGATTTGGGACATAAGAATCTCTTAATCTTTTTTTTTTTTTTTTAGCAATATGCCTAGGTTTAGAGAGGAAGTGAGCCAATTCCATCTCCAAAGCCAGCTTGGTATATTTGGGAATTTGGGCATAGCTTCTCTTACTACTTCCTGCTGGAAGGGGGCGCTGTACCTTATAGGGACACAAAGAAAATTTTAGGATTATGGAGTAGTCCATGAGGGTGTATCGTCTGAGCCAGTTGCCTGGAAACCATTCTGGATGTTGGATCATCTGGGCCATGGTGTCATTGGAGACCTTTCAGGGGGTCTTGGCTGGTCAACCTGATGTATCTTAATCTGGAACAAATCCATAGCCTCTGGTTTTCTGTGGAAACAAAAGCAGAGCCTCTTTTCCAAAGCAACATATCTTTATATCCAAATTTTGAAGTCAAGGTAACTTTAAAATATACATTTTGGCATAACTCAACAGCTTTTACAATCAAATGTTTTTCTGCAGTTACGAATATCAAAGAGAACATAATCCACATTTTCTGTATGATAGCCATCTTTATGTGGCTTATTTTTTATATTACCTTGAACCTATTGCTTTAAATTGCAGCATTCTAAGTCTGAAACGGCGCTGTGGCTGCTAGCTCCGCCCACTTTAGCTTCCCAACATGGTGGTGATACATTTTCCACCAGCTCTGGGAGCCAAATAGTGGGTCTATGCTTCTATCAAAGCAGCGTGTATCCCAGAAACTTTTTTGTTTTAAACTGGTAAAAACTATATCCAACACACAGCATAGTTCGCAGCTTGGAGACACCTCTGTGTAACATAGCCTAGGTCAAGACCGCACTCACGCCACAAACCCTCCATAACTCAAACCTGCATGCGGAGGCGTCTAGCCACCCACATGAGACATGAAGCAGGAACCTGATTTTGGCTCTGTTTAGAATTGATTATTAAATATTCTCAGGTTTAAGGTGGAAACTCGAGCCGTTGGGCGCCATTTGTAGCTAGAGTTTTCCTGCCTGGCCCACAGTCAGGACAAATCTCTGTCACCCACCAGTCCCACCCAGCACTCGGGAGGCAATAGTAAGCAGATCTCTGTGAGTTCGAGGCCAGCCTGGTCTACAAAGTGAATTCCAGAACAGCCAGGGCTACACAGAGAGAAACCCTGTCTTGAAAAACAAAATAAACAGAAACAAAAAAGACAAGATTCAAACTAGCAGGATATATTGCAGGCCAACCTGTGCTACCTGAGTTTCAGTATCAACAGAACCGTAAGCTAAACCAAAAAAAAAAAAAAAAAGCTTTGATATCTAGAAATGGAATTCATAAGACAGGATTCTGGCTTAGCATTGCTAAGTTTCAATAAAAATGAGAATGATTATGAAGTATGTCTTGCTAAGAGTTGACAGTACCAAGCGATGATGCAGAGGTGGAGAGCTAGGAGGACAGACCTCGTCAGCTTCCATAGTGTAAACTGGGGAAGTTTGGAGGAGGGTTTGATGGTTATCCTTACAGCTCCTTTAAAGAAAAGGATAAACACAGTTATTGCCAAAAGTTAAAACGGGAGGGAGAAAACCAAAACAAACCACAGACCTGGGGATGCATGTAGTCAGTTGTTCCTGGTATTCATGGGAGTGATTTACAGAACTCAAGACATACCACATTCACAGGTACTCGAGTCGACTACGGAACGGCTGGTATTGTGTGTAGACCCGTTGATGTCCTGTTACGTAAGACACTACCTAGACACCTGGTATTGTCACTTCTCTCCTTCCACAGTGTGTAGGTTCCAGGATAAAACTCAGCTTGTCAGGTTTACATGGCAAGCACCATTCGTCACTGAGCCATCTTGCTAGCCCATCATGAGTATTCTGGACTGAGCTTGCTTAAAAGCAAGGATGTGAAACCTGTGGGTGTAGAGGGCTGGCTGGAAATGTGTTCTCTTGAGGAGAAAGTCAGTCTCACTTAAACAAAACAAAATAGTATTGAAGAAATAAGTTCAGTCTTGAGGTATTAATCATTCTTGACTTTAGTTCCTCAGATGTTGGCAATGATGGTGGATCTAGAAGAGGACGAGGACTGGGCCAATGCTGATGAGCTAGAAGATGACGACTTTGATAGGTAACATGTAAACCTTGGTTGGAGGAGGAGGAGGGTCAGAGTGAGATTCGGGGCTGAGGCCAGTCCAGCTCTTCCCTCACCACAATGTTTCCATGAACTGAAGTTAAAATTGGTCTTTCTGTTAGATGCAGTTCTGTATTACATAGGTATTTCATTGTTCGTGTATAATTTGTGTTAGTAAAATTTACATTTTTAGCCGGGTGGTGGTGGTGCACGCCTTTAATCCCAGCACTTGGGAGGCAGAGGCAGGCGAATCTTTGTGAGTTCTAGGCCAGCCTGGTCTACAGCGCGAGATCCAGGAAAGGCGCAAAGCTACACAGAGAAACCCTGTCTCGAAAAAAAAATTACATTTTTAATGAATATTCCTAAAACTAGTAAATAGAAGTACAAAAAAAAACCCTGTATTTTTTATTTATTATGTTTTTTTAAACCTGTATTTTCAATCAGAAAATACTCATGGCAACAGAAGTGTTATTAGTCTGGGCTTTTCTTCAAGAATTAAGTTTAAGTGTGTGTGTGTGTGTGTGTGTGTGTGTGTGTGTGTGTGTGTGTGTGTGTGTAATAAAGGTAGAGCTCACTTAGAATAGTTTCAGCAAAATTCCCCAGGAAGCACTACATGTCTCTTTATAAGGTAAGATTTAATTTCATGATGATGCAAGGGTGCCCAGATTTGTACACCAGATGAACACAGCTGCCCTGATTTATTTTGGGTTAGGAGTCCACCAAGAATACAGATTCGTATGGCAAAGTCAATCCAAAATGGGAAGTCAAGGCTAAGAGGTTTGTCCAGGGTCATATGGCCGTTTTCTTATTCTTTCTAGCTCATCACACTGTATGACCACTTGTTCTCTAGAAAGAACTAACATTGCTTTTTCCCTAAAGACTAGTCTTTAGCATAAGCTGCCGGGTTAACAAAACTGAAGCTTCTTACATGTCTGACACACAGAATCTGTGCGGTGTTTTCGGGCTTAAACCTGTTAGGAAACATGGCTGGTAAGCAGAGCCAGGGCTTGGCCATGTTATTCCCTTTTTCCTCATTCAGTTTCTGTGGCATGTTGCTTCTTGTCTTCTGCTTGCCCTGTGAGCAGCACTTAGATTTGGTTGATTTAAGAAACTGCTTTTTTAAAAAAGTTTTTGTTAAATTCTTGTTTCTCGAGACAGGGATTCTCTGTGTAGCCTTAGCTGTCTTGGAACTCTGTAGACCAAACTCAAACTCAAAGATCCTGCTTCTGTCTCCTGAAATTAAAGGTGTGTGCCACCAAACTGCTTTTTTTGGAAATGATAAGATTTCTTACCTGTGCTTTCATTCGTGTGTGTGTGTGTGTGTGTGTGTGTGTGTGTGTGTGTGTGTGTGTGTCCACAACCAGCTCCCAAATCACGAGCAGAAACTTACTAATTTTGAATGCTTGGTTTAGTTTAGGCACGTTTCTGGCTAGCTCTTTTAACTTAAATTAACCTGTTTCCCTTTGGGGCTTTTTAACCTTTTCTTTCCTTCTATAGATCTTACTTTCACTGCTTCTGGAATCTGGCTTCTGGCCCCAGGCATTTCCCTCATTCTCTTCTCCTCCTCCTCCCTCCTCTTCATGTTCCTCCTTTTCAAGCCTAGATTTCTTCTATTTATTCTCTCTGCCTGTCAGCCTTGCCCATCCCTTTTCTGCCTAGCTATTGGATGTTGAGCTCTTCATTAGACCAATCAGGTGCCATAGACAGGCAAGGTGAAACAAATGCAACAAATCTTTGCGTAATTAAACAGATGCAGCACAAATAAATGTAACACACCTTTGCCTAGTTAAAATAATATTCCGCAACGTGTGTGTGCATGTATGTGTGTAAGTGGGTACGCATTCCTTAAAACATGGGATGCCCCATTCTTAGCACTTGTGAGCTTGAGAGAGGAGCATCCCTCTGGTCTGTTAAGTGTTGTGCAGCCTAGGAACATCCTGAACCTCATCTCAAACACAGATGTGCTCACAGTGATAGAGTCCTGGTTGCTCTAATCTCCAGTTTAGTCATTTGCTATCTGCCACAGGTGAGATCAATGTATTTCTAGGAAGAGAGATAAACATGGCTTTCCTCAGTAGTTGCTTTCACTTAATTCTTGAAAAATAGATCCAGACAACAGGACAAAAGACCCTGGCAGACTGTTAATATACTGCTAGACGTGTAGGTCAGCGTAGATACTTGCTTGGTGTGCACAACGCCTCAGCATCTATCCCTAATTTAGCACAGCTTTTGTTTACCTGAGTTTACCTAAAGGCTTTTTGGCTCATAACTTTACGTACAAAGACTGAATTCTTCTCAGCTCTGGTCAAAGAACGTGTTTAGGAATATTCTCTCTGTACTTTTGTTTTGCTATTCGTAACTGTATTGAACACATTGTTTTCTTGTGTGTTTAGCAATGCGGTTGCTGGTGAGAGTGCCTTGGACCGGATGGCCTGTGGACTTGGTGGAAAGCTTGTTCTGCCAATGATCAAGGAACACATTATGCAAATGCTTCAAAACCGTAAGCTATTGGTGCTTCAGATCGTACAGTGGTGGATGTGCCTTTCTAAAGCTTGAGCTTAAGCTCTGACTGTTTAAAGCTAATCTGCTTGTTCATAGAATGCTTAACCTAATTATATTCTACTGATGAAATTCTGTTCAGTCTAAAGCTAAAGAGTATCTTTTCAGGAGCCAGGAATGGTCACAAACCTCTGTAACCCCAGCACTTGGGAGCCTGTTAGGAAGGTCATAAGTTCATGCCAAATTAGACAGTATAGCATAAAGTTTTACCTCAATGCTGAAGGTTTTGTTTTGTTTTGTTTTGTTTTGTTTTTCTTTAGAATTAGTATCATAACATAAGGGGAGAAATGATAAATCCTAAAACAAAAACAAAACAAAAAAAAACTTAAAGCCCCCATACTCTTAATCATCTGCTTAATGATGTGATCCTCTGCTTCTCCCCAACTCTATGCTTTTTTTAAGCTGTGTTTTTAAATACATACCTACTTGCACATGTACGCTAACAACTTGCGTGTGGAGGTCTGTGGACAATTTGCAAGAATTAGTTCTCTCCACCATGTGGGTTCTAGGTTGGAGCTCATGTTATCAGGCCTGGTACCTTTGATCTACTCAGCCATCTTGTTGGTTCCACCCTACACTGTTTTATTTCTTTTTTAAAAAATGTTTTAATTTATTTTGAGATAGGGTCTAGCTATGTAGCCCTGGTTGGCCTGGAATTCAGAGATCTGTCTACCTCTGCCTCCTGAAAGCTAGGATGAAGAGAGTGTGCCACCATACCTGACCACACTGTTACAATATATTTAAACTGTGAGGGTTACTAGAAAAGATTGTACTACCATACCTGACCACACTGTCACAGTATACTTAACCTATAAGGGTTACTAGGGTGAATAAATTTAACTTTTGAATTTTTATTGTGAAAAAAGTGAAGCCCAGGGACATGTAAAAAACTTTGCTGGATGTGGTAACACACTCATCATATATTCACAGAAATAACTGCATGTGTTTGAGTTAGGGTCTTACTGTGTTCTCTTAGCAAGCCTGGATCTTGCTAATAGACCAGGTTAGCTGACCTTGAACTTCATGATCATCTGCCTCTGCCTCCCGGGTGCTGGAAGTAAAGGCGGCAGCATCAGGCCTTGCTAGAAATACTGTTGTTGTAAAGAATAACTTCTCAAAGCACAAGGAGGGTTGCAAGAGTCACCGCATTTATGTGGGTAGTTTTAAATACATGAGGTGTGTTCTCATGGTCTTCAGTATGTCTGTCTGGTCCAGAGGTTTCACACATCATAATCTCTGGAATGTTGTATTTTGTTCTTCAAAGGGAGAGGAAAAGAGTATTATGAAAATAGTTTTGACCTACCTAGTGGAACCCCTTGAGAAAAGACTTTGGGGTTCTTGGGCACTGAACCATCCTTACCGTTACTTTACTATAATCTTAGGCATTTATCTGCAGCTTACTTGTTCTACAAAGAATCTGAAGCTACATAGCCTGGATTACTGTACTATAATACAGTAATTATTACTAACAGGAATAGTTAGTAATAGATCAGGGATGTGTTCTCCGGTAGAGAGCACTAGCATATGTAGAACCCTGGAAGTGCCAAAATGGGGAGGTGGTGCAACACTTAATGATCCAGAGGGATAATTATATCGTGTATGACTTTTTTAAATAGTTTCTAAATATTTTTTTTTAATTTAAAAAATTACACTTAAAACTTAATTGTCAGGGTGATTATGTGTTGGAGTGAATATGTGCCTCATCACACATGTAGGCACATAGGACAACTTGGTGGATGGAAGTCACTTCTTCCACCACGTGGGCTCAAGGGACTAGACTTAGGTCATTGGGCTTGGTGGCAGGCCACTACGTGGTGAGACATCTTGTATTTTTAAGATAGGTCTTTAAGATCTTTGTATTTTTAAGATAGGTCTTTGGGTAGCTGAGGCTGGCTAGTTAAATTCCTGATCCCCCCTGCCACTGCCTCCAGAATGCTGGGATCGAAGTTGTGAACGACAGTGCCCAGCTGCATTTTGTATTTAATAAACCCAATAAACAAATATATGGGGTCCACTAAAATAAATGGTGCTGAATTAATGTTCGTCAAAAAGCAGCTAGCCATTGTTAATGCTAGAATACAAATGAGGTTTATCCAATAAAAACTCTTGGGAAAGAGCATCTTCCCTTTGGCCTCTCCTTAAAGAACTGTGATTGTGGGCATCAGTGAGTCTCTGACCAGTGAACATGGTGGTCTGTGGCATGGAAGTCCCCGGATTTGTTGCTTGCGGTGAATCTTATGGGAAAAATTGTTTTGTATTGTTTTGCATTTTTGTTTATTTGATCTCTAAGATGGAACCCAGAGCCTTTGTATGGTAGGTAAGCACTCTACCACTGAGCAAATTATAGTCCCAACCCAGGAAAAGTCTTACTTTTTTGGAAGAGAGAGCCATATGCAATACTACTCTGAAAGTCAGACAGTGAAGCAGGTGTGGAGACCCACCTGTCATCCCAGCACTAGCCAGAGTGAAGTGGGTGATGGCAAGCTGGATCCAGGCTGACACATCTAGCAAGGCTGTGTCTGTTTGCAGTAGGAAAGAAAAACAGCCCAGGTAGGTCAGGGTCCATTTTTCTAATTATAAGTGTATGTGACATTTGTTCTAATGAGGCCCATCCCTGCTTAGTCACTGAGGCCAAACAAGACATGGCTCAGCAGTTAAGAACACCGACTGCTCTTCCAGAAGCCTGGGGTTCAATTCCCAGCACCCACGTGGCAGCTAACAACTGTATGTAACTTCAAGACCCGACACCCTCACATAGACATACATGCAGGCAAAACACTAATGTACATAAAATAAGAATAAATAAATCATTAAAAAAAAAAAAAAAGACTGGGCTCCTTTAGGATAGTGTGGCCATAGGAAAGATTTTAATATTCTTTTCCAATTAAGAATCATTTTTATACTTGTGTTTACCAGAATTAGTATAAGAATGGGCATCTAATTATTGCTCTTTTGTGTTTAATTCTTTTTCACAGCTGACTGGAAATACCGGCATGCAGGATTAATGGCCTTATCTGCCATTGGTGAAGGATGCCACCAGCAGATGGAAGGAATTCTAAATGAGATTGTAAATTTTGTCTTGCTTTTCCTCCAGGATCCTGTAAGTACCAATAAATATTTTATAATCATTGTCTTAGTGTCATATAGAGTCTGTTGCCATTACTAACACCAGGGAACATGTTCCAGCACCCAAGAGTCCGGTATGCAGCCTGCAACGCTGTGGGTCAGATGGCTACAGATTTTGCACCTGCTTTTCAAAAGAAATTCCATGAGAAGGTATGTAACGAGTCCTCCGCTACCCTGTAGAGGGAGGGTGCACATCTCAAAACACTCGCTTTCATTCTCCAGGTGATTGCAGCATTGCTTCAAACCATGGAAGACCAAGGCAACCAAAGGGTGCAGGCCCACGCCGCAGCTGCTCTCATTAACTTCACCGAAGACTGTCCCAAGTCACTGCTCATTCCGTACTTGGATAACCTGGTGAAGCACCTGCATTCCATTATGGTCCTCAAACTTCAGGAGGTAAGTCTCAGGGTTGTCCGAACCTCTGCGGAGGAGATGAGATTGGCTAGATGGGTAAGGCCTGAGATGGAGGCATTTCCAACAAAATCATGGGACAGAAAGCTAGAGTTAGGAGGAAAACACTCAGGCTTGATTAGAGGCATTGACAAGTATGAATCAGTGTGTGGATTATGGTGGGGGGAGGGGTGAGAAAATGTTGACTAACCAGAGTGCCAGAAGTGGTGAACATTTGGAAAACAATACCTCTTTTTCTTTATGATTTTTGTTTGTTTTTGAGTCAGTGAGCCATTAAGTCTAGGATGGCCTTAAGTTTGTGTCTGTGGCCAACAATAACTTGGAGTTTCTGATCTTCCTGCGCCCACCTCCCAATTTCTGGGATTATAGGAGTTTGCCACCACAGTGGCCAATTATGGAGATAGCTACAGTGTCTGCTGCAGGGTGCAACATGGAAACAGTTGGGAGACTGCAACAGCATGCTGATCACACTGTTGGCTGTGAGAGGCATGCAGGAAGACTGGAAAATGGTTTACTGTTGTGAAAACAGGGTGTATGCTGAAGAGCCAGGCATGGGAGCACAGGCTTGTAATGCCAGCACTTGGAGACTGAAACAAGAAAATCACAAGTTCAAGGCCAACCTTGACCCTGTCCCAAAGAAAGGAATGCTGAGCACAGGAAACTCTATTGGACTCACTGTCACACTGCCACGCAAGTTTATATAGCTCACAGATGATAAACCCATCATAGACGGCAGTGTGCGTAGTTCAGGCAACAGGTTAGAGAACAAGGATGAGAAAGAGAATGAAGGCCTCAGAGCCTTAGCAAAAGGAGATTAAAACAACGGCCTAAGCATTCAGGGTCAGATTACAGCAGACAAATATGAAGATGGAAATATTTTTGTTTTCTGAAAAAAGATGAAGACATATTGAAGAAGCTGTTGCTGAAATCCATAATAAATAGGCCCAACATGGCTTTGCAAGTGAGTTTGGATAGAGAACTTGAGCGCGAAGAGGATCACCTTGTCAGTCTCCAGAGGTTCCCATGTGTGGGGTGTAAAGACTCGGCTGGGGCGTTGGTTAAGACGTACTGGGAAGAGGATAGAGTTGAGAGGTGTTGGGGTAGCCTAGGAGAAAGGCTGTTGCCATTGACAAGGGAAATGAAGGAGCTCTAGAGCACTGACCTGATGTCATTAAAGAATGCTGTAGAATATTGCCAATAGGCAGGGTGAACTCTATTGGTTAGGTCTCTGGTGCAAGAAAAGGGTCTTTATTTTTCTTTAAGAAAGAGAAACATGGAAGAGGGAAGCCGAGTTCCCCAGAGGGATCATCCCAGGAGGGTTGGATCAGAAAAATAAAGGAATGGGTCTGGCAAGGTGGCTCACAGCTCTAAGAAGGAGGATTGGGAGTGTAAAGTCAGCCTTGGCTACACAGTGACTTGGGTATAGCCTAAGCTGCTGTCTCCAAGTAGGGGTAGTGTATTCAGTCACAAAAGGGACTTTTCTCAGTGACACAATAGGACAGCATAAAATAGAATATTTATTTACATCAGTGAGCAGAAGGTAAGCTTTTGTGTCTGAGATACAGCAGGGCTGTGTGCTTCTGACTTCCAGAAGGGAGGAGGGGTTGAGAGAGAGAGATTCATTAGTTACTGAAATGATTTCTTTCATGTCTTCCTTCCAGCTGATTCAGAAAGGCACCAAGTTAGTTTTGGAACAAGTTGTGACATCCATTGCATCAGTTGCAGATACTGCAGAAGAAAAATTTGTCCCCTACTATGACTTATTTATGCCGTCACTGAAGCACATTGTTGAGAATGCTGTCCAGAAGGAGCTGAGGCTTCTGAGGGGGAAGACTATCGAGTGTATCAGCCTCATTGGTCTGGCGGTTGGGAAGGAAAAAGTAGGTGGTGTATGCTGTTGGATTTGCTTCCTGTAGCTTGGCTACAGGGGCTTTGAGGTCACTGGAGGAGTTTTTTTGGCTGCTAAATGGTTCTCTGAATGCTGACTTTTTTTTCTTAATCTTCCCTTCACACATTCTGTTTTATATAGAAATACATAATTTCCTATGTTTTTCATTGTTATTATATTAGGAATTCTTGTTTTTTTGTTTGTTTTTTCAAGACAGAGTTTCTCTTTATAGTCCTGGCTGTCCTGGAACTCTGTAGATCAGGCTGGCCTCAAACTCAGAGCCTCCACCTGCCTCTGCCTCCCAAGTCCTGGGATGAAAGGTGTTTGCCACCACCGCCCAGCTCAATATTAAGGATTCTTGGTCCCTTTTCCCCTTCCACCATGCAGCCTGTATCATGAAAGTTATCTGTAGTTCATACCCATATGGTTTGTTTTACTTAAATGTGTGCTTAGAAACAAGCTGGTTGCTTGGTAATCCAGAAGCAGCTATCATAAAGTGAGGCTTTGTGCATTAGACATTTCTGAAAATGTCTAATGGAAGACTCATTGGCCGCTGTGCTTCTCAGCCAATCCCTGTGGGTGGGCTGACTTCAGACTCGTCATCCTGCCTTAGTGCTGGGACTATAGGCATGTCGCACCACACCAGCTTCTCATTGTCTTTCTCATTCTGACACTTGTCACCAGCAGCTTGAATCTTTGTCTTACCATCTCAAAGCCCGTGGCATTACTTAACTCGTGAGTTGTTTTCTCAGGGACTCAGCCAATCAGTTTGTCTCTCATAGTCTGCATATCTGGCTTTAAACCAGCTTTGAAATGCTGCCTGATTGATTACAGTGAAGACTGCCAAAACTGTAGCCAATAGAAGTCATACAGAATCTTTATACAGCGACTTCCTTAAAGCAGTCTAAATTTTCTCCCTAGATTTGAACTAATTTTAATTATTGAAATAACATTACCTGTAAACTAAATTTAATGCCATTAGAAATTTCTTTTTTACCTTCAATTGAAAGTAGATTTTCTTAGAAAGAGCATTATGCTAGGCATACAATACAGATAAGAATTTTTCTGAATAATTTTATCTGTGTGACTGATCCAAAAGGAAGATAACAGATTTTTAAAAAAAATTTTTTAACCTTTATTGGGAGGGTGGGGGAGTACCACAGCATACAGTGAGGGTTAGATGAGTAACTTGGGAGTCAGTGCTCTCCTTTCATCATGTGGACTCTGAGGATTGAACTCAGGTTGTCAAGCTTGGCTGCAAGCTCCTTTACCTACAGAGCCATCTTGCTGGCCCTGGATAGAGGTTTGTTTTGGTGTTTTTGGTTTTGGGGGTGTGGGAGGGCAATAGTTATTGTTTGCCGTTTTATTATTACAGAAGAAGCAAAATTGGGTAGCAAGAATAAGTGCATCTCTGATGGGATAGGCATTAATAATATGGATGGTTTTTTTTCCCATATATTCTCTAGTTCATGCAAGATGCATCAGATGTGATGCAGCTATTGTTGAAGACTCAGACAGACTTCAATGATATGGAGGATGACGACCCTCAGGTAGGCAGTTTACTGAACGTGCCTTATGTAATGTTTTGTTTGTTTGTTGTTTTGCTTTATGTGTTCTGTCTGTCTGTATGTGTATTCACCTTGTGTATGCCTATTGATGGTTGTGAGCCACCATGTGGGTGCTGAGAATCGAACCCAAGTCTTGTCCAAGAACAGCAAGTGCTCTTAACTGCTGAGCCCTATATGCAGCCCATATGTTCTTAGTTTTAAAATGAGTGACAGCTTCAGGTTGATGCTCTTAGTTTAATCTCTTATCCTAAAGACACTGGTCCCAGGCTGTTCCCCTGGATCCAGGCTTTCCCAGCCCACTGTCGGTTGCTCCTGCTTTCTCTGAGTCTCAGGTTTGTTGCTCTGGAGGGCTCTGTCCTTGGCTGCTCTTGTCTTCTGGAGCAATGCTCTCTGTACTGTAGATTTCTCCTGCGGACGTAGGACCAGATCTTCCTCAAAGGTTCATTTATCAACTACCTAACTAGTGTTTTTGTTGGGTATCTCTTGGCCATTTGCCATTGATTTGTTCCCCTTGTTGGAAGAGACACAGAAACCCAGCAGTCTCAGCCCTTAGTGCACATGTGGCACTTTCTGCACAGTCTCAGAGCCTTCCATACATGTGTGGTCACTCCCTAGTCTCAGCCTTCAGTATGCATGTGGCTGCTCTCCACGCCCACTTCCATGAGCAGATGTAGACTCCGTTACTGCAAAAGGAACACCCTGTGTGTGCACATACCTGGTTTAGTCTTAGTCTCCTCTTTTGGAAAGCTTTCTTGATGTTTTTCTCAGTGAGTGTTGACAACACCATAGTGACATGAGCAGTGTTTTGATGTCGACAAGGCATGGGATAACCTTCCATGAGCTTACTGTAAGTATTTTATCACTTAAATGGAGAACACTACTGTGCAAAGGCAGAATACCCTGTGTTTTCCTTTCTTCGCTGAGTGGGAGCATATAAATAAATACCATTTATCTTTGTTTGTGTAGACGGGTCAGGGGCTGTGAGGAAGGCGGGAAGGACCATACGTGTTCGCCTTCATGTTGGAAATGTAGAGTGGCACATAGAAAATAGCCACAGAGCATTTGTGGAGTGGAAGGACTTTACAAATAAAATACAAATTAAAACTACTTTGATACTTCACTTTACCCCCAGGCCGAATGGCTATTATCAAGAAAAAAATGATATACTGGATTATATTAACTTAGAGGATATGGGGAATGAGGAGCCTTTATTCACTGATTTTGGAAATGTTAAATGGTGCAGCCACTATGGGAGTCAGTGTGGAGGTTTCTTAACAGACTAAAGTCTGGCCAGGCGGTGGTAACACGCTAATCCCAGCACTCAGAGGCAGAGGCAGGCGGATCTCTGATTTCTGAGGCCAGCCTGGTCTACATAGTGAGTTCTAGGACAGCCAGGGCCACATAGTGAGACCCTGTCTCAAAAAACAAAACAAAAACAAAAAAAACCCTAAAAATAGTGCTACTATATTGCTGTCTGATGTGCTTACAGTCGTGGACATAAAAGGTCTTCACATGCTACCATGGGTAGTTCGCACATCCATGTTTGTCACGTCTCCTGTCAACAGTAGCCAGGGGAAATAGAATCAGCCTAGCCTGCATCAACACACAAGCGGATAAGGAAAATGTACATGTGTGGATAGATTTTACTCAGCTAGGAAAAGAATGCAATTTTGAGAGAATGGAGGACATGGAGGACGGGAAGGGCACACTCCGGGGGCGGGAAGGACCAACCAGAAGAAAGCATGGCAATGCCGTGATGACACCTGTTGTCTTACATGCTGACACTAAACATGGGGTGGGGGGTTGGGTTTCAGTAGTGTTTGTGGGTGCTATGCCAGGTAGTATATCTTCTTCCTCCAAAAAATCAGTGCCTAAAAGTGGCCTTTGTTTTCAACTAAGTGGTACGGATGCTAACAGAGAAGAAATTATAATTGCTGCATAGGGAAAAAGCAGGAAAGCCTCACCTGCCAGCTCTGTTCCATTGTAGAGGTCACAGGTGCCTGAATGCTGATTTGGAACATGTTGAGTGACATTGGGAAATACGTAAACATGTCGGTTGATAAGTCTATGTTTCCTCAAGATGGGAAACCGTCTTTAACTGTCTTAGTTACCCGTTGTTTTACGGCCTGTTTGAAATTTTCCCCCAGATCTCTTACATGATCTCAGCATGGGCCAGAATGTGCAAAATCCTGGGGAAAGAATTCCAGCAGTACCTTCCCGTGGTTATGGGGCCGCTGATGAAGACCGCTTCAATTAAGCCTGAAGTAGCCCTTCTCGACAGTAAGTGCTTTACTGGGCACAGCAGCGGCAGCACCACTGCTTTTTTCTTCTTACACGTCTGTCTTACCTGTTAACAGCCCAGGACATGGAGAATATGAGTGACGATGACGGTTGGGAATTTGTGAACCTCGGAGATCAGCAGAGTTTTGGTATTAAAACGGCAGGACTGGAAGAAAAGTCAACTGCTTGCCAGATGTTGGTATGATAATATCCTGTTACTAGGCTTTGGGATCAGATCTCCTTCCACCACACAATCCAGGGTGGATCTCGGCCATCAGCCTGCACAACAAGCGCTGTTACCGGAGCCGTCACCAGCCTGGGTGACGTGTGCACGTCAGAGCGTTTGCAGCAGAGGCTTTGGGAATGGAGGGGTTTTGTGGACTTTGTCTCTTTGGGGCAAGTCTGTAGTAGATGGCTAAGAATATCATTGGAGTAAATGAGCACAAATGTGCTTACGGCATTAAAAGAAAAGCTGAACTCGTCTGGGGTCAAGCGACATGGTCAGTATTATCTTTTTGAAACCCTGTAATGTGGACCTTGATTTCCTTTCTTTCAGGTTTGCTATGCTAAGGAATTAAAGGAAGGTTTTGTGGAATACACTGAACAGGTTGTCAAACTGATGGTCCCTCTGCTGAAATTTTATTTCCATGATGATATCCTTCAACAGTTGAATACAAAACATGTCTGGATGTAGGAAAGCTGTAGTGTCTTGAGTTACCTGAATTGCTCTTCATTTGCTCTAACTTGGCTGTGTGTTCTTGGCTCCTCGTGTGCCTTCATTTCTTGAAAAGCATGAAAGACAAAATGTTAACCATGCTATAGTCAGCCCTCTGTGACCTTACTAAGAATTGTACAGACTGACATTTTATGAACAAATGTCCACAGTACTTGTTGGATACCCACTGATACATCTCTTTCTGAGAGAGACTCCTATAGTACTAATGTGGATAACACCTCTAAGGGACATCTTAGTAAATCTTCAATAAATGTTTTTTGTTTGTTTTGTTTTTTGTTTTTTGTTTTTTTTGTTGGTTTTTCGAGACAGGGTTTCTCTGTATAGCTTTGCGCCTTTTCCTGGAGCTCACTTGGTAGTCCAGGCTGGCCTCGAACTCACAGAGATCCGCCTGGCTCTGCCTCCCGAGTGCTGGGATTAAAGGCATGCGCTACCACCGCCCAGCTCGATAAATGTTTTTATCCTCAAGTTCTTGATAGGCATAATTAATATGTGTGGGTATTTGTTCTTAATTTCCACACACATTGTTTCATAAAGTAGGTAAAAGAAAACCAGACCAACCCTAAAGTCCTCTGTTCCTCAGACAGTATGATGTCGGCAGTGTCCTTACAGAGGGAGCTCTGCCAGCAGATTTCTGGTGAGTCACACCAGAGGAGGAAGTAGTGTGTGTGCATTACCCAAAGGCCAGAAGGTGGCGTCAGATCCCCTAGAACTGGAGTTAACAAATGGTGTGAGCCACCATGTGGGTGCTGAGAATCAAACCTGGGTGTTTTGGAAGCCAGTGATCTTAACCACTTAATCAACCCCTAGAATATTTTTAACTTTTTTTTAGTATTTAAATCTTTTTACTTTATGTATATAAATGTTTTACCTGAATGAATATGTACATGTATGCTGGTGCCCATGGAGATCAGAAGAAATTATATTCCCCTGGAACTGGAGTTAGGAATGGTTAGAAACCACCACATGGATTCGGGGTACAAACCACCACATGGATTCGGGGTACTGAACCCCAGTCCTCTGCAAAAGCAGCTCATACTTTACCAGCTGAGCCATCTCTCCAGCCCCTAGCTTCTAGAATTATTTTTCAGAAGAGGTTACCAAGGCTTTTTATTTTATAAATGATACTAGATAGGGAAGAGCCTCTTGGTGCTTCAGGGAAAACCAGGGAGTTCTACACAGGAGAAAGTTGTAGATGGCATTGCATACGCTACAGAGCAGAGCCATGAGAGACCCTTCACTGTTACCAGACACACTGCCGTGCCGTGCAGACGGTCAGAGAGCCTTGGCTGTTTCTGTACCCACTTCCCCCTTTCCTGCTAACATAGTGTTCTTAGCATGTAGGTAGAATGCTGGGATACTCCAGAGGCCCCTTGGTGGTGCATTTCCTTAATGATAAAACGGGTCCGAGTGGCAGCGGCAGAGTCCATGCCTCTTCTGCTGGAGTGTGCACGAGTTCGGGGTCCCGAGTATCTCACACAGATGTGGCACTTTATGTGTGATGCGCTCATCAAAGCTATTGGCACGGAGCCTGATTCAGACGTCCTCTCGGAAATAATGCACTCTTTTGCGAAGGTGAATGTTTTCTCTGAATATCCCCCTCCTGTTTTATAAGGCGTGTTCATGTAATTCTCTGCTGACTAAATTAGGGAGATTTTTCCATGTATTATAGTAAACCATTTTTTTGCTGCAAATGTCAATTTTTTTGTTCTGAAATTTTGGTATAATTTTTGTTGATTGGGAAGTTAGCTTTTGAGAAATAGTGAGATTACACTAGAAGGATTGTTAGAGGTGGGAGAGATACAGACAGTTACAAAGGGGTCCTTAGTGGTTCTTGGAAAGTTGTAGTAGCTTCCTTGCATCAAACAGTTGGTATACGTTCCCAGGATCCCAGAAGAAAGTCTGATGCTTCTAGCTGCAGACACTGCACCGTTCGTGTCTAGATCCTCCCATGAACGCCTCTTTCCCTTTTCATCTGTTGGTATCAGAAATAGATGGGTATGGTAGGAGGTGGACGATGTCTGTTCTGGCTCTGGACCCTCGGCCTGACACATACGATAGGTCCTAAAGGAGCTCTGTCCCTGACACCTCGGTTGGGATGCTGCCCTCAAGCACAGCTGAGTGTGCCCTCACTCATTGGGTCTTTGGTCCGGGCGGTGACTTGTGGTCCTTTGTCTCACTTGCTCAGTGCATAGAAGTGATGGGGGATGGATGCCTGAACAGTGAACACTTCGAGGAGCTGGGAGGGATCCTGAAGGCCAAGCTCGAAGAACACTTCAAAAATCAAGAGTTGCGGCAAGGTAAGCTTTCAGGACTTCTCGCTTCTGAACAAAGTCCTTGTCCTTTGGATGTGATCATTTAAAAACATTTGTTTGGGTGTGTTTTAGTTAAAAGACAAGATGAAGACTATGATGAACAGGTTGAGGAATCACTACAAGATGAGGTAAATTATTCCCTTCCGACTTCAATTCAATGACCGTTTGCATCTTAACTCTGTTTAAATGCTTCAGTTTCTAGTTACCCTCCGGTATCCTGTTCTGATAGAATCTGGTATTTCTAGAATAAGTCTTTTGAAATGAATGACCTTTTTTCTTCAGTATCTCACACATCAAATGCCATAGATTAAATACTTGTTGCTCACAACCACCGTTTGTCTCTACTGGTATTGTTCCACATCCAGTGGTTAGCTAGGGTGACTGTTGACAGTTGGGGGCAGTTGACAACAAGGCTCGGTGCATTGTAGGGAAGCATTCTGCCTTACTTGGACAGAAGGGCTTTTATTTCCAGCAGTTGCCCACACTGGACTTGCACTTGGGATCCTCTTTATTCAGCTTCTGAAGTGTTTGGGATCACAAGCCTGCCTGCACCACCACCAGCCTCGGCAGCTTTCTTTACCGTGTGTCTCAGTCATTTCATCCAGCCTGATTGTTAAGATGGGCAGAGCCAGCGTCTGGTGTGTGTGGTGCCTCCAGTGGGCTGTGCTCATGTACGTGTGCCTCCATTGACACATGTCCATGTGCTTAGGCCTGCACTGCTGCCGACTCCATGCCCTCACCAGCCTACTCTAACATAAGTAAGTTCCCAGGCAGTAAGTGCAGCACTTGGCGTCTGCGCCTCCTTTCCCGTCACTCCAGCCTCCAGCTTCTCAATAGTCTTAACGGGAAACATTCATTTCCTGGATTTTATAGGTGTTGCTGCTGATTCTCAAGCAGATAGTTTCTAACCCATGTGGCTGCGTGTTGTGTTTCTTTTTTAGGATGATAATGATGTTTATATTCTGACTAAAGTGTCAGATATTTTACACTCAATATTCAGTAGCTACAAAGAAAAGGTGTTGCCGTGGTTTGAACAACTGCTTCCATTAATTGTCAACCTGATTGTAAGTATTAACCACCTATGAGCTCTTTTGAATAAATAGTTAACCTGGAACTCTCATTGCTGCATATTATGTCTTACACTTGTTAGAAATGGGCCTCAGAGGTGGAATTTGCATCATACTTTTTTAGTTATCCAGCTTAGTGCATTGCCCTGTATGTTTTCTATATCCTCTCAAGAAACAGAATGGTCTTTACTATGTACAGTCTGCAATAGTGGCCTGTGGTTAGTAAGTTTATCTACTTGATTTTTAAATATCTTACAGAGATTACAATTTGGAACAGTTAGCAAAGTAAGCACAAGTAGATTTCGCATACTTCTGCTCTCACACATGCACAGCTTCTTACACATTAACAGCTACCCTCAGATAGTAGGGTGTAGGCTCCAGGACTATGCACATGCCTGGCAAGCACTCAGCGGACCTCTATTGCCAGCCCCTCTTCCTCCTGCCTTCTCACGCGCGCGCGCGCGCGCGCACACACACACACACACACACACACACACACACACACACACACACACACACATCATTTTGTTACTCTACTTTGAGATACAGTCTTGCTAAGTAGCCCAGCCTGGTGTGGAACTTGGAATCCTCTTGTTTCATCCTTTGCGGCCAGGCCCAGTTGGGGGTCGTTAACTCCTAGGTTCTAATGATCCTCCTACCCTAGCCTCCTGGGTTGTAGGAATTACACAGTACTGTGTACTTGGATGCCTCCTCTACCGCCTACCTTTTTTTTTTCTTACAAAGTAAATGTATGAACATCTCTGCCCTGTCAATTTCTCCTGTAGTATGTGGTCATATTGTAGGACTCTAACAAATCATAAAAGTTCTGTACTGTGAAGTTACTTTAAATGTATGTATTCCAATGTTTTTGTTGTAAGAAGTGGTTACTATGTTTCTATTTCCTGTATTGGATTCATTCTGTAGGCAGATAGTTCCTGATGAATTGTTTACAATTTTTGTACCAGTATTTAGTACTTAAAGGGGAATCTCTTCTATAGTGTCCACATAGACCATGGCCAGACAGACAATGGGGATTGTGCATCTTCGATGATGTCATAGAACACTGTAGTCCAGCCTCATTTAAGTATGCAGAATATTTCTTAAGGCCAATGCTCCAGTATGTGTGTGACAACAGCCCAGAAGTCAGGCAAGCTGCGGCATATGGCCTTGGCGTCATGGCACAATATGGTGGAGATAACTACCGCCCTTTCTGTACAGGTACTTACGTTCTGCTTTGTGCATTTCATTCCAGGCAGCCCTTTAGCCCAACCATGTTCTCACCACACCTGGAAGCATTCTGTTCCAATTTCTGCTTTATTCTCCTATACCCACCCACCCCTCTCTTGTTTTTTAATTTTATCCCCCTCTCCCATCTATAGCACTAACTGTACCGTGAATGAAAGCATGTGTCACCTTTCCTTAAAGAGCTTCTGGGGAGTCGAGGTTGGCAGTGCTCAAGTGTAAGGCCTGGGTGGAGGCAGTAAAAGTGAAGGCAGCAGGTGTGCGCAGGCTCTCAGTTGCAGCTCTGATGTTCCTGTCCATGCTTAGTGTCCCTTCTGTTACATACAGTCCTGTGAGAGTGGAGCCGAGAACATAGGCTTCTTTACACTTGAGCAGTTAGCACCTGGACCAGAGTTGGGGACATTTATGTTCATCTGCATCGACATGAAGTTTAGCTGACCTGTTTTCACATGTTTGTTTTAGAAGCACTACCACTGCTTGTAAGAGTTATTCAGTCTGCAGATTCTAAGACCAAAGAAAATGTCAATGCTACAGAGAACTGCATCTCCGCAGTGGGGAAAATCATGAAGTTCAAGCCTGACTGTGTAAACGTTGAAGAAGTCTTACCACACTGGTTGTCTTGGCTTCCTCTACATGAAGATAAAGAGGAAGCTGTCCAGACCTTCAGTTATCTGTGCGACCTGATTGAAAGGTAGGCAAGCACAGAAGTAAGGCCGGCATTCGTTCTTTCCGTGGCCCAGAAAGCTGAGGTTGAACCTCACTTGCGGCCAGCGGTGGGTTGTGTATATTTGAAATAGTACTTGCTTGTAAGGCACGTGAAGCCTGTCACACTTTAGCCCTTGTGTAAAGATCTGACTTAGAGTTCTTTGTAGGATCAATTTAGCAAATACTGTTTGAAGAAAGTTACCATCAACTGTTTTGTTGCCCACTACATTTGCTGTATGGATCAAGAGTTGGTGGTAGCCAGGTATGGTAGCACATACTAGAATCAAAGCACTGAGGAGGCTGAGGGGGCCAAGATGGCTGCAAGTTCAAGGCCATCCTCGCCTACATAGCAAAAGTCTCAGAAAGGAAGTGAGGCTGACAGATCTGCTATAAGGGCTCACCAGGCAGGCAGTGTGATCTGATACTGGGCTGTGATGGCACTTACTCAGTTTTGTACCCTGAGTATTTAAGCTGCAACAACAGTGGCTTTAGAAACGGCAGGATGGAAGCAATTCCTTGGCGTCCCTCTTACTCCGCAGCCTCTAACCATGACTTTGATCTTGACTTTCACGGTTAATTTCCGAGTAGAGTTTGGTTCACTGTCTATCCAGTAGAATTCCTGGAATTTTTTAGGATATTCCTTCATGCCTGCTTGATTCAGCTTGATAAATACTGTATGTCCCTACTGAGGTAGGTTCTCCTGAGGAGTGTGATAGTCACCCACAGACTACACTGTCTTGTATCTGAAATATCGGTCCTCAGACTGTTTGTTCTCCTTGGAAGGGACTACTGTCAGTGACTTCCGCTCAAATTCACTATTACGTTTCTTTCCGTTATGCCTGCCTGAAGTTTATCCCTTAGTTTACTCTTAAAACACCCAAATGACCCTTTTGAAACTGTTTGATGCAACAAATGTTATTTTTGGTAATGTCATGAGGTTTGTTCGTTTGTTTTGTGGTACTAGTGACCAGACCTAGGAGTCTCCCTTGTGCTGGGCAAAATGCTCCATGGTTGAACCCTCTTTTTATTCTTTGAAATAGGGTTTCACTAAGTTGCCTAAGCTGACCTTAACAGTCCTCCTCAGCCTCTTTGCTGGGTTTACAGACTTGAGACAAGACTGTCTTGGGGCTTTTTTGTTGCTGTTTGTTCCTTGTGTTTTGACACAGTGCAGATGGTTCTAACACAGAGCGTGTAGTTCTCTTGCCTGGCCCTGAGAAGAATCCTGAGAAATGAGCCGAGTGTTTTTCCCCGACTAACACTGGGAGAGCTGCAGGCCCACTGAGTCAGACCAGCTGGCTCTCTTCTACTGAACCATAAGGACATGCGGTCCTAATGACCATGTAACTGTTGTGTACAGAGCAGCAGAGGGAAGTGTGATTGTGAGGAATTCCTCTCACAAATTTTATTTATAAAGGTGTTTGATTTTCTTTTGTCAGTAATCACCCAATTGTTCTTGGCCCAAACAATACCAACCTACCCAAAATATTCAGTATAATTGCGGAAGGAGAAATGCATGAGGCCATTAAACATGAAGACCCCTGTGCCAAACGCCTGGCCAATGTAGTTCGCCAAGTACAGGTAAGCTGGATGGGTTGAACTGGACAGGGGATAAATAAATCACAGTGTCGGGGGCTCTGCTGGCTTTTAATCTACATTAGGAACTAACATTTAATGAGCTGCGGAAATTGTATTTTTAAATCAGGAAGCTTTGAAATGGGTTATTAATATGTTCTACCCATTTGTTCTCACTGTCAGAGGCAAAGTCTTCATCTTCAACTTGAGCATAGGAAGTCCTAGTGTGTAGCAGATGGTCATCATTTTTAGAATATCTGAAGGAAAGAAAGGTGCAGTTCATTAATGAGTTGTCAGAACCAAAAAAATATAATAAATGACTTACTTTGACTTCATGTAGTATATAGGTTGATCTAAGGTGCCAGATAATGGGATAACTTTAGTGATTTAGAAGCAAAGAAAATTTTCTGTAAATAAAATGAACTTTGAAGAAATGAACAGATTTCTTGGTTTTAGAATAATCATCAAGTTAAGCTGTAGAGTGTCTGGGCACTGTTGGTAGTCTATGCATGCAGTTTACTAAAACACTTGACGTGATCACTGTCTAAAATGTATGCGCTTTCTCCCCAGACTTCTGGAGGATTGTGGACTGAATGCATAGCACAACTCAGTCCGGAGCAGCAGGCAGCCATACAGGAGCTCCTGAACTCTGCCTGACGGGCCTTAATACCACCTGCCAGAAAACTAACTCCAAATAAACGTTTACCCTTTTGTTTAGGTTTCTTTGTTTTGTTTTTGAGCAAGAGAGCAGTAGTGTTGTGTGTAGGCCGTTCTTCCGGAGCTGCGCACACAGGAAAAGCAGCCTTGTGTGTGGAGTGGACTGCCGTGGATCTCCTCTGACCACAGAGGAGGTCCCCGTGAGCCCATGGTAGCACTGTGGAGTATTTTTCTATTGCTGTGTCCCACTGTGCAAAAGGAAAGAGGAAACAGTTACTTTCCTCAGTAGACCTACAGAAACATAGGGAAATCCAGGTCTGTTAATCCACATAGACGTGTGTTAAACAGACTGGGTGACAACCTGGTGTTCATTCTATAAAGTGGAGTGAGATCTGTGTGGGGTAGAAAGAAGCCTTTACCAAGCCAACCAGCCGCAAACAGCTGATGACAAGCAAGCCTGAGGCTGTCACTGGATGTCACTGCTGGTTCTTTCCCCCAGAGGGCTTGCGCAGTGACTGGTATGGCGGCGGTCCCACGTCGGCCCTTGAATGTGAAGTGTCGTTGGCATGTCCGCAGTGGTCTCATTCACTCCTCAATAAACAGCATTGAAATACAGAGGCTTGTGTAAAACTCAGTACTGTCTGCCTGTGGTTCCTTTCCTGTTTTCATAGAGAGTGACCTGATATTTTTTTAAGGGATAGTTGTGGCTCTGAATGTTTTTCCTCCACATTTTCTCTGCAGTACAGCCTTGAAAATGTGTCTTGTCTTTGCAGTCTTCACGGTAATTAAAGCTCACGTACATGGCTATTCTGTTCACAACTGGCATTCTTAAGGTTTGCAAATTCAGCCAGCTTTTAAAAACTAGGATTGTTCTTAATAGATCAACAAGATTTTGGCTTAGTATTTTCATTGCAGATTGTAATTGCTTTAGAGCCACACACAGCATTGAATTTTTTAATTTTACAGGTATTATGGCTAAAATTATTTACTGAAAATTTCAGTAAAATGAGTGAAATTTTTTCCTTTATGTGTTAATCTCAGAACAGTAACTGACTAGTTGTTGTTTCTTTAAATAATTTTCTAAGGGATCTTAATAGATTTCTGTTGAAACCTCAGTGTTAACATTTTCATAGTTTGTACTAAATTTAACTGTGATAAAAATGAGTTTTATGCATAAATCAGAATTTAAAATTAAACATTTCTTTCTTTAAGTGATTTGCATTACTTCATTAAACAAAATTTGGAATTAAATGGAAGATAAAATGGATTCTCTTTAGACAGCTCACTGGTCAGCACGTGTCCTTAGACGATACTTTCAGCTTCTAACTACCGCATGGTTAGTCTGGATACTTCGGGATCTGGCAGGGGAAAAATATATATATGTATGTATGTATGTATGTATGTATGTATGTATGTATGTATGCATGCATGTCAGTGACTTCGGCAGTAGTCAGTGCTTCCAGCGGTGCTCTGGGCCTCTTGGAGGAGGGAGCTTGGTACTGTGTTCCCTGGGGAGGAGAGCAGGCACTGGCAGTGCAGCACCTCTGCTCCAGCCTGAAGCAGGACTGGGTGCTGGTGCCCATGCAGTGTGAATTGGGCTTTTGTTTAGAGTGCTCCTGCACTCTCAGAAAAGAAGCTCATGAGAAACATGGCCCACCTGCCAAGTGGGGGTGGTAGAGTGGTCAGGAGATCAGTGGTTTGGAGAGAGCTAGTGTTTGCACTGGGCTAAGTACTTGTGAGAGCAGGTACCTTCACATCAAGCACTAGTGGGATCATTAAGCACTAGCAAGGCCCACAAGCCCTGAGAAGTGCATTGGTGGTACACATGCCGACCGGCAAGCCAAGACTGGCATTGAGTTGAGGTGGGGAGGACAGGAGCTAGGGACCTCTGTCTTCATGAAACAACCAACTTAAGATGCCTGGTGACTAGGTTCTTTATGTTAACTGGTTATACACACTTGGATGGGGGAATTCGTGGTTTTTCCTGTCTGTACCACTCTAAGTGGCCTTGCATGCCAGTGAGTGATACATTTTATGAATTCAAACTTTTGGAGGGAGTAACTGTATGGCTCCACCATTTCTGAAAATTTTGTAACAGTACACACACAGCATAACTCAATTTTTGAGTATTTTTTTTAAAGCTGTAAATTAGAAGTAAAACTGTCTCACAGTGGCAACTGGATACTCTGTAATGCGAGGCACCTTTATCACAGCTCAGGTTGTAGCTTGGCTTAGCAAATGTCCATAAGTAAATACTCTTGATGCAACTGGTCTCCTAATAAATGGGGGGGTGCACAATTGGTAAGCGTTTATTTATAATAACTAAGCATTTATTATCTTGAAGGATTTTCAACAAGTAGACAATTCAAAAGGCTAAGTAGCCAACTAAATATTTCCCACAGTTAGCCCTGCCCCATCTGCCTAGATTATTGTTGCATCCATTTCTTCTCTTTGTCTTTATGGGACTTGTTTGCCTTGTTATGTACATGAGTGCTAGCCTGCTGTGTAAGTCTGGGTACTCTTTGCCTGCAGTCCTGAGGAGGTCGGAAGAGGGTGTCAGATCCTGGAGTTGTGAGTGCTGGGAACTAAATTCCTGTGCTCTGTATGAGCCAGTACATGCTCTTAACCACTGAGCTATCTCTCAAGCTCCTAATAAAGTTTTTATTAGTTTTAATTACTATTTTGGTACATTTATGAACATGCATGTTCTATGGTGTCATATGGAGGTCAGGACAAATTGCTAGAGTTTTGTTTTAATTATTTTAGTACATTTATTAATATTGCATGTTCTGTGGTGTTGCATGGGGGTCAAAGGACAAGTTACCAGAGTTGGCTCAGACTGTCAGGCTTGGCAGCAAGCACCTTTACCCACTGAGCCATCTTGCCAGCCCCTAAGACTGTGGGTTCAGGGGAAGCGGCTCAGCTGGCTGTGCTTGTCTGGTATGCATGAATCCTTGGCTTCAGGCCCCAGCACTGTGTAAGCCAGGTGTGTTTCAGACAGGATCAGAAATTTAAGGTCATCTCTGGCTACATAGCAAATTGGAAGCTAGCCTGAGCAACTTGAGATCCTGTCTCAGAAGTTAAAATCTAGCAACGTGAGACCCATACTCAAAAGGAAGACTGGTGCTACAGTCTATGACTTGTCTAGCAAGTGTGAGGCCCTGGGTTCAATCTTCAGTAAAAGGAAGAGCTGAAACCTTTCTGAGCAGGCTGTGGCACAAGTCACAGTTTCACAGTTGATTCCTGCTGGACATCTCCGTGGTAAGGAGCCAGGCAAGCACATGCGAGGCCCTGGGTGCATTCCCAGCATCAGAAAAAGGGAAAGACGGGCCTTCTGTCTGGTGTCCATGAACTGTTCTCATAGGAAAAGATTGCCACAGTCCATGCAGGAAAAGCCAGACGCCTATGTTGCAAGTGTCTAAAGAAGACAATGAAGAGCTAGCAAGAAGTGGGCGGAGTCACTGAGAGGAGGTGCTCTGTAAGGAGCAGACTGGCCTGGACCACTGGAGGGAAGGGTCCTGGGCACGTTTGATAGAAGGTATCTGCTAGGTGCCACAGCTTCCTTCTGCTTCACAAGGGACACGGAACTCCAAAGGCTGGCAGTCAAAGCCTGTCCGTTTAATACACGGGAAGCTGAGTGAAGTGCCCAGCTGGCTTGCAGCCGTCCCTGGTGGCCTGCCGAGCTCCACTGAAGGGTAAACCCCATGAAGTCCAGCAGAGGAGTGCAAAGCAAGAGCGGAGATAAGTGGGGTCCTGGCTGCCTCGAGGTCCCCAAAGCTGACTGCAGATGGAGGAGCTCCACTCCCAGGGGCTCTCTGCTCCTCCCCAAACTGCCTAGACCTGTTGCTTTAGCAACACCCCACCATAGCCACACTAACTTCTGTGAGGTCCAGAACAGTGGCAGTACATAGTTCTCTTCTACCAGGGCCTCCAAAGGTTTCCTGATTTGTATGTTCCAGAGTGTTGGTGATAATTGGGATGATTTAGCTCAAGTACTGAATTAGGTACTAGCAGTAATTATCTTGATGACAGTTAACACCCCTGTCCTGAGGCCAAGGCCCAGTGAATCATTTCTAGATACTAACCAGCAAGGACCTGGGATGTAGTGTGGTGGTAGACTGCTTTCTTAGCATATGGGAAGCCCTAGGTTTGATTAATGCCATGGAGAACTTAGGGACACCTACTGAAAAGTTTGCTGTCATTTCTAAAAAAGATCCAGCTTACTTTGTTCAGATCCAGTAATGTAAAGGGTGGAAAGAATGCTTCTTCAGTCCTACATGACAAAGTACATGGGTGCTTAGATTATAGTGGACAGGTTTTCTCTGCAATAGCCCTGGCTGTCCTGGGACTCACTCTGTAGATCAGACTGGCCTCAGATCTGCCTGGCTCTGCCTCTCGAGTGCTAGGATGGGTGCTTAGATGAATTGGACAGTCTCCATAGCTTTAACGCTTTACTAGTGTGGCTGTTTTGCTTATTTTCACTGAATGGGCCACTGGGAACTCGTTCACAATTCACAGGCTTAGAAAACTTTTGGTGAAAAGTCTGTTCTTGCTCCTGTTCTGAATGAAAAAGCCTTTTAGACTTGATCCAAACAAGCACATTTGCTTGGTTCCATTCACAACCCTCTCTAGAAGGTAATAGGTATCTATGTCTTTATGATGGGGAGGACTCAGGCAGGGAGGCACTCTGAGCAGTGAACATCCTCTACTTAACCCAGCCTAGATTGCCTAGCCATTTAAGTCAAGAGTGAATATCTTTGCCCCTTTGCCCCTCCAAAGTGTCTACTGTATTGTGGCATCCTTGCAGGAAATTGGTAGTAGCAATCCAACATAACTGGAAACAAATTCCCATAAGGAAAGATTAACCTGTGTGCCATGGGTTAAACCCAGAGCCTTACACATGCCAGGTAAGTGCTTGCCTGAGTTTTTTATTACATGGATTGAATGCACAGATCTGAGCATGTATGCCATGATTGGGTGTAGAGAAGAGAAGACAAGTGGGACCGAGGAATCAAACTCAGTGTCAGGCTTGATAGCAAACACATGCCCTGAACCCATGTTTTATTTTCATGAAGAGACACCATGACCAAGTTGATTTTTTTTTTTGGGGGGGGGGGGGAGATAAACCCGGTTTATTTGGAAGACAGCCCCTGACCATACATGTAGCTGGAGAGTTTCTCTCCAGGTCCCGCCAAGCCCCCACAGTCTTGCAGCCCACTTATAAAATAATCACTCAGATGCTTATATTACTTACAAACTGTGTGGCCGTGGCAGGCTGCTTGACATCTGTTCTTACATCTTAAATTAACCCATTTCTATAATCTATACCTTGCCACATGGCCCGTGGCTTACCAGTATCTTACATCATGCTTCTCATGGCAGCTGGCAGCGTCTCCCTGCCTCAGCCTTCCACCTCCCAGCATTCTCCTTGTCCTGCCTACACTATCCTTCCTGCCTGGCTACTGGCCAATCAGCATTTTATTTATCAATCATAGCAACATATATTTACAGCATACAGGACATCCCACAGCACACACAGGATGCAGTCTCAGGACAACTATGCAGCCAGCTTGTCAACTTCCTGATTTTCTTTAACATACAGGGGGTCGGGGAGACTACCACACCCAGCCATTCTGCAAAGTAGGTGGGTTGCCTTAGGGGCAACCTTTACCCACTCAAAAGTTCTTCTCGCATTAGCAGTGGGGACTCAGGCATCACCCCGAATCGTTAATTTCCTTACTCAAAGTTTAAGGCATGACCAAGTTGATTCTTACAAAGGAAAGCATTTAATTGGATGCTTGCTTACAGTTTCAGAGTCTTAATCCATCATCATCATGGCAGTGTGCAGACAGACATGGTGCTGGAATGGCAGCTGAGAGCTTTACCTCCTGATCCTCAGCTAGAGAGAGAGACTAGGCCTGATGTGGGCACTTCCAGCAAGGCCACACCACCTAATACTTTTAATCCGTCCCGAACAGTTCTGCTCCCTGGTAACCTATAGGGTCACATGCTCATTCAAACTATCACATTCTACTCCCTGGCCCCCTGTGGCCATATCATAATGCAAAAATGCATTCAGTCCAACTTCAAAAGTCCCCATAGTCTATAGCAGTTTCAACACTATTTAAAAGTTCAAAGTCTCTTCTGAGACTCATGGCAATCTCTTAACTGTAATCCCCTGTAAAATAACAATCAAAAAGCAGATCAAATACTTCCAGCATATAATGGCACAGGGTATACATTACTATTCCAATAGGGAGGAAGGGAGGAAAATACTGGACCAAGAATTAAAATTCAGCAGAGCAAACTCCAAACTCTGCATCTCCATGTCTGATGTCAAAGTGTTCTTCAGATTTCCAACTCCTATTGCCTGCACACACTTCTCTTAGGTTGGTTCCCACCTGTTAGCAGCCTGGCAGGTATCCTACGACTCTGGCATCTCCAACATCTCGGGGTTTTCAATGCAATCCCTGAGGTTTCACCTTCACAGCTTTGTACAGTGGCCTCTCTGGACCTTCATGCAGGGACCGCTCTACCAAATGCCTGTTCTTGGTGACTTTCATTAACCACAGAGGACTGCACAAACCCTTCCCCTTGACTCAGGGTAGAGAGCCCTGTGGCCAAAGCTGCCAAGTTCCTCTCCTTGCTGGGGCTGTAACCTGGGCCCTCCTTGCATTGCGTTTCATAAGCCTTCTGTTTTTGCTGATTTCCTTTACTACCTAAGCTTTCCTTCCATTGCTTTTCACAATTTGAAGGCTCAGCTGGGCAGTCTTTCCCTGAGACCACTCCCCTTATTCCATTTAGCATCAGGCTTTAAACGTTATCTCCTTGAGCACAGGACTGGGCACCATTGCACTCCTGCTCCTTTTCTCCTCAAACTACATTTTGTATTTCTTCCTGCCTCCCTTGACCCTTCTCATATATCTGCAGTTAAGTCATCACTAGTAACCACACAACACAATCAGTGCTAGGCTGTCTCAGAATCTGTGCCAACACCATTAATCTAAACTTCCCAACTTTGCCTCAGGCAGATTTTTAGGACAACAGTAAAAAGCAGCCATTCTTTGCCAAAATATAACAGGATGGTCTCTAGGCCAGCTGCTAATATTCTTCCCCTCTAAAGTTTCTTGAGCTGGGCCACCCACAGCTCACATGGCCCTCAGCACCACTGCCTGTGCTCCAGTTACAAGGATGGACCACTAAGCCCTGCTTAAATCATTCAACTGCTTTTCTGGTCCAAAGTTCCAAAGTCTTCCATAGTCCTCCAACAAATAGCATAGTCAGGCCCAGCACAGCAATGTGCCACTCTCTGGTGCCAACTTCTGTCTTAGAGATCTGTTGCCATAAAAAGACACCATGACCAAGGCACACTCTTACCAAGGAAATTGTTTAAATAGGGGCTTGCTTACAGTTTCAGAGGCGCAATCCATTATCATCATGGCGGGAAACATGGGGGCATGAAGGCAGTCATGGTGCTGGAGAAGTAGCTGAGAGGTCTACATCCTCATCAGGCAGCAGAAAGAGAGACTGGGCCTGGTGTGGCTTTTGAAACCTCAACAGCCACCTTCCTCCAAGGCTACACTTGCTCAAATGAGGCCACACCTTCTAATCTTTTTCATCCTTCTCAACAGTTCCAGTTCCTCGTGACTAAGCATTCAAATATGTGAGCCTATGGGGGCTGGCTCATTTATTCACCACAGCCCCTCTCCACACTACTAGTAGTAAAAAGGCAGTCAAAGTGTGATGGAAATGTCGCTGCAATATGCACCCGTACCAAAGCACTGCTCTGCACCCCAGAAAGGAACACAATTACATGGTGGCTTCGAGGTAAAAATAGCAGAATAAGTGTCGGTGGATTGGTTTTTTAAAGATTATATATGTGTGAACAGCTATAGTTCTGGAGGCGAAACAAACATTGTGCATATGGAAAAAGCTAGCTTTAAGCCTGCCCAGCTACTAGGTAAGTAGAGGCAGGAGAATTCAAGTCCAAGACCTGCCTAGACAACTCGGAGCGGAGAGGGTGGGGTCATTCACTTTTTTTTTGCCGAGTGGCACAAAAATCAGGAAGCCGGTTAGCTCCCCTCCCAGGCTGCCTTTTTAGATTTAGATTTTTTTGTTTGTTTTGTCTTGAAACAGTCGCATGGAGCCTAGGCAGGTCTCAAATTCCAAAACGACTATGTAGCTGAGGCTGGCCTTGAACTCCTGATCCTTCTGCCTCCAAGTCTCAAGTGCTGGGATGACAGGCATGGCTGCTTTCCAGATCTGCGCTCCTCACCTCACTTGAGTTCTCACATTGCCTTGCAGATGAAATGTTCCCCCTTTTTCTAGGGAGCAAGCAGGAAGGAGTCTCACTCTAACTGAAAATTTTACAGTATCTAGTCAGTTGTAACTCAGCAAATTCAGCAGAGAGGTTGGTGGTAAATACAATAAAATAATAGAACTTGTCATTTATATTGTGGTTACCCTTCTTGATTGTGTGTTTTTAAAATATGTATGTGGATGAGTATATATGTGGGATGTGTATATGAATGCAGGAGCCCACAGAAGCCAGAAGAGGGCATCACATCTCTTGGAGCTGGGGTTGGAGGCTGTTGTGAATTGCACAATGTCAGTGCTGGGAATGAACTTGGGTCCTCTACAAAAATAGTAAATGCTCTTAATGTATAATTTGATTTCTCTTTATGAAGTATTCTCAAATCAAAGATGATGACCAGCCACATCCAACAGAAGACCTTTACAGTTCATATTTCTTTTTTATTCCTTAAAACTGCCAATATGCCATGTGGTGGTGGCACATACTTTTAATCCCAGCACTTGGGAGGCAGAGGCAGACAGATCTCTGTGAGTTCAAGGCCAGTCTGGTCTACAGAGCTAATTCTAGGACAGCCAGGGCTACACAGAGAGACTCTGTCTCAAAAAAACAAAAATAAAAAAATAAATGTACTGATATTATAGTTTTTTTCATCAATAAAATATATAACTGAGTAGATTATTTTTTCCTACAAAATTATAGTATAAACTCACTGAACTTTTTATCTCATTGTTGATGAACCTTACAGGTGCACAGTTTGTGAAACAAATGCCTTACATCTCATGTCGTTCACATACAGGGGCCATGCTGATTTCTCTTGGTCCAAATTTGTGTATGTGCAGCTGAAATCAGCAGTGTTGGGATTTAAAACCTGAGAATTATGTCTAAGGAAAGGTTTTTGCTCCTTCCTATTAATTTGTATGCAAAGTATTTTTAATTGTGTATTTAAGGATTCAAAAGTCCTCAAATAATTTTGTTTTTGTTTTTGTTTTTCAGTTACGTGTATGTGTCTGGGGGTTTGTGCATGTGAGTGCAGTGCTTACAGAGGCCAGAAGGGGGCATCAGATATGGAGCTGGGGTTATAGGTGATTGTGAATCACCCTGTGTGGGTGTGTGGATGCTAGAAACTCAGTTCTCTGTAAGAGGAGCAAGCACTCGACCACAGAGCCATTTCCCCAGCCCCACCCACAAATAATCTTACTGGGACATAAGTAGCCACCCACACAGCAAGCATGAAGAAGGTTATGGTGGTTTAAAAGAAAATGGCCACACCAAAGGAAATGGCACTATTAGGAGGTGTGGCCTTGTTGGGAGAAGTGTGTCACTGTGGAGGCGGGCTTTGAAGTTCCATATATGCTCAAGTTATGCCCAGTATTTCAGACCACTTCCTGTTGCCTGTGAGTCAAGATGTAAGAACTCTCAGCTTCTCTAGCACCATGTCTGCCTGCATGCTGCCTTGCTTCCCACCGTGATTATAAAGCTCTGAAACTGTAAGCCAGCCCCAATTAAATGTTTTCCTTTTATAAGAGTTGCCATGGTCATGGTGTCTTTTCACAGAAACCGAAACCTAAGACAAATGTTGCTGAAGCTTTTTAAGTGGTGAAGAGTCACAATTGTTTACATTATGAGCCCTTAGGTATGGTTTTAAGATACTATTTGGGCTTTTTAAGTTTTTGTTAGTGGAGAAAAGCTTTGAAAACCTTGAGAGGGCAGTAGAGGAGCATCACTGCTTTAAGAAGTGTGGGAACAATGACACTTAGAATTTTCCCATTTTGGAAAAAAAAAAACCATCGCGACCACGAACTCATGCTAAGGATGTTTCTGAAAAAATCTATTACTGATTATACTGAAATCCTTCAAAGCTGAAGCCTGCTCCTCAGTCATCAAGTATGCTAGAGCAAGTCCAAGTGAGGGCCGCAGAGATGGCTCAGCAGGTAAGAGCTCACACTGTTCTCGGGGAAAGCCAGAGTTCAGTTCCCAGCACCCACGCCAGGCAGTGAGCAGCCTGTTGACTCCAGCTCCAGGAGATCTGATGTCTTCTGGCTGCTAAGGGCACCCGCACGCATGTCCACATACCCACACACATGCACGTCATTAAAAATAAATCTTTTTAAATGTTTCCAAGTGACCAAGTGGGAAAGCTTGGGTTGTGTTTGAGAGCAGCAGGGCTTTCTCAGCTTGGTGAGCCTGCCTGGCTTGGTGGGTTAGGACTGTGGAAGCTCCTCAGTCACCAAGGTTGCCTGAATCAGTCTCATACTCGAAGATTAAATTCCCAGGACCCAGAGGGTGTTAGGAAACGTTTGTTATAGATGGAATAGGTAGGAATTAGAGGGGCAGAGGGCAGAGCTCCTATATGGCAGGAGTGGGTCCCAGAAAACAGGGCAACACTGAATTGTTCATCTTGGGGCTTTTAAAGGGGTATATGGCAGAAACAGGTAAGGCATTGGAGGGACATGTCCTGGTATGCCAGGCTGGCCCAACCACAAGGTGTTCCCTGCCTCCTCTCAGTTTCTGTCCTATCCTCACTTACAGTTCCCAGGCAAGGGGGAGAGATAACAGGGAGCCAGAATCTGTCTGGCACCCCTGGCCTCCAGCAAGGGCATTCTCAGAACTGCTGCTTTGGGCTTCCTGCCTGCCTCATCAGTTCCTAGCTCCTGTTCTCACCAAAAGAATGGAGATACAAGAAATGCAGGTTATCATGGGCTTTGCCTGATCCTAGCACCGGGGGTGCCGAGGCAGGAGGAGCACTGTGAGTCTGAGACTAGCCTGGCTACAGAGCAAGATAGGTTGTGTGGTTATCATGAGAAACTAGAACCCCAAAGGCAAAGGGGACAGTTAGAGACTGTCACCTGGGCCTCTTCTGGGCTGTGGAGATGTGTTCAGGCCATGCCTTGCCCAGAGTGACTATTTTACAAGCGGCATTTGGCTCTGTTCTGGGTGCAGATGCAGAGCCGGATGACACCAGCATCCCCCATGGGATCAGGTGGATAACTTATGCCTCAAAGTAAAAAGGTGTCGCCTGTAAACTGCTCTAGTACACCAGGAACAGGTCACTGGCCTATAAAGAACACAACACCCTGGACCCCATAAAGCAAAAGACATCTAACACCACAATAGTAACCTGCTACCTAGCTACTTGGTTTGTGTTTCAAGGGACGAACAGAGAACGTACAATTGTTCCTAGGATTCAGTTCACCATAGTCCCCACTTGTGGTGATATATTGTGCACCCTAATAAACTTTGCCTGAAGATCTGAGAACAGAACAAGCCACTAGATTAAACATAGATGCCAGGCAGTGGTGGCACATGCCTATTAATCTAGCACTAGGAAGGCAGAGATCTGTCTGGATCTCTGTGAGTTCAAAGCCACTCTGTACTACATGAGATTGGCTCAGCCTAGGAGAGAAACAGAGCTAGGCAGTAGTGGCACACACCTTTAATCCCAGCATTTGAGATCTCATGCCTTTGCTTGGCACACGCCTTTAATCCCAACACTAGAGAGGTTGAGACAGGAAGTGATACAGTGGGTGGAGAAAGGTATATAATGTGTGAGGAAACAGGAACTAGAGGCTTTTCGGCAGAAGCATCCCTTTCAGCTAGAGGCTTTTTGGGCTGAAGCCTTTTTGGCTGGAGCTCATTCAGGCTGAGGTGTTGGTGAGGTAAGAGGTGGTGGCTGTGGCTTGCTCTGCTTCGTTGATCTTTCAGCTTTCACAACAATATCAGGCTCCGGGTTAATTATTATAAGACCATTTTTGCAATTAGAGCGACATCCACTGCTTGATGTAACCCACTAAATGCCATTCATCTGTCCAGCAATATGTGTTCATCCTGTGAATTCCTGGCTTGGCCCGTTGTCTCTGCAGTTCGCTCAACTCTGGCTTATTTTGACCCTGTGGCCCTGAGCAACTCCAGCAAATTCTCCAATAGGTTGTCAATTTCTTGTCCCCTCAAGCTCTCAGTATGCCTCTAATAAGGCTTTTTTTTTCTTTTTTAAAATTCTGTGGCCTGTTTAACCTTTTGTAGCTATTCTGTAATTTACAAATAGATCTGTATTACTATGTGAAGTGTGATACGTGATATGAAAATTAAATATTAGTAATTTAAACTGGAAGAAAAGCTGGTAGGAGGGGCACTCTGAAACAGTGACTCATGGACTCATGGTAGCTGGTTACCTGCACAGTATGGGGGCTATAATGCCTCAGATGACAAATGCCCCTATAGTCTTGGCCATTTGAACACTTGCTCTCAGGTTGCTGGCACTGCTTGGGGGAGGTCCAGGTCCGGAGTACAGCCTTGCGGAAGGAAGCATGTCACTGGAAGTGGGTTTGGGAACTTTACCGACTTGTGCCACCTTCCAGATGTGAGCTCTCAGCTTCCTGTTCCTGTGGCCATGCCTGCAGCTTCCTGCCATGCCCCTCTGCTGTGAGAGGCACTCATCCCTCTGGAACCATAAGCACAAATCAACTCTTCTATAAGCTACCTTGACCGTCCCAGTAGCAGGAAGTCACTAATTCAGAGCCCAGGAACTTTCCTCATGGAATTCCTCAGGAGCATCCCTCCACAGGAGGGCTTGGGAGGCCTCAGCATGTCTAGATGTACTTGCAGTTAAGGACTACCGCGGGCGGGCGGGAAGTGGTGTAGTCACTGGCAAGCTGCAGAGGTTCCAGGAGGAACCTCACACCCGTGCTCACGCAGTTCAGCCCAGTAGATTACTTAAATTAAAAAAGCCATGGGAATAAGAAGAGGAGGACACACTGGGGAGCTGAACGGTTAAGAGATAAGAGGCTCTGGGGAGTCAATATAACCAAATACATTTCATAGATATATGAAAGTGTCCAAGGATAAGACAATTTTTTTAAAGACTGGAATAAAAGAGCCTGTGTTTTCCAGCTGTGAGGGGTGTCAGGCGAGCCTGGACTGCCTGCAAATTTCATCAAGGAAACTGGTGTAGCTTATGAGTTTGTTACCATTCACTACACTCTGACACAGGTGTGAACACCTGCTTCTGGCACAGCTGCTCACGGGAGTTGCCCCTTTGTATTATTATCCACTGGTCCTCCATGTCTGGCAAGTGATCCGAGTGGGCAGAAAGCTAAAGTTGCTGAGGCTGGGGACTGGACTACAAGTGTTTCTAGAGAGGCTGAGGCCTCCCAAGCCCTCCCCGTGGAGGAATGCTCCTGAGTAATTCATATAGTCGTCAGGAGAATTGTAAAAATGACCTTTCCCCCTAGTTCAGTGTCTGGTAAATGGCAACTGACTTGACTCTGTGACACAGTGTTGTGCTGTGATGACCTAACGTTACTTGGTTACTGTGTGTGTGTGTGTGTGTGTGAGCGCTTTACCTGAATATATGTCTGTGCACCATGAGTGTGCCTGGTGCCCACAGCAGCCGGAAGAGGGCATCAGATCCCCTGAAGTTGCAGGCAGCTGTGAACCACCTCACATGGGTGCTGGGAACAACCCAGGTCCTCTGCAAAAGCAGCAATGCTCTTAACCGCTAAGCTGCCCCACCCCCACCCCACCCTCTATTGTTGCTTTAAAGCAACGTGGAATTCTCATCAGAATTTTGGTCTGGAGTGGTATGGTTAAGCAAAGAAGTAAGAGGAATTAGGAAAAATTATGAGGGTTCTAGAAGCAAAACAGTAATAAAATACTAGAAGGTTCAAAGAAACCATCAAAGAGAAATATTAGAAAATGTAAAAAATGTCACCCTCTAAAATGTAAGTTAAGCTAGCTCTATCTGTTGAACACATCTCTTGTTTTGTTTTGAGACAGGGTCTCACTCTAGCCAAGGCTAGCCTCAGACTCCAGCCAGTCCCCTTCATGAGCCTCCCAAGTATAGGTGTGAGGTAGCCCACCCAGCTCAGATACGTTTCTGAAAAGGAATCATGTGCCATCTGGTGTTAGAGTTTCACATTGTTAGAAATCTAACATATGCCTGTTAAAAAGAAAATCATAGCCTCTATGATAAAAATATGTGATTTTTGACATAATGCTGGACTTAACTTAGAGTCTATCTTGTCATGTGTACAATTTGAATGCATTTACTTCTCCTACACAAAGCACATAATAAGAACTCTCAACCTACTGCTTCCTAGATAGTCAAACTGTGTGTGTGCTAAAATGTATAGTGGCCCAAAAGATAATGCCATGAGTGAACATGGAAATTTCCCTCCCACAGCATGAGCATTTCTGTTCCCACCACCCAGAAAGAGGTGGATCCTAGATTAGGGATGGGGTCTGTACCAACAGGTTTCTGACCGGAGGATGTAGGTCTTTGTAGTTGTTTTTTGTTGTTGTTGTTTATTTGTTTTGTTTTTTTGGTTTTTTGAGTCAGGGTTTCCCAGTGTAGTTTTGGTGCCTGTCCTGGTTCTCTCTTTGTAGACCAGGCTGGCCTTGAACTCAAAGAGATCCGCCTGGCTCTGTCTCCCGAGTGCTGGGATTAAAGGCATGTGCCACCGCCTGTGCCACTGGCTGTAATTGGTTTCTTTTCCCTCCAGGAATTGTAAAACCAATAGCACAACCAAGCACTGGTTGAACCATTGAGGAAACCTTTATTCTTAGCCAAGAATATAAGAAGTGGAGAGCTAGGGAGATGACCCAGTGTGGGAGCCCACAAAGGTTTCCTAGTGAGATCTGAGCTTGTTTTACACAGCAGGGCTGCACTCGGGGATGGCTTGACCATGTGCATGGTCACCAGGTCTTTGGAAGCGTCTGCACTGGGCTGTGCTGGGGGAGGTCTATTGCTCCACCCTTGGCATTCTTCTAAAAGCCCTTTAGAAGAGACAGAAAAGGCTGTGGGTTTTGACCCAGGCCCTCCCAAGGCTATCCCGTGTTTTTGTCTTTCCTCTCATCGTCTAGGTATCTCTTTCTATCTAAATATTTCCCACTTCTCCCTGCTCAAGAGTAACCTGGTCGTAAAAGTGGGGGCTGGTCCCCCACCACCCAGTAGATGAAGCACTTGCTGAGCAAACATGAGAGCTGGAATTAGAATCCCCGGAACTTGCCTAAGAAGCTGAGCGGGTGTGCTCATGTAACTCCAGTGCTCAGGAAGCAGAAATAGGGAGTTCTCCAGAAAGCTGCCTAGTGCCCAGCCAGTAGCTTCTGGGGAGAGAGAGAGAGAGAGAGAGAGAGAGAGAGAGAGAGAGAGAGAGAGAGAGAGAGAGAGAGAGAGATATGTAGCTAGAGTTTTCCTGCCTGGCCCACAGTCAGGACAAATCTCTGTCACCCACCAGTCCCACAGCTGCTCAGACCCAACCAAGTAAACACAGAGACTTATATTGCTTACAAACTGTATGGCCGTGGCAGGCTTCTTGCTAACTATTCTTATATCTTAAATTAATCCATTTCTATAAATCTATACCTTGCCACATGGCTCGTGGCTTACCGGGATCTTCCCATGCGGCTTGTCATGTGGCGGCTGGCAGTGTCTCTCCTCAGCCTTCCACCTCCCAGAATTCTTCTCCTTGCCCCGCCTATACTTCCTGCCTAGCCAATGGCCAATCAGTGATTTATTTACTGACCAATCAGCAACACACTTGACATACAGACCATCCCATAGCAGAGAGAGAGAGAGAGAGAGAGAGAGAGAGAGAGAGAGAGAGAGAGACCCTGCCTCAGTAATAAAGTGGAGAGAGGGTGTGGGGGACACCCAATATGAACTTCTAGCCTTCACACTCACAGGCACACACATGTGTACATACACAAAATATGAGAAGTGAGAGATGAACTCAAAAATCAACTCTACCTCTCTTAGGGAGCCAGAGGTTATATACAGAATGTTAAAAAAAAAATGAAGGGGAGTGACATTCATATATGCTCCAGGGATGTGGGTGCCACCTCTTTCCTCTCCTTTTATGGTTCTTTCCAGCCTTTTTTACTGCAACTGCCAACTCTTTGGTTAGGGGGAGGTTGTGTATCAGTCAGCATACAGATAGGGAGTTAAAAGTTGTCTGATAGCACTCTGGCAGCCATCTGAGGTCCATCCAGTTTGGCCAGCCTGCTGAAGCTGGACTGCTGACCTACAAGATGGCCTAGCCTCAACGCTACAATTAGAGCAGGATAGAGAGTCAGTGAGGCAGCAGAGTTACACACACAGCCAACCCCGTGACCAGGAAGACATTCTGTCAAAGGACTTTTGAGTATGGCTCTGCTTAAGGCAGTATAGAAGGGGGAAGAAAATGAGGGGGCGTGAGAAAGGAATGAAACCTCTTGCCATGGGACATAGTTTGCCAATCCTGCTGACTGAAAGTCAAGAAATTTGAAGAGACTCTGACTCTGAAAATGATGATGATGATGACGGTCTGGTAATGGTGATGTTGATGATGATGATGATAATAATGGTGTTGGTGATGATGATGATGGTAATGATGATGATGGTGATGTTGATGATGATGATGGTGATGATGAAGTTGATAATGAAGATGGTGATGATGATGATTATGGTGATGCTGCTGCTGATGGTGATAATGATGATGATGTTGATGGTGGTGATGATGGTGATGGTAATGATGATGGTGATAATGGTGGTGATGATGATGATGATGATGATGATGATGGAACTAGGCATGGTAGTTCATGCCTATAATTCTAGGAAACTAAGGCTAGAAGATTCCTATGAGTTTGAGTTCAACCTGGACTACATAGTGAGTTCTAGGCTAGCCTGGGCTATGGAATATGACCCTGTCTCAAAAAAAAAAAAAGTAAAGTAAAAATAAACAGAGGAATGGGGGTATGGCTCAATGATGTAGAGTGCCTCCCTAGCATGTGTGAGGCCATGGGTTCAATGTAGCTAGAGTTTTCCTGCCTGGCCCACAGTCAGGACAAATCTTTCTTACCTGCCAGTTCCACAGCCACTCAGACCCAACCAAGTAAACACAGAGACTTATATTGGTTACAAACTGTATGGCCGTGGCAGGCTTCTTGCTAACTGTTCTTATAGCTTAAATTAATCCATTTCCATTAAGCTATACCTTGCCACATGGCTCGTGGCTTACCGGCATCTTCACATGCTGTTTGTCATCGTGGTGGCTGGCAGTGTCTCTGACTCAGCCTTCCACTTCCCAGCTCTATTCTCCTCCTTGTCCTGCCTATACTTCCTCCTGCCTGACTTCTGGCCAATCAGTGTTTTATTTACCAACCAATCAGAGCAACACATTTGCCATACAAAACAGCCCACAGCAGTTCAATCCCTAGTAAATCAGTGATATGAGCCAGAGACTGCCACACTGCTGCTGTTAGCACATGAAGAGCTCTTTGAAATACCTCTACTCAGATGAATCTGGGGTTTTTGGCCTCATAAAAAAGAACTTGAAAATTAGTCAGTGTGAAGCTGCAATGTTTAGTATTCATTATAACTTGACCGAGTCTAGAATCACCTGGAAGATGGACCTCTGAGCATGTCTGTGAGGAATTATCTTGGTTCCTGATGTGGGAAGATGGATCTTAATTGTGAGTGAGACCATTCCCTGGACAGAGGACCCTGAACTGTATAAATGGAGAATGAGAACTGAGCAGCAGCATACATCCATTGCTTTCTTCTTTTGACTATGGATGCCATATGGCCAGTGGCTCCAATCTTCTTCTGCCTTGACTTTCCCACCTTGATGGACTGTGAGCTGAAATAACCCCTTCAGTCACTTTTGTCAGAGTATTTCATCACAGCAACAGGAAATAGTTACTAGAATATGGAAGGAGGCACCCGGGGAGTAGTATCCTGTGCATGGCTTGTGCTGCTCCAGAGAGAGGCTCCTTCACTGCCTTTACAGTAGCACCTATACTGTTTGGGTGGCTTCCGAAGTTGCATGTCAAAGGATGGTCAAGGAATTCAAAAGAGATCCTAGGTGATCCCTGATGTGCACTGGATGGGATTGCAGTTGACCAGGTAAAGTTCTAGGTAACAGGGCTGCAGAGGAAGTTACATTTTGACTGTAAATGAATGTTTATAGTCCTGCTCATGAGATTCCCAGAAAATCAAAGGTTTGCATCTGGGAAAGGAATACAGCCATTTATGCTTAGACCTTAAGCATGGTTCATTACTATTTTAGCATTCTTGCTAAATATTTCCATATGAAAGGAATATGGTTTTGGTGGAGGCAACCTTCCTAGCAAATGTCACTTATTGTACTAGAATTCTTGTGTGTATGTGTGTGTGTGTGTGTGTGTGTGTGTGTGTGTGTGTATACATGTGGGAGTGTGCAAGCCTATGCATGTGCCTGTGGAGGTCAGAGATCAAAGTGGAGTGGCTTCCTTGCAACCTCTCCACCTTACTTTTGAGGCAGATCTCTTACTGAACCTGGCCTCTGCCTTTCAGCTAGACTGGCCAGCTAGTCCCTGGGATGCTCCTGTCTCTGCCTCCCCACGCTGGAACTACAGGCACATTTTGCACACCCTGCCTTCTACAAAGGTGCTGGGGATGCAAACTCCGGTCTGCCTTCCTCCAGCAAGTGCTTACCTCCCAACCCTTGGGTAGGACTCTTGACTCTGCTGGAGAGACTTCAATTAGACTCGGGGGGGGGGGGGGGGGGGGGCGGGGGGCGGGATCCTCTTTCTTCTATGTCCTTTGAATTTTCCCTGTCTTTCTATCTTGCCTCAAAACACAATCAGAGGATATGTGGGTGGGGCACATAGCCTCTGATTGTGTCCCTCATTTAAAAAAGGGCCTTGATGAGTAAAAATCAGTAAGTTATGTACATTTAAATTTTTTTCAGTTGTGATTGACAATATCCCATATTATCCCATCATGTCCTCCCCAGGCCACGAATGTGCGTGCATCCTTAGGACGATGACGTCCAAGTGTCTTTATAGCAACATTAGGAACCAAGGTTACTTCTCCACATGAGAATGAGCCCAGGGCCTCAGCCTCATTATTACAGCTCTCCAGCCAAGGAGACAACCAGGGGCTGAAAATAATTAGCTGCGCAGCCAGGCTCTCTTCTCCCAGGGGCCTTGGTAACCAAGACAGTCTCTGGAAGAAAATAAAACAGATCCTTTTTCTACATTTCAATGAAATTAGGGTTTCCTCAGTTTCCTCCAACATAAGACATTAATGGTGGAATTGCTGGGCTCACAGGGCACTTACACAGTAAGGAAATGAAAAAACCATTTTGCTTTTTTGTTGATTCAAATTACTTCCAGCTGGAGCTGCTTCCTGAGGCCTCCGGCAAGCAGGCTCACCCTCAGTTTATAGGCCAAGATGCCCGTGCCGTTGTGGCTGCTCCTAAGAGTAGAATGGCTTTGACAATGAGCTCTGAGCCTTGGCCCAGCCTCTGTAACCCAGGGCGATGACATCCCTGAGACCCAGTGCCAGAGCTGAGCCCTGGACTCACAGTGCCTCCCCTGGTCCACTAGCTTCTTCAGGACGTGGAAAGCTCTGTTTATCAAAGGTAGGAAACAAGCTATATTTGTTTTTAGCAGGCGAAGGTCCAGATTTTGTGGGGGTTGGAATCCAAGGGGGCTGTTAACAAAAAAAAAAAAAAAAAAGGAAAAGGAAAATACTGTGAAGCAGGCAGATTGTAAAGGCCAACCTAGTAACATAGTGAGTTCCAGGCTACATATGTGACATCTACATGAGCTTGTAGTGCCCGATAGATCACCAATATGTACAAACAACATGATAGAAGGCTGAACATATATTAACATCTTTATTTATCTTTGAAACATTCACAATGAATTAAATTCTTGGTGGTAGTTTGTTTTCTTCTTATTTTTTAATTTTTATTTATTTTTAAAAGTAATTTTACTTATATAGGTGCGCATACACCTACACATGCAAGTTCATGTATGTGTGGGTGCTTTCCCGGAGCTGGAGTTACATCGAGTTGTAAGTTGTCCAATGGGGGTGCTGGGAACTGATATCTGGTCCCCTATAAGAGCAGCAAGTCCTCCTAACTGCTGAGCTCTCTCTCCGGGAATGTCTCAGATGTTTATTTCTTTGTTATTAGTGCTGTGTATGTGTGTATACATGTATGAATGTGTAAGTACAGACACATAAGCAAATATTTAAACATGGCTGAGTTGTGTGAGCCATTTCACTGGCCCTTAAATGTTTAAAAACTTATTTACTTTTATATGTATGGGTGTTTGCACACATGTGTGTATGTATGCCACACACATGCAGTGCCTGCAGAGGCCAGAAGGGAGTATCCAATCTCGTGGAACAGGAGTTACAGAAGGTTGTAAAGCACCTTATTCATGCTGGAAACTGTTATGGTGTTGAATACCAGGAGCTAACGTGAAGATATTGCAGGGTAAAATTTATTCATGGCTGGACCTAACTTACAGTCCCCTCCTGGGGAGTAGGAGAGTGTGAGCAGCCCTCAGCTGCCACAGAGAGAATCTTATGTAGGTCTTTCATGACCTCTGCAAGCAAGCGAAGCTTAAACAAAAGCAGAACTCTTCGCTGTTAGCATTGAGCACAAGCACATTGTCAAAGTGTTTGACGTCATTGTGATTGGACAGTTTCGTCAAGTCGACCTGGTTTTTCAGAAGGTCTTTGTGGTCTATTGGTTGAAAAAAACAGTCTACACAATAGAAACATGAATCTTATTTCATCTTAGAAACACAAGTACGAACATCAAGATGCTGGAAACAGGCCTGGGAACTGAATAATAAATAGGAAGAATGGAGGCTCTGTTATTTTTAGCAGATGAAGTAAATTATTTAGCCCATATTGAAATCAATAGTGAAGGCAGAAATGGGGGAGTCAGCTTCTAACAGGATCCCCAACAGGATCCAAACTCAGGACCTGCAAGAGCAGCATGCACTCTGAATCACTGAGCCATTTCTCCAGCCTCCCTTGACTTTTTATTATGAAAAATTTTAAAGACTCCGAAAGAGGGAGGCTTATCTAATCAGCCCTCATGTAACACCACCCAGACTCAACAGCTCTTAGCTTTCCATCTGAACTGGGGTCCTTTGAGGAAGCCCTGTCTGCCAAACGACAGCTGTGGACTGCTTAGCCTTGGCTGCTCTGGAGAGATGGAATGTTACAGATTAAGAACCAACGTTATCTCGGGCACCTTAGTTACCTTTTGACAGCTACCCACCATCAAAGCTTACTAGATAAAACTCTGCGTTATGTGCTAAGCCTGAAGGACCTGCAGCTTCTACCAAGCCTAACGCCATGTATGATAAGGATAACCTGTAAGGACTAGGGAGAGTGCTCAGTGGGTAAAGCCCATTGCTGCACAAGCATCTGGATCCAAGTTTGGATCCCAGCACTCACAGGAAAGCCAGGCATGGCAGGTCACCATAGTAACCCCAACACTGAGGGACAGAGACAGGTGAATCTCTGAGACTAGTTGTCCAGTCAGTCTACCCAAAGTAACAAGCTCCAGGTTCAGTGAGAAACTTTGTCTCAAAAATAAAGTGGAGCCGGGCGGTGGTGGCGCACGCCTGTAATCCCAGCACTCGGGAGGCAGAGCCAGGCGGATCTCTGTGAGTTCGAGGCCAGCCTGGGCTACCAAGTGAGTTCCAGGAAAGGCGCAAAACTACACACAGAAACCCTGCCTCGAAAAACCGGAAAAAATAAAATAAAAATAAAGTGGAATATGAATTCACAGAGACTGTGGCCACACACACAAGACATGCACAGGCCCAGGCCCAACCAGATTCCAGCACTGAGGGGGATAAGTGGCTCCCACTCACGTCTAAGCTATCTGCAAAGGACCTACTGGCAAAGGAGAAATCAGTTTTCTCCAATGAAGTCTCACTGGGCATATTAACCACATTTCAGGGCTGGCCCCATGTCTAGGAGCAGTTGGCCAACACACACACAAACACACACAATGATATTTTTGTAGACTTTTTGTCTCATTTTGCTTTGGGCATTGTTTGTCTTATTGGTGCTTTGCTTGTTTATTTTGATTTCTGGTTTTGTGGGAGTGTTGTGTGCTGTGGGAGGTCCTTCTGTATGCTGTGAATGTGTGTTGCTCTCATTGGTTGATAATAAAGCTATTTGGCCAATGGCAAGGCAAGATAAGGTTAGGTGTTACAATCAAACTGAGGACAGAGATGAAGAAGGTCGGAGTCAGGGCAGATGTCAGCCAGCCTCCAAGGAAGAAAGACATGTAAAAAATGAGGAAACAAGCCATGAACCATGTGGCAAAGCATAGATAAGAAATATGGGTTAATTTAAATGTAAGAGCTAGCTAGAGATTATTTACCACCATGCCTAAAACCTCTCCTGTCTGCCTTCCCACCTGCTGTTTGTCTTGTTCTAAAAGAGATGGTCCCCACCCTAGATAGCATACGACAGCTGAACACCACTGCTGACAGTGGACCGCAGAGGTGGACGTACATCACATGGATTCACAGCAGGCCACCCCAGCTCCAGCGGGGCTGCACATGGTCAGCAGAGTGACCCAAGAGTGGCAGGAGACTGGGTAGGCAGGAAGGACAATTCCGACTGCCCTGGCCCCTGCACTAAAGTGTGATTGGTTTGTCTGAACAAAGATGGGAAGAAAGGGGGGGGGGGGACAAATGACTAACATCAATAAAGAGTTGGGGGGAGCATTCCCATGGGGCTCAGGGAGTCTTGCAGCTGAGCACAGCGTGGAGGTTCAAAGAGATCAAAGTGAGGTCTGGGGGTGTGGCTCCAATGGTAGAGTCATGCGGGAAGCCCTAGGTTCCATCCTTAGCAATGCATGAAACTGGGTGTATGGCGCTCGCCTAGAATTCCAGCACCTGAGGAGGATCCCTGGCTACATAGCAAGTTTGAGTCCAGCCTATGACATATGAGACCATGTTTAAATAAATAAATAAATAAATAGATGAAGGTGACGAACAGCACCTGAGTACATACGGCAGCATCTCACTCGCTGACGTTACTCCGCAGGGCTCCTCTTATAAGCGATCGTCTCTCCGGGTATGTTACAGAAGGGTGCAGAGTACAGGAGCTGCTGGTCAGGATGTGGAGAACAGCAAGTCTCCCTCCCACATCCGAACACAGGGAGACACTTGCAGAGTAGTTCGTGAGGCCACATGTCACCAGCTTGGGCCGGCCACCCTCTGAGGCCACATGTCACCAGCTTGGGCCGGCCACCCCGTGAGGCCACATGTCACCAGCTTGGGCCGGCCACCCTCTGAGGCCACTTGGCTTCAAAAGTTAAAAGAAAACAAAAAAACAAAAACAAAACAAAACAAAAAAACAAGAAACAACGTTTAGAAATCCATAAGAACAGGAAGGGTTACCATTAAAGACTGTTCCTTTCAGGAATCATTAAAAATGGACAATTTAATTGGCATTTCAAACATAGACTCTAAGGAAAGATAAATTTGTCAGGATAACTAATGGGGAAAGTTTGATAGTACGAATTATTACCCTTTGTCTTATTGGAAACTGCGATATACAATGAAATCCAAGAGGAAAGGGGAAAAGATTGAAAAGGAACCCTATGAAAGAGTTAACAAAATGTGGTGGAACACAGTGAAGCAATCGATCGTCCCTCCAGAGGAGCATCAAACTGATTTTAAAAACTCAGCGGGTGCGGTGCACACCTAGTGTGCATAAATCCCTGGGTTCCACCCAGAGCCTCATAAACCAGGCACCGTGGCACACATCCGTTATCCCCGAGAAGAGGTCCTTGAACCACCTGGTCTTAAACTCTCTGCATAGGCAATTGTTCAAGCACACAGTCTGAAGCCAGCCTCCAGGTAGCACCCAGGCTCTGCTGCTCCACAAACCGTATTTTGAGAAGCAAGACTTTAGTCTCCCAGAACAATTCTTTTTTTCTTGATCTCATTTGAAAAAAAAAAAAATGCCCCTTTTAGAAAACCTGAAATTTAATCATACAAGTATATTGAGATGGAGGGGAATAAACTCAAGAATTGCTTCTGGAGAAGGTGCTTAGGGTGGGAGATGAGATCAGAAATGATGGACACAGGCTTCTAAGAGGATGGAGCTGTCTTGGTTTGGAAAATAAACAAGATGGTGGTATGTTGGGATGTGGGTGGGTGGCACTGGCTCCATCCTGTGTCCGTCTCAATCCTCTGGGGGGACAGATGGATTATTAGCAGTCTTGTGGGGTGTCAAGGAGGAAGGGAACTGTGAATAGTGTGTGTGCGCGCGCGTGCATGCATGTGCATGCATGTGTGTGTGTGTGTATGTGTCGGGGGGCGGGGGGCAGGTGAGATCTGCAGCAGGGCCGTGCACAGACAAACAGTCCAAAACAGCGAGAAAGGGACAAAAGGTCACGTGACATCTTAGTTACACAAAGAACATCTCAATCAGGTAAAAGATGGTGAGCCACAGCATCACATGACTGTTACACTATGGACCACATTCTCCTTGGAGAAAGAAATCACAGAAGGAACTGCCGTCCAAATACAAAGATGCACAGAAAGAAAAGATAGAGGCAAATTCAAAGAATGTGTGTGCAAGAGTAAGAAAGGCAGGGTTGTTAATCATGAGGTCTGGCAATGCAGAGGTAAGGAAAGCCAGGAGACTCGCCCCTAACAAACTGTGGGAGGCCCAGCTAGTGACAGACCAGAAATGAGCTGGCACCAAGTACCCAAGAAGAAAGAGGTGAGAGGTTACTCCCTCGGACGTTGGACATTGCTTTCAAAGTGTGGTGCATCAAATAAACAAAAGAACAGTAAAAACTTAGAGGCAAGCAATACTGTTTATTTTTTGACAGTGCTGGGGATAGACCCTCACACATGCTAGGCAAGGACTACCCATGAGCCACAGCCCCCAGCACTCAAACAATGCCATTTAAAAGAGAGACTGAAGCGCTGGAGAGGCGGCTTGGAGGTTAGAAGTGTGTATTGCAGAGGACCCCAGCCTGGCTCCCAGCACCCACACTAGGTGGCTTCACAATTGTCTGTAACTCCAGCTCCAGAGGATCCAACACCCTTTTCTAGCCTCTGAAGGCACCCACACTCACAAATATTCACATACACAGAGGCACATATATACACACACGTAATTCAAAATAAAATTTAAAAAAATGTAAAGTAGAATTAACAAAGAGCTCTACAGCTGGGTGTGGTCTCATATACCTGTAGTCCCAGCACTTGGGACGTAGTGACAGGGGATCAGGAGTTCCCAGTCATCCTCAGCTAGGTAGTGAGCAGGAGGCTGATTAACTAATCAGCTGCAGGGGTTGTGGACAGTTTGAAATGTTACGGTCCAGAGCCTTCTTCAGCTCTCTTGAGGCCGTTCAGTGCCGTCCTCTGCACGTGAGCTATCGTCCTTGAGACCATTAGGAATGTGCAGGCAGCCGGGCGGTGGTGGCGCACGCCTTTAATCCCAGCCTTGGGAGGCAGAGCCAGGCGGATCTCTGTGAGTTCGAGGCCAGCCTGGGCTACCAAGTGAGTTCCTTGGCACAAAGCTACACAGAGAAACCCTGTCTCGGAAAAAAAAAAAAAAAAAAAAAAGATTTATTGTACTTACCTGGCAGGGGAGACACCATGATCAAGGAATGTGCAGGCAGCTGTCTGAAGGCTAAGGGAACCATGGACAGCACCTGAGGCCTGGGATGCACTTTCCCAGCTTCGGCGAGCCGCCCACCTGATCTTCCATCAGTGTATTTGAAAAGTGTCTAGATTATGGTCTTCTCTGCTTTGTTACTACACAGCTTATAAAAACTGTTACCACGTTGGAACATGGAATTTGGGGTAACCTGAATCCGTGTTCCCACACCACGATCATTCATTTTTGGCTCCAGAGTGAACTCTTAATTCCCTTTAAGGTCAAACCTGATTCATTTGTCTTCAGTAGCAAAGCTGAGGCCAATCTGGGCTACAAGAGATGCGATTTCAAAGAACCCAAAGAAGCTAGGGGTGAGGCTCAGCCGGTGAAGTGTTGGCTTTCATTCCTGAAGCCCTGGGTTTGATCCCCGGCACCTATGAACTGAGTGTCCATGGAATTGTTAACCCGTGATCCCAGCATTTGGGACGAGGAGGAAAAGGCTCTCATTCAAGGTCATCTGTTGCAGCATATTATTCTAAGGTGTGCTGCTTTTGTTTATGTTACATTTGTTTAACTCTGTGAAGCTGTGTTACTTTGCCTGTCTAAAACACCTGAGGGTCTAATAAAGAACTGAAAGGCCAATAGCGAGGCGGGAGAAAGGATAGGCGGGGCTGGCAGGCAGAGAGAATATAGAGAAATCTGGGAGGAGAGATCTAGGAGCCAGAGAAGGAGGAGGACATCAGGGGCCAGCCACCCAACTACACAGCAAGCCACGGAGTAAGATTTACAGAAGTAAGAGAACAAGAAAAGCCCAGAGGCAAAAGGTAGATGGTATAATTTAAAGTTAAGGAAAGCTGGCTAGAAATAAGCCAAGCTAAGGCTGGGCATTCATAATTAAGAACAAGCCTCCATGAGTGATTTATTTGGGAGCTGGGTGGCGGGACCCCCAAGAGAGCAAAACCAACAACAACAGCTACCATTGATGACAAAGCAAGACTGAGGTCAGCTGAGGAAATCTGAGCACATCGAGGGCTAAATGAGATCCTGCCTCAGACAAACAAACATTAGTGAAATAAAAATGAAAAACCTTCTCCCGTCAGAATTCATGAATGCAAGATTTTATTTGGAGAGAAAAAATGAATCTGTGAATACATCATAAATAAGAAGATGAAAGGAGAGTTATGGGCCAGTGAGATGATGGCTCAGTTGGTAAAGACGTCTGTGGATGGAGGGAACCAATTCTCACAGGTTGTCATCTGACCTCCACCCGCATGTCCACGCATGCACACACGCAAAAGAGAATTTACATCAAGGATTCAGTCTTCAGAAGATCCGTCAGAACAGTAAACCATGAACGTCTTCAAAGGATCTGAGCAGAAATGTCAGCAGGACGCTGCAGATGCCGCAGAGGAAACGAGCGCACAAGTGAGACGCACCCGTGGAATACAAACGTGGAGTCCGCTCAGCTTACGTGCCTAAACTGTACATCTATTAAATCGGGGTAGGCAAAGCCACACTTAGCCTTGCTTCTTATCAGCCAATCCCCTCCTTCTTATTTAAACACTAGCTTACAGGAAACTGCTGGGAACGGCTCCTCAGAGCAGGTCTTTGTGCCAGAGACAACTGCATCTCCAGGCCATTGGATGGTCCTTACTACACCCCAAGCCACTGTCCCCAGCATTGCTATGGCATGTGTCCCCTCCTTACCTGCCCTGCACCCCACCTTTGTCCCCCACTGTGAAGTACTGCCCCTAGGACAGTCAGTGTAGACGTCTTCAGCCTACCACCTGCCTTGTCAAGGGCTGCTCAGAGTCCCTCTGGCCTCCAAGGTCCCCTCTGTCAGTCACTCTGTCCTCTCCTGGCCCAGCACATCCTGATACCCTCTTTCTCAGGCACCATAAATGACAGGTAGACTCTTGTAGTCCCAGGGGTTGTTGGACACTCTCAGTTCCCTAAGTTGACAGCTGCTATCAACTTGATCTGTTGGTACGATATTAGGTGTCAGCTGAGAGGGTAAATTCTGGGCTCAGGTGTGGGCCGTGGAGAGCATCACCACACCCCTTGCATGCTCTCTGTACCATATTTAAAGAGCTAGAAGAGCATGGTGGGGTCAGGCTGGGGATTTCAACTCTTCCTAGGCTGTAGCATGTAGATGATTGATTGATAAATAAAACACTGATTGGCCAGACAAGAAGTATAGGCGGGACTAGCAGAGAGGAGAATTGAGAGAACAGGAAGGCGGAGAGGAGATTCAGCCTGCCGTCCAGGGAGCATCATATAAAGGCAGCAGGTAAAGCCACGGAACACATGGCCACATATAGATTAATAAAAATGAGCTGAGTATAAGAGTAAGAACTAGACAATGGTAGGCCTGAGCTAATGGCCGAGCAGTTTAAATAATATAAGCATCTGTATGTTTATTTTATAAGTGGGCTATGGGACTGCTGGGGCTTGGCGGAATCTGGAGAGAAAAACCATAGCTACAAATGGTGCCCCATATTGGGCACCAGATATTGGTAAAATTATTAAGGCCACTCTATGTAGTTAAAAGGGAGGTTTATTTTATGGGGTAACTTACAAGTGAAGGGATAGGCTACAGGGTCTGGGAAAGGTGTAGCACAGTCCGGTGGTGTTCTCTGGAGAACTCTGCTAGGTCTACCTCCAGTGTCCAGGGTCCAAGAACCAAGAGAGCCGGCCCATCCGGATCTCGGGTCTTCAGGGTCCTCTCTCAGCCCCACCTTGTAAGCATGACAGTTACCGAAGACTCAATGGGGGTTGGAGCTTCCATATCAAAGCTGGAATGGCTACCCACTACACTAGGCAGGTTCTGGGTGCCAGTTAGTCACTACATGGCTGCAAGATTCTCCCTGGGAGGTCACAGGGATCACAGTCAGGCAGCATCCAGGAACAGCCAATTCGTCCATGTGTAACACTTCAGGGCCAAGATTCCATTTGTAGCCAAGCATGGTGTCTCTCACCTATAATCCCAGCAATTGAAAGACTGAGGCAGGAGGATTGCTGACAGTCTGAGGCCAGCTTGGACCACATAGTGAGTTACAGGCTAGTTTGGCCTGCAGAGTGAGACTCAGTCTCAAAAACTAAGTTTTAAAAAATTCTACATCTGTCCAGCCAGGCATACACGGTGGCACACACTTACTCCCAGCACTCAGGAGGCAGAGAAAGGCAGATCTCTGAGTTGGAGGCCAGTTCGGTCTACAGAGCTGAACAAATACAACAGGAAAAAGCACAAGACAAAGAGATGGGAATCAGCTGTAAGTGCCCCAGCCTTACTACCATATTTTGCCTGAGGAGATAATTCAATTGTGTGAAAATAAAGGGTTTTTTCTCTTTTCTTTACTTTTTTTGTTTTTATTTTTTGAGACAGGGTCTTACTGTGTGGCCCAAACTGATGGCCTGGAGCTTATACTATGTAGCTTATTCTGGCTTCAAACTTAGAATCCTCCTGCCTCTGCCTACTGAGTGCTAAGATTACAGTTATGAGCCACCACACTCAGATGGAGAGATTTCTAAACAGAGTTTTATATCTCTGACAACCTTTGAAGAAGATTAATAAATCATATTAGATATAGATTAAAAGAGCTCCCATTCTGATTGGCAGGTGCCAATCAACACTGGCTTTTCCCAGTGGTTTTAATTTGCACTTCTCTGATGTCTGGAGATGCTGAGAACCTTTTTCTCTGTTCCTTTGACGTGCACTTGCAGACATCTGTCAGTACTTTGTCCATTGCTTTGAAACTCTTGTGTATTTGTCAGTTGGCACAGCCACATCTGAATGGAATGGCAGAAGCCATAAAGCCAGCACAGCTGCTTGACAAAGATCCAGCAGAGCTGAGCCACATGATGGCTGCCACGTCACCTTTGGTTCTCATCTCCACCTGTTACATACTTGGGGCACTTTTAATATTTGTACAATTTGGGGACATTGGATTGATGGAAAATTTCTTATGAATCATTTATGCCTTCTCCCAGGAATGCTGCTTCTAAGCTTCCCTAGGAAAGCCCTGAACATACTATCCCCCCCACACACACACTTTTAGAGAGATGTCCTTATCTACTTGAAGGTCTTCCTTATGCCTTAGAGGTTGTGACACATAAAGAAGAAGCCAGAGGTCTCTTCATGAGGTTATGAGACATTCTTGAAACATCTGTCCCTCTACTTACACTGGAATAAGATATTCAAAACAAAGTAAATTCAAAAAGGTCAACAAGATCCGGTGGGCTAGAGAAGTTGGCCACAGTTCAGATTACAAGCCTCTTCCCACTGTACACTCAGACAATTACATGGCATACAATTCTGCCCTATACAGAGACATATTGATGAGCAAAGTGTGGAGTGGAAAGATGATAAAAGTATGAGATGTTAGGACCTCCCTCTCTTAGAAGTTAGCTCATGTAGAGTCACTACAATGTCATATGACCAAGGAACAACAGAATGCCAGGATTAAACATATAGACAAATTCTATAAAGATATAAATGTGAATATTGATTGCATTATGCCAGAATTTGAATAATAACTGCATCAGCTTTAGCCTGAGGGTTTTTCCTGGGCACTCTGACCACTAAGAGTTAATAATACATTGCTTGAGACATACATGGCAAAATGCCCAGGGTGACTGAAGATTTTGTTTTGGTCTAATGACCTTGAAGCAACCAAAGCAACCAGCCTGAGCACAGGCTGTCATATGCCTCTAGATTCTCAAAAATTGGGTTATGGGGTTTATGAGTAAGACTGATAACTCTGTTTATTAATGATGTCAAAACTTGAAGGAAATGATTGGAAATGATAACTCTGTTCTTTTATAGTTTATTAATGATGACTAAAAGATGAGCAAAAGGAAGTGAAACAAACACATGTCCAAAACCAAAAATGATATGATCTATGTTTTAGAACATTATGGATGTATCCCTGCTAACTAAATTCTGTATAAATAAAAAACACTCTGACTGCTAGTCATTCAGGCTGCAAGATTCTTCCAACCACCATGGCCTGGCTCACTTCCTTCTCCCACTGACTCCTTACACCCTCTGCAGGACCCATTCACCGCCGGGAATGGCTCCTGGCAGTCAGTGGGTGTTTTCTTTAATATTTTACTTTTAACCAATGTGTATCTCTGTATGAGAATGTACAGAAGAGTGCAGTGTTTGCCTGATGTGGGTGCTGGGAATCAAACCTGGGTCGTTGGAAGAGCAGCATTCTCTCCTAAGCTCTGAGCCATCCCTGAAGTCCTGTCACAGTACTCTAGTCTTCTGTGTATGATGAGATTGTGGTTTAATATACTGCTCCTCAGCTTGGGTCATGTGTTTCAGGCATCAGTCCTCCAGCAGTGATGTTATATGTTCCTTAGTGCATCGTATCAGGAGGCTCTGCCCTCTGAGCCATCTCTCTGGTTCCCACTGTCTAAAAATTAAATTTTTCTACTGATATTCTGATTCATCTGGATTTATAAGAAATAATACAGGAAGGTTCCGGGTAGGTTTTATTCAATTTCCCTAATGCTAACATCCCATGAAAGTACAGGCATATCACAACTAGTATGTGGTGTGTGTTAGTTACTTTTTCATTACTGTGACTAAAATGTCTGACACAAACACCTTGTGGGTGGCTTGATATTGGCTGACAGTTTTGGATCTGATGGACTGAGATTCGGGGAGGGCTTCAGGGAACCATGCAGTTTACATTTTGGAGACAAGGAGGTGGAGAAAAAGAGGTTCAGGATTGTAATTGCCCCCAGTGTAGGCCCCCAGGGACTTCCTTCCTCCATCTAGGCTATAACCTCTTCCACCTTTTTTAAAGACAAGATCTCATGTAGCCCAGGTTGGCCTAGAACTTGCTCCATAGCAGAGAGTGACCTTGAACTGCTGATCCTCCTGAGTACTAGGATCATGGGAGTCTACCACTAGATCCAATCCAGGTTGCTTTGTTCTGGGTTAATCAGTGGACAGACCAGCAGGTGTACGTCGGGGTGATAAGCATCCAGCAATACCTTTCCATCCTCCCCCTGGGGTTGTTATTCTTAAGAGCTTTCTTGTCCTCTTGAGCTTGGATTCCTTCATTTTCCTATTGTCTTGGTTAGCCATTGGTTTGATAGGGAGCATCTTCTAACAGCTCTATCGGGTATTACCTTAGCCTAGAGAGAGACAAATGTCTACTCACCTCAGATAGGGAACCAATGATAGACCAATGTACTGATTCCACTGAAGTCCATCTTGGCAAACCTATGACATCATTGAGGTTGCTTATAGGAGAATGGGTAACAAGTATCCTGGTTAGTTTTCATTAACCTAGCACAAACTAATGCTAACTGAGAGGAGGAATCTCAACTGAGAAAATGCCTCCATCAGATTGGCCTGTAGACAAGCCTGTAGAGCACTTTCTTGATTGATGATTGGCGTGGAAGGGCTCAGCCCCCTGAGGACAATACCACTTTTGGGTGGGCTGGGGTATATAAGAAAGCCAGCAAGCAGCATTCCTCAGTTAATCTGCCTCAGGTCCTGCCTCCAGGTTCTTGCCTTGAGTTTCTGTTTTGTCTTCCCCTAATGATGGAGTGTGACATTAAGTCAAATAAATTCTTTCCTCCCCAAGCTGCCTTTGGTCATGGTATTTTCATACATCAGCAGAAAGCAAACTAAGATAAGGGATTACATCCAGGAGCGTGGATGACCGAAGGCCAACAACGTTACCCCAAAGTCCCTCATCATGGGTGATGACTTGTCAGAGCTGCATCTCTGGAGCTCTGTACCTACAGGCAGCATGACGGGTCAGGGCATCTCTTCCAGGCCGCGTGTCGGGTCCTAGGGTCCCCTTCCCAGCAGTTATTTATTGCATCTCTAACCCTGAGGAGGAGCCTTGTGAATTATGCAGGGCTCCACTCTGCCGGGCTTGTAAAGTTGTTTAGCTGGACCTCCTGAGCCTCCTTCCTCCTTACAGGAGGAAATTGCTATACAAGGGGGTGTATGGGCAGTAAGGGCTTCTCAAGCATAGGACTATCTCAATAATTAAAACATGAGGATCAAGGATCTCTCCTGGGAGTAATGGTCACTGATCCTTTGGTGAAGGTGACAGTATACTCTTCTTCGTCTTTCCCTACATCCTGCTCTCCAGGGCTGGCCACAGCCCAGAGCACACTATTAGCTTCAGCCGAGGTCAGGTGTGAGAGAAGGTTCCAAGTGCTGTGACTGGACTTAGGGGACTTATCAAGGGGCATCCCTCTTGGTGACTCTGGGATTGTTGTGTGGCAGTGTTGGTCTTCTGCCCTGGAACTGAGGAAGTCTCCTGAGCACTCCAAGGCCTGTTTGGTTCAGGTCTCTCCCTGTCTGAGTGTCCTTACTGCTTCCTTCTTTCCCAGAGGGTGCCTGGGATGAACGTTGGGCCTACTCATTTCCTGCCCAGACTACAGACCATGCCATATTGATTCAAAAGACAGGTGTTGCACTTGGAAATTCTTACCAAATTTAGAATTTCCCCTTTACATGAATTGGCACAGGCAGTGAAGAACCCATCGGCAGGAAGGTTTATGCACAATATTATTGGTAAGAATAAAATCTCGGTTATGAAATACACTAATGGGGAAAGGGCCAGTCCATGGGCTGGAGCATTATGCCGTTGTGAAGAAGGGTGATGTACATATAATAGCTGATGTATAAAGTGAAGCAAGTTGGGATGTGCTCCCATTCAATATGAAAGTGACTCAGATCTAATAGTACAAGAGTTCATATTTATAAGGGCTTATAATATGCTGAGCTCACTTCCACACACTTACTTCATGTGTGTGAGTTCATTTAATCCTGCATCAGCCCTGGGATTGGAGATTATTAGTATCCCCCCCCCTTTTTTTTAGTATCTCACTTTCGCAATTGAGAAAACTAAACTTGGTCAATGTTGCACAGAGAGTAGCTGAGCCAGGACTCAAACCCCGGCTGCCTGGTGACAGAACCTTGCACTTAACCACTGGGTGTATCTGTGCACATACTCACGTACTCACATGTACATAGAGTCTCTCTGGATTTATCTAAACACCCATGTGGCTTCTGCTGAGGATGGTGGTGTTGGGAAGTAGGTGACTGAGGAGGAAGTGGAACTTTACCTGCCTAGCACCTTGTCTCTTACTGGTGTTTATCGTTTATTCTTTTTTCATAACAAATGTGATTTCAGTGTGTGTGTGTGTGTGTGTGTGTGTGTGTGTGTGTGTGTGTGTTCGTGTGTTGGAGGTCAGAGAACAACTCTGTATGTCAGTTTCCTCCATCCACGTTTATGTGGGTTCTGGGGACTCAAGCTCAGCTAGTCAAGCTTGCAGAGTGTGAGAGCAGACACCTGCTGATCTATCTCCACAGTCTGGATCCAGTCCACTTCAGCCGGTCACTCCACATGAAGAACAACAACGCAGGAGCGATACCGTCACCTCCGTGGCTGTCCTGTGCTGGTCTGAGTGAGATGCCGTCACCTCCGTCCGTGGCTGTCCTGTGGTGATTTAGTGAGATGCCGTCACCTCCGTGGCTGTCCTGTGGTGATTTAGTGAGATGCCGTCACCTCCATGGCTGTCCTGTGGTGGTCTGAGTAAGAACAGCCCCTGTAGGCTCATGTATTTGAACGCGTTGTCCCACTTGGTGCAGTTGTTTAGGAAAGATTAGGAGGTGTGGCCTTGTTGGAGGAGGTCTGTCACTGAGGTTTTGTGAAGGTTTGTCACTGTGGGCTGTGTGGTTTCAAAGCTCACAGCATTCCCAGTTAGCTCTCTCGCTCTCTCTCTCTCTCTCTCTCTCTCTCTCTCTCTCTCTCTCTCTCTCTCTCTCTCTCTCTCTCTCTGTCTCTGTCTCCCTCCTGCTAGTAGATCAGATATAAGCTCTCAACTACTGCCCCAGTGCATGCCTGCTGGCCTGTTGCCGTGCTCCCCACCATGAGGAGGGTGGAGTCCAACCCTTTGGAACCGTGAACGCCCAAACAAATCCTTTCTTTTCTAAGTTTCCTTGGTCATAGTGTCTCTTCACAGCAGTAGAAAAGTAACTAAGACATCCGGAAGGTTTTTCTTTTCTTATTTGTCTCTTTCCACAAGACTCCTAACCAGCTTCTCGCTGACCTAAAATTCTGTTCCCCCTAAATTTATGCATTGAAATTGTAACCCCCAAAGTGTTAGCAATTAGAAGTGGAGCCTTTGGAAGTTGGTTGGGTCAAAAGGATGAAGCCTTGTGGATGGGATTACAGTCAGTTGTACTTTGAATCAAAATCTGCCCCACAGAATCGTGTTTGACTCCTGGTTAGTGCTGCTGTTTAGGAAGGCCGTGAAACCTTTCTAAGATGGAGCTTCAGTAGCAAGTGGTCCCTGAGGAGCCCTACTTCTGGTTCCTTCTCCACTTCCTGGCATCACAGGGAATGTAAGCAGCTGCCTCCCACCACCACGCCTTCTCCTCCACAATGGACTGTGTGCCTTAAAACTGTAAACCCAGACAAACCTTTCTCCTTTTAGCTTCTTGTTATCACAGAGGAGAATCTGGCTTAGGCCGCAGGAGGGTATAGCACAATGTTTATGAGGCACACACCTTTCTTCCAACTTTTTATTTATTTTGTGTGTGTGCATATGTTTTAAGTGTGTGAGTGTGGGCATGCACATGCCACAGAGTGTATATATAGGTCAGAGGACAACTACCTGTGGGAGTTGGTTCTTGCCTTCACCTTGTTGAGGCAGAGTTTCTCTTGTTAATCCTGTTGGGCCATGTAATTCAGGCTAAGTGACTGTGCTGGACAGTTTTATGTCAACCTGACACAGGCTAAAGTCATCTGAGGGGAGAGAATCTCAGCTAAGAAAATGCTACAGACTATAGGCTGTAAGCAAGCCTGTAAGGCAGTTTTCTCAATTGGTAATTTATGGGAGAGAGGGCCTATCCCATAGTGGGTGGTACCATCGCTGGGCAGGTGGTCCTGGGTTCTATAAGATCTCTGTGAGTTCAAGGCTAGCCTGATCTATAGAGCGAGTTCCAGGACAGGCTCCAAAGCTACATGGAAACACTGTCTTGAAAAAGAAAGAAAGAGAGAGAGAGAGAGAGAGAGAGAGAGAGAGAGAGAGAGAGAGAGAAAGAAAGAAAGAAAGAAAGAAAGAAAGAAAGAAAGAAAGAAAGAAAGAAAGAAAGAAAGAAAGAAAGAAATCAGGGTGAACAAGCCATGAGGAGCAAGCCAGTAAGCAGCACCCCTCCACCACCTCTGCATCAGCTCCTGCCTCCAGGTTCCTGCCCTGTTTGAGTTCCTGTCCTTACTTACTTCTATGAAGAGTGATGTGGAGGTGTAAACTGAATAAGCCCTTTCCTCCTGACTTGCTTTGGTCATGGTATCTCGTCACAGCAACTGACTAAGCCACTGACCCACTCCGACTTCCTTCTCCCATCTCACTATCGGAGTTCTGGGGTTACTGATGCGGATAACGACTTCTAGCTTTTTGTGTGGTCCAGGGATCGAGCTCAAGTTGTCAGCCTGAGTGGCATGTGCTTTTACCTGCCAAGTCTCCTCCCTGAGCTATGAAACACACGCCTCCATCTTAGACTTCTCAGAGTCTAGAAATTTGAGAAGAAGGTGCTTCTTGCATATAAGACAGCCAGCCAGTGGTATTCTGTTACAACACAGAAACGTACTGACAATCCTACAGAAAAAAAAATAAGAGTTTCTGGAGATGGAAAGGCTCATCAGCTAAGAGCACTGGATGCTCTTCCAAAGACCCAGGTTCAGTTCTCAGCACCCAATGCACTTACGACCTTCTAGAACTCCAGCTTCGGGGGTTTAATGCCCTCTTCTGGTCTCTGAGGGCACTGCATGAACATACATACACTCAGGCACAAACATTCACATCAAACAAAAATAAATAAATAAATCTTGTTTTAAAAATTAGAATTTCCTGAGAAAGTGGATCTTCATAGTTAGCGGCACTTAATTACACAGTTTGAAACGGCAGTGTTGGAGTGCCTTTTGCAACATCTGTCTGATAAATAAAATAATTGTGTTCTCATGGTGATTAGACTTGGTCTATAAGTCAGTTACTCAGCCCAGAGTACAATACAATGATGTCAAGAGGGAGTTTGAGGATTTGAACCTATGAGACCAAAGCACTGTGGCTCACGTGGATGCATGTGTTGTCTTTGGTTTGTGACAACACCCAGTAGACACCTGAAATGAGAGCAACCAGCCTCCTCCTTCACAGAACTGCGTCAGCCACAGATCCCCACTAAGTCAATCTTGCCTCTGGAGCGCTGGATGAGATATTCATTAGGAGGTTTTCACATTCCCCAAAAAATAATAAAAGTCTCTCATACAAAGAGCTGCCTGAATGAGGTAGCAGTTAGACAGTGGAGAACCGTTCCGAACTGACCACTGACCAGCACGATCTTTAGGGCATTGCAGAATGCTGCTGTCCCTTGGGGATTCTTGGAATTAGATTTCAAGACAAAACACCTGCCTCACCTCCTTATCCCAAGTCTAGCCACTCTGCGGTACTACCCAGGGAAGGTCCGGTGCTGCCACTGAGGCAGATTGCTCGGTCCAGTCCAGAAAATATGTTCCTCTGTGGCAGAACTCAAACATTTGCAATCTATTACAGTTATGTTTGTTGTTGATGAGTCAGGAACTCACCTCTCCCTCCCTTTCCCTCTCTCCCTCCCTCCACTCCCCCTCTGTCTCTGTCTCTGTCTCTGTCTCTGTCTCTCTCTCTCTCTGGTTTGTGTGTGTGTGTGTGTGTGTGTGTGTGTGTGTGTGTGTGTGTGTGTGTGTGTGTTTATGCATGTGTCCACGTGCCTAGGGATGCAGGTGGCCCTCAGACCACAGACTGGGTACCTCTGCTTGAGAGGGATTATATGAAGTGTACTACACTGAACAATTGCTCCTCTGTACATATCACTTTCCAGTCTACTCACGTGGATGGAATGGGGGCAGTGTGGTATCATGGTCAGTGCCCTGGAGTCCGGGCTTCACAGCCAGACAATCTGGTTCAGCTTGTAATTCTACAATTCCATTAAGTGACCTTGAACTCATTTTATTATTTAAATCCTCTTTATGCCTCACCTTAAGAAACAATATATTTATTTTTATTTTATGTGTTTGTATGTGTGCCTGAGTATATGTACATGCACCACATGCATGTATATGGCCACAGAGGCCAGACAAGGGTGTCAGGTCCCCTGGATTTGGAGATACAAGCAGTTGTGAGCCCCCTGACGTAGGTGTTACAAGCTGACCCGGGTCTTTCACGGGAACAGTAAGTGCTCGTGACCACTGAACTGTCTCTCCAGCCCCGTCACTTTCTCCATCCTCAGAACCATGGCTGCCCAGGGCTCTCCCGAGGAGCCTGTACGTTTCTTTTTTTTAAGACTTGGGCCCTTAAATCCGAGTCTGACATTTAGCAATCATTTGGCAGATATTAACTGTGTTTTTATGGGATCTTCACAAGTTATATTTCCACAAGTTTATGGTTGTGGAAATTGAAGTTTGGAGAGTTTAAATTACTTGCCCCAGGTCAGATGAATATAATACTGCAGATTCAAAACCACACCTGATTTTAGAACCCTCGCCATCTGGCACTTAGGTGTTCATTACTTAATATTATAGAGTTGTCTGTAGCTTTGATTCCTGCCAAAAAGATTTGTGAAAAGGATTTAATATTGATTGACTAGAGGGTCCTAGAAACAAGAAAAATATGAAAAGCTATAGATAACAAAGGGCAGAACTTATTAAAAAAAACAGTCACCGATGAACTGGAGAGGTGGCATGGCAGTTAAGAGTGCATGGTGCTCTTACAGAGATGTTTGGTTCCCAACACACATGTCCAGTGGCTCACAAACCCCCGTCACGCCAGCGCCAGGGGATCCAGCGCCCTCTTCTGCACTCCTTTGGAACCTACATGCATGTGGAGCACATACAGACACGCAGGCACAGACACCACACACACACACACACACACACACACACACACACACACGTAAATATTTAAAAAAAATAGCAAAATAAGTATTTTTAAAAACAATAAAACAAAATAAATCTCTAAAAAACAAAGCCCAGTTACTGACTGAGTAGAAGCTTTGAAGAGCAGCAAACGTATTATGCACAGAAAGACAGGGACAGGGACCAAACTGAGCAGGTAAGAGGTAAGACAATGTTCTTTTTCTTTTCTTTTCTTACTTTTTTTTTTTTTTTAACAAGGTGACTTAGTTAGGGTTTCTACTGCTGTGAAGAGACACCATGACCACAGCAACTCTTATAAAAGAATCATTTCATTGAGGTGGTGGCTTATCGTTCAGAGGTTCAGTCCATTATCATCATGGTGGGGAACATGGCAGTGTGCAGCAGACATGGTGCTAGTTACATCTCAATCAGAAGGCAACAGGAAGTGAACTCAGACCCCGAGCAGTATCTCGAGCATAGGAAACCACAAAGCCCACCCTCACAGTGACACACTTCCTCCAACAAGGCCACACCTACTTCAACAAAGCCTAATAATGCCCTCCCTGTGAAATTATGGGAGCCAACTGCATTCAAACTACCACACAAGGGTACTTGGGATACTTTGAATACTGTTGTGCCTCCCGGGAACAACAAAAACCACTGAGTAACCCCTTCACTCCCAGAGTGGCCCAAGGGGAGAGAGGCTACCTGAGGACCAGGAAGGACAAAAGAGTCTGCAGTAGACTCAGGGCGAGGGGATGCCCTTGGAGCTGGGACCTGTGAGTGCTGTGCAAGGAAAGATGAGCCTGGTAGGCAGGGACACCCCGAAGGGAAAGGGAGCTGGTCACAACTGAAAGCTACTTGCTTCCTCCTTTCTGTTTGTCTTTTTCTGCTTCTGCTGGGTGATCCCTTGAGTCCCTTTGGAGTCCCGTTTCTCTTGCCCACAATTCTCTCCGACACTCAGGATTGCCTGCCACCCACACCAGCATTAGGTATTTCAGTGTACCTGTGGATCACAAAACTTCCAAACTTAGAGGCGTCTCCTTGTATCGGTGCCAGCTTTCTGCCTGTTTCCAGAATAGTCCTATGAACTTTGTGATCAGCTGTTCTGTAACATACAAGCACAGGCATGCACACATGTAAACAAACACACATGCATGTGCTCACACACACATGTACACAGAAACACACACCACACATAAATGTGCATGCATGTGTACACACACACCACACAGACACATGCATGCATGCACATGTGCATACACAAAAACACACCACACACTTGCATGCACACATGAGTGTGAAAGCACATACACATGTATACACACACACACACACACACACACACACACTGGATTTTGCAATATATTCTGTAAAGTATAATGTGTGACCTAAGAGTTAATATTACCAATTAAGATAGAGGGCTGGAGAGGTGGCTCAGCGATTAAGAGCATTGGCTGATTTTCCAGAGGACCTGAGTTCAATTCCCAGAACATACATGAAGGACATGAAGGCTCACAACTGTCCATATCTGTCATCCTATGAGATCAGATGGTCTTTTCTGGTGAGCAGAAGTATATGCAGACAAAACACCCATATACATAAAATACAGAAGAAATATTTAAGATAATAATAATTAAGATTGAAATAAGAGAATCTGTTGTTGTGGCTAACTGTAGCTGAGAGATCACATCTTACCCAGGAAGCAGAGAGAGTGGACTGGAAGTAAGGCTAGAGTACAAACTCCAAGACCCGCCCCCAGTGACACACTTCCTCCAGCAAGGCTCCACCTCCTGAGGTTCAAACCTCCCCAGACACAAGCCTATGGGGGACGTCTCTCATCCAAACCACGTAGGTGCGTCTGAATTTACTGTTACTTAATAAATTCTGACACTGTGGAAAGGCACCTGCATGTCCATCCATGTTTCTGTTATATTGTTGCTCTCACATCACCCCTTTATCTTTCTGAGGACCCCTTGTTTTTAATCCTAAATTCTGCAATTTGAAGAGCCCAACTCACTCTCCAAAGGACTGTGACCCAGACCAGAGCGTTCAAAGGGTGTGGGGGAGCAACAGTGGCTGCTGATGTTGATCTGGATCACAGGAGGGAGGCACGCTGCAGCAGAAGAGGTATCAGTGAGGCTGGAACCCAAACTGGGAGCTTGGCCACAAATTCCGTGCCCCCCCCCCCTTTCTCGTCCTTCTTTTATTTGAGCCTGTAAACTGCAAAGGACTAGATCATCAATTCTTTTTAAAATTACATTTATTTTATTCTTTTTTATAGGTATGGATGAGGGTATCAGTGTGTGCTTGACAGACTTAGATGGGGTGGTTTCTTCGACCTGCCTTTGGTGCCCTATCTGGGTGAGTGGACATTTGTTCGTGTCTCTCCAGGAAGAGGGAACGCAACACTTCGTGTCCAAACAGAAGTGAGACAGAAGTAAATACGAGCTTGGGAGCAGCAATTGTGTTGTCCTCCTTATAGGAGTTAAGACAGGTAATGGAGGGTAAGCTGTCTGAGGGTAGAGCATCCTCGGGGGCAGTCCCAGGGAGCCTGTCCTCCATGTGGTATGGAATGCGTGCCTCCTTGATGAATGTGATCCACCCAAAGGAGTGTTGAGACATCCAGGAGTGGCTGATGGACCAGAGATTAGATTGCAGTCTCTGAAAACAGCATGTGAGGAACCAGGGTGGCAGTAAAGCTGTAGCCGGAAGTTTCAGTGCTCCTCTGAATGACAAGGTGTACCCGGGGTTCAGCTGTGTGCCCAGAAAGAGAAGCTTGCCTGTCTGCACAAGGGGAGAGTTTCAAAACAGACTCTTCTGGTTTGGTAGGTAAACTGCATAAAGGAGAAGAGATGGAGGAGGAGTTTGCTGTTCCTCTCAGTTGGGGATACAGAAGGACAGGGACAAATTAGATCTTTACCCCAAAGCCCCTTGTGGATCCATGGAAAGAATCAAGCAGCGAGGAGTGAGAAAGTGTACAGAAAGGACCTGGAGAGAACTGGACATGAGAGAGGCAGTGTGTGCTACCCAGCTCAGGCAGACAGTGATCAAGGAAGACTTACAGAGGGTGGTAGTTCAGGAGGGGCCTTGTGGCTCCCCTGTGTCCCATGACAAGGCGTAGTTTTGCTATGTAGGGTGTCTCTAGAGGAGGAATGACTTAGATCAGCACGCAGACTGGGTTTGTGGACTGCTAAAGCTGTGGGAGCCCGTTCTCAGGTTCCTCGTGGCTTTACCCAGCAGGTCCTCATAGAGGATGATTAGACCACGGGCCTAAGTGCAGGTGTCTGGGATGGTCTGCACTTGGCTGTGCTGGGGGAGGAGGTCTTTTGCTCCACCCCTTCGCGTCTCTATAAAAACCCTGGCGCAGAGACAGTCGGGCCCGTTGGAATAGGTTCCAGGCCCTCTCGAGGCTATCCTTTATTTTCTATCTGTTTATCTCCGTGATATTCTCCACAATAAATCCTTCTATCTAATATTTCCTGCTGCTCGCACTCAAGAAAACTCTGGGGAACTGTGGGGGTGGTCGGGTAAACGCCCCACATAAAGCAACCAAGAGAAGGTAAAAGTAGAGCAGGGAAAGGGGACGTGGAAGCAAGCGTGGCGATTGTGTAAGACAGAGCGGGGTGGGGGGACCGACGGGAAGCCAGATGCTCTGCTGGTGAACTTCGGAAGGCTCTAACTCCTCAACAGTGGTTTAGCAGAGGAGTGGATACCACGGAGATACCAGTGAACTAGCTTGTACCAGCTGCTGTGGAGGAAGGATCTCTCATGGCCGGAGAACTAGAGCAATGGTTTTCCTAGTCAAGATCATCTGCTGTTGAGGATAGAGCTCCATGTTGAGTTCTGGATTTATTGGTCCTCTACTAATATGCAAACTCTTTGGTCATGAGTGAATGCTGGGGCTAGGTGTGCTTTGGTTCCTGGTGGGTCCCAAGTGTATCAAGGGCAGTGGGCATCATTGGGTAGATATGGAGATAGACTGGTACAGGAGGAGATGAACTTACCCTAGGAGTGGGCAGTTATTGCCCCAGAGTATGCTGTATACGTTTCTCTCCCAGGGGTAGAGGTTGCTCACTCAGCCTGGGCCCCTTGAGTACCCAAGTGTGGTCTGTGGAGAAGCAGTAGCCACTACACCAGCCTGGAGCCTGCCAGGTCTGCAGAATCAGTTGGAGTTTGGTAGCCAGGAGGTAGGCAAAAGCAGGGTCCAGCTCCTCTCTGGTCCCAGGCTAGACAAAGCACACTGAGCCAACCTCACTGAGCGCCATCCTGGAGGGATGTTCAGTGGCCTGAGGAAGTACCCCAGGATGAGGAAACAGGATGGCTCATGGAGAATGGTTGTGACGTATAGTGAGCTAGAGTCCTGTCTCCCAGCCACATCCCGAGATCGATATTTAGAAGAAATGGTTAAGCTGAGTGTGGTGGCGCACGCCTTTAATCCCAGCGTTCAGGAGGCAGAGGCAGGACAATCTCTATGAGTTCAAGACCTGCCTAGTCAATGCAGTCAAGGCTACATAGTAAGACCCTGTCTCAAAGAAACAAAAACAAAACATAAACAGTTGATGCAAGTGATGGGATCTTTCCATCCTTCTTTGGATATGGGCACTTGTTTGAATGGACAGTAGTGGCCCTTAGGGATCCCTCCCACCATCTGTGAAAAGGTTCTAGGGGGAATGGTAGGCAGAAGTCAGCTTTGGGGTCATCCTCTACACTCTCCACCACTGTTGTTGGTTGTTTTTGACTCTTCTGGGGGCCCGCCACCCAGATCCCCAATAAATCACACACACAGGCTTAGTTTAATTATAAACGCCTAGCCTTAGCTTAGCTTGTTTCTAGCTAGCTTTTCTTAACTTTAAATTATCTTATCTACCTTTTGCCTCTGGGCTTTTCCCATTCTCTTACTTCTGTAAATCTTACTCTGTGGCTTGCTCTTTAGCTGGGTGGCTGGCCCCTGATGTCCTCCTCCTTCTCTGGCTCCTTCTTCCCAGATTTCTCCTTCTATATATTCTCTCTGCCTGTCAGTCCTGCTTATCCTTTCTCCTGCCTCACTATTGGCCGTTCAGTTCTTTATTAGACCATTAGGTGTTTTACACAGACAGTAATACAGCTTCACAGAGTTAAACAAATGCAACATAAACAAAAGTAACACACCTTAATATAATATTCTACAACATGCCATTTTTTTTTTTTTTTTTTTTTTTTTTTGCGAGGATTTCTCACTGAATCTTGAACTCAGCATTTGGGACTGGCTGGCCAGAGAGGCTCCGGGCTCGAGGTGGGAAGGCTTCCCACCTTCCCCTTTCCAATGCTGATGTTACCAGCTTCTTGTCTTTTTCATGGATGCTAGGGATCTGAACTCAGATCCTACTCACAGCAAGCACTTTATCCACTGATTTTCTCCAAGTAAAATAATTCTTTATGTAAATCTGACCTCTGGGTGTCTTACAGAAGGCAACTGAAATCTGTGCAAGCACCCCCAAAGGAACAAGGAAGGGAGGTGCCCTTGCCTAGGTGCAAGGGCCAGGCAGAGCTGAGAAATTCTTGGGAGTGTTATGGTTGAGTGAGAAGCATGTGGTGCTTAACAAGGTTATTGAAAAAAATTCTGCAACAGCTTGGGCTGTTGAAAATAAAACAATTGCAGGTATCTGGGGAGACTCTTGGGGCACTGGTCTTCACATCCCACCTTGCTCAAGCTACCCATCCTTTGTATAAATTGATTTTTGGAAAAGAGGGTATTCCATGTGAGATTTGTGCAAACAAGCTCCAAAGGCTTTTGAGCAAGCTAACATTCTTGTAGGATGGATTAAATAGCTATGCACTCTAATCTCAGTGAGGAAAGATTTACTGTGGCCTATGGGGTTTGCAGAGATGCAGTTCTTCATGGGGGCGGGGTGGGGTGTTGGCCAGAGCCTGACAGCTGGGTGCGTCCTTCAGCAGGAAGATTCAAATGTAAGTAGTTGTTTTGGGAGGTGGTTCTGGAAATCTGATTGGGGTGGGAAAACAAGGCAGAGGAGGTTTTGTGAAACACAGGACTAGCTGTGTGTGTGTGTGTGTGTGTGTGTGTGTGTGTGTGTGTGTGTGTATCTGTATATCTGTGTGTGTATGTGTGTATATGTCTGGGTGTATCTGTGTGTCTGTGTGTGTGTGTGTGTGTGTATGTGTCTGGGTGTATCTGTGTGTGTGTGTGTGTGTGTGTGTGTGTGTGTGTGTGTGTGTGTGTGTTGAGGGGAATTCAGACCTGTAACCCTCTGGGGAGTTTGACGCAAGAGGATTACCACAATTTTGAGGCCAATTTGGGCTTCATAATGAGTTCCAGGTCAATCTGGGCTACAGACTAAGACTTTGTTTTACAAACAACAAAAAGTTACTTCCCTGGATAGCTGGGTCCAGCTATGGGACTCTAGGGTGGCAGAGGGATGTCCCTGAAGGAATTTCTGGGGATACTTATTCCCTGAATCTTGCCTCTGTGTAGGTTGAACAAATGGCTGAAGTCAAAAAGCCCTCAGGCAGAACTACAAGTGCAGACAAAAGAAAGTTGGGCCAGCATTTATGAAAAAGTAGTTCCCTCCCAGTAGATCTGGACACAGCACAGATGGCCTCTCCCACAGTGTGGACTTTATCTTAGCCGCCAGGGAGGGTGTATTTCCCCAAGGTGGCTATAATTAGAGAAGACAGCCTGCCAAGCAGCCAGGCCTGTTTGGTCCAGAACACACATCACCTGACACCTACAGGAGGTGGAAGGGAGCACAAGACAGTGAAGACACTTGGTTCTTGGAATTCAAGAACTTTCTTCCACAAGGCCAAGGCTATTCTATTCAAATGATTCTGTTTTTAAAAATTACCACATGAACATGTAGCCAACTTCATCATACTCCCTTAATGTGACAAAATTTTAAACGTTGGAAGCCATATTTTTATTCAAGAGAGTAGTATAGAAGTATGTTCTTGATATACTTTGGGTTCTTTGGTTGAAAGGACAGGAGCATGAAGAACAGCAGGATGAGCACGGCACATCATGTTTGAATGTTTATCTAGAGATAAATAACCCTTGCATACACGATCCTCAAGTGAGGGCCAGGGAGGTGGCTCAGTGAGAAAGGCATTAGCTGTGTAAGGATGAGAACCTGAGTTCCGACCCCCAGGACCCACATAAGGCCAAATGCAGCAGTGCCTGTCTGTAATCCCACACAAGATGGAAGGAATGCCTGGAAGGCTCCAGGGCCAGCCAGCCCCAGGTATGTAACCACAAACAAGAAACCTTGTTTCAAATGAAGTGGGTGAGGACCAAGGCTGAGGATCATCCTCTGACTTCTACACGCGCGCGTGCGTGTGTGGTGACATGCATGCACTCACGGTCACACAGGAAGGAACACACACTCATGACCATTAAAAAAAAAAAACGAACAAACTTCAGGTAATTCACAATGGCGGCTGTCTGCAGGAGGATGCGTGGGATTCTGGTTTGTTTTCTTACCTTGTCGTCCATCCTCATTTTAAGATGTTCTGTGACTCGAGGGTTTAAAGATGGCCCGACACCCCAACTGTCCGTGGGACCCACTCACATGTGGTTTGGGAAGAAGACAGAGTTCTCATCTTGCTACAGTGCCACCAGGTACGTGCGACTACACCCCGCGTCCCACGGCCAGTGCTCATTCTGCAGCACGAGTTGTAGGGACAGTGGCCTGCCATATGCACCCATGTACACACCAGCCGTGCCGCCTGAGCTCTGGGCCACAGCCCTGGTGGCTCCATCACTCCAGGGGTTGCTTTCAGCCTCCGCCTCGCCCAGACTTGCAGAGGTTCTAGTGAATAACTCCGCTGCTAAATCAATCTCTACTTGAAGGAACTACAGTGAATTTAGACCGCTTTGGAAGTGCATGCAGCTGTTACATTTCTTTTTTTCTCTCTTTCTTTTTTCTCTTTTTCTTCTTTCTTTCTCTTCCTTCCTTCCTTCCTTCCTTCCTTCCTTCCTTCCTTCCTTTCTTCCTTTCTTTTTTTTCCAAGACAGGGTTTCTCTGTTTAATAGCCCTGGTTGTCCTGGAACTCACTCTGTAGACCAGGCTGGCCTTGAACTCACAGAGATCCGCCTGCCTTTGCCTCCTGAGTGCTGGGATTAAAGGCGTGCGCCACCGCTGCCAATCAAGTATTACATTTCTATTGCTGTGATAAAACACTCTGGCAAGTTAGCTATGCTATGGCCAGGAAGTCCCAGGAATCCTCCTGTCTCTGCCTCCCCAGCTGGGATTATGCATGACCATGCTCAACTATTTAACATGAGTTCAGGGGACAGAGCTCAGGTTCTTACACTTGCCCTGACGGAGGCCCTTTACCAGATGAGCCATCCCAGTCCCAGTATTTGGCCCTCTTTTGACTGCTGTGTTTAACTTTGCATAATACCTTCAAATGTTGTGGCATGAGTCAGCATGTCCTTCCTTTTTAGGCCTGAGTGTGATTCCATTAGTGAATGTACCCTTCATCCCTCAGTGGAGCCTCGGTATCTTTTACCTCTCAGCTACTATGAATTGTGTTGTCCAGACGTGTCGTCTGTGCAAGTATCACTTCAGCACGCTATGTTTATGTACTCACTCATTCTTTCATTTTGCGTATGTGTGCGTATTTGTCGAACTGTGTGTGTGCTGTGTACATGGGTGCACACGGTATCAGGCGTCCCACTCCACTGTTCTCCTCTTATTCCCTCAACACAGGTTCTCTCACAGAACCCTGAGCTAGGCTTGCAGCCAGCAAGCCCAGGCAATCTTCCTGTCCCCAGCGACCTCACACCCTCCTCGCGTCGATCTTTCTGTCTCTATCTCACGTGGCTCTTGGCTTACAGACATGTTCACGGCCATGCCTGGCTGGTTACATGCTGGAGATTTGAACTCAGGTCCTCATGCATGCTCTTATCCCCTGAGCTTCCAGCCCATCACAGGTCATTTCTTTCCATGTAGTTCCCACGGGGTGCAGGGTCTGCGTCACCGTTGGTGCCTTTCCTCTGTTCTCCTGTGCCTGGGGACCCTCATCTCTTCCTTTGTGGTCATGCTTGTAGCTTGTTGCTTAAGAAATGGACATGTCTGTGTGGGCCCTGAGCTCAGGTCCTCATGTTCATGCAACGAGCGCTTCGTGACTGAGACATCCCTCAGCCCCTCCCACCTTTTCCTTGAGTTAGGGTCTCATACACTTCAGGTTGGCCTTGAGCTCACTAAGCAGCTGAGGATGGCCTTGAACTGCTAACCCTCTGGTTTCTGGGGTTACAGGCATGCACCATTACCGTGGGGACGGACCAAAAGCCTCTTGCATACGAGGCAAGTACTCTTTCACCTGAGCTACGTGCCCAGTCCTTGGACTTCTCTGACCTCGTGTCCTCAGAACGTTGGTTCTCGGCCCTCCACCGTTCACACGGTTGGGTAGTGACTGGTGGTTTAGTGATGTGATTGGCACCAGGGGTGGGGCCCATTTGTCTCCTTTGAAATAAACTTCTCAGCTATAGACTGTCAGGGCATTTCTGGGCCTTCAGCGTTACAGGGTTACATTGTTTAGTATCTCTTTTAGAGCCCCCTCGGTAGTTACTCCGGATAAATTTAGAATAAAAAATGCAGAGACCAAAAGACATGGCTCAAAGGTGGAGCCCTTGCCTAGCACATATATTCCCTGAGTTCAGTTCTTAAAACTGCAAAAATCAACAGTGTGTATATGTGTTTGTGTCTCTGTCTGTGTGTATGTGTGTGTTTGTGTTGTGTGTGTACATGTGCATATGTGTGTTTGTTTGGGTATGTATGTATGTATCTATATGTATGTGTGTTTGTGGTGTGTGTGTGTACATGTGCATATGTGCGTTTATGTTTGGGTATGTATGTATGTATCTATATGTGTGTGTGTTTGTGGTGTGTGTATGTCAAGTTTTACTCTCTATTCTCTTTTAATCCTTGACTTCATATTAAGTATATTGGATTCAAAAGAAATAGTAACTAATCTGGTCATGATTGTGGGTTGTAATAAAACATAAAAAGGAATCTGTGAACTACAAGACACTTGTTCTGGAGGACAAATCAATCTCCTCAGGAGCGAGCTGCTATGGCCTTCCCACGGTGGGAATGGCCTCAGTCCCTCTGTGCCTGCAATGCACACACGCTTCTAGCTTCTGTTTTGACTGTTTCAGAACCTCCATGCCTGGGAATGAACAGGCAGCACGTGAGCATACAGCCAGGATGCCCGACCCTCAAGCAGGCTAACGGGAACTGAAGGAGGTGGCTGGTTTATCATCATAAATCAGTGCTCTGGCATTTGGATTTGTGTATCATTAATCTTTTTCTAATTTAATTTGTGCTTGTCTAAGCAGCCACAGAATATGATACAATTGTGCTTTTATTCTTAGTTTTAAAAATTACATTTATTTATTGAGTGTGTGTGTTTGAGTGTGTGCGTGCACATGTGTGTGAAGACGTGACATTGCATGAGTATGGAGGTCAAAGACCATCTTCCAGAGCCCATTTTCTCCTGCTGCTGTATGAGCCCTGGGGATCGAACCCAGGCGTCAGCAGCACCTTTGCACACTGAGCCACCCCACTGTCCCCAGCTGTGCTTTTAAGGACACGAAATGGACGGTCAGGCTCTATTTGGTGATAAATGCCTAGGTGAAGTAGGGCAGATCGCCAGCCTGCTGGCACAGCCCGGCTCCCCTTGAGCTGATTTTAGAAGGCAGCCATTGTTCTTCCTCCTCGCCTCCCTTAGAAACCCTCCAGGGGTCGGCTCTGCAAACGCTTCAGGTGGGCAGGAAAACCCAGCGCCTTGGACTTTCTTTCATCTTCCGATGTTATCAGATGAGGGCACAGGGGACCCGTCTCACCTTTACAGGAAGTGGCTTCTTCTGAAACACGTGGGAGGTTATCACCATTGTATCCCCTTTCTTCTTCTGGGTCCAGAGCGGCCACAGCCCAGCGCAGTCTACAAAGTGAAGGAAGAGGGAAAGCTCCACAGCGCTACGTTTAGTTTTCCACCCGGAATGACCTTAAATTAAAAAACAACAAACAAAAAACAGATTGTTGAGCTAGAGAGACAATCGATGGTTACAAGCACTTGCTGCACATGCATAATGACCAGAGCTCCGTTCCCAACATCCGTGAAGCAGGCCGGGTGTGCCCCCTGCACACCTGTAGCCCCAGTAGCCTCGGAGAGCACCGAGTACGCCACAGTGGAGGACCACAGGGTTGCCGTTTCCAAGTCTAACAACAAAAAAGCTCCAGGTAGGACTCCCAAAGAAAGACCTCAAAGGTATGAGATGAAGGGTGACAGAGGATGCCCAGCACTCTCCTCTGGCTTCCATACACACACGCACACACACCACACTACACATATCACACACACACACACATATATACCACACACACACACACACACACATACATACACACACCCCACACACATACACACACACACACACACTACACACACACACACAGCCCCCCCCACATACACCACACACACACACACCCCATACACACACACACACACACCCCACACACACATATATACCACACACACACACACACACACACACACGCCACACACACACACACACACACACACACTACACACACACACACACACAGCCCCCCCCACACATACACCACACACACACACACACACACCCCATACACACACACACACACTCCACACACACACACACACACAGCCCCCCCACACACACACACATACACCACACACACATGCAAGTGTGGTTTTTAAAAAGGACTTATCTTTAAGTTTTGTGGGTAATCCTCAAGGCTGTGGTCAAATGCAGTCAGTCAGACCCTGCCTAGAGGCAGGTAGATTTCTGGGTTCAAGGTCAACCTGGTCTACAGAGTGAGATCCAGGACAGCCAGGGCTGCACAGAGAAACCCTATCTCGAAAAACAACAACAACAACAATAATAATAAGGGACTGGAGAGATGGCTCAGTGGTTAAAAGCACTGGCTGCTCTTCCAGAGGACCTGAGTTAAATTCCCAGCAACCACGTGGCAGCTCACAACCATCTGTAATGAAATTTGGTGCCTTGGGGCTGGAGAGATGGCTCAGAGGTTAAGAGCACTGATAGCTCTTCCAGAGGTCCTGAGTTCAATTCCCAGCAACCACATGGTGGCTCACGGCCATCTATAATGGGATCTGAATGCCCTCTTCTGGTGTGCAGTCATATATGCAAATAGAGCACTCATACCAAAAACAAAAACAAAACCAAGAAATTTGGTGCCCTCTTCTGGCCTGCAGGGACACATGCAAGCAGAACACTGTATACATAATAAAAAGAAAATCTTTAAGAATTATCAATATCAAATTCAGGGGAGAAGGAGAGAGGAGGTGAATATAAGATGCTGTGAGGAGACACCATGACCACGGCAACTCTTGTAAGGAAAACATTTAATTGCGGTGGCTCACTTACAGTTTCAGAGGTTCAGTCCATTATCATCATGACGGGGAGCATCATGGGGGCGGTGTGGGGCAGACATGGCGCTGGAGAAGTAGCTGAGAGTCCTACATCTGGTAGAGAACAGGAAGTTGGCTGAGACACTGAGCAGTATCCTGAGCATAGGAGACCTCAAAGCCCTCCCCAACCGTGACACACTTCCTCCAACAAAGCCACACCTCCTAATAGTGCCAGTCTGTATGAGATTATGGGGACCAATTACATTCAAACTACCACAGATGCATTGTATGAAATTATCAAAGAATTAATAATTATACTTAAATGATAAACTTATAATAAATAATCATTAAACTCATAGTTAAAATAATATTAGCAGGCTAAGGCTGTAACTCAGTTGGTAGAGCATTTGCCTAGTGTTCATGGAGATCTGAATTTGAGCCCCCACACCACATAAAGCAGGTGGGCACACCTGTGATCCCAGCACTTAGGAGGCAGAGGCAGGGGGACCTCTGTGGGTTTGAAGATAGCCTGGTCTACATAGTGGTTCCAGGTCAGCTAGGGCTACAATAGTCAGAATCTGTCTCAATAATAGTAATGATGATAATAATCATGATTTCAAAGTATCAAATATCTAATACCTTCTAATAATCTAAAATTATCCTTAAAGAATTATTCCCTCAGCATCTTGTTTTTCAGAATCATTAGATTTTAGGTAACATGTAAGGCATGAGAATGATCCAAAGCAAAATGGAACACCCAACTGTCCTCTGCTTTCTAATAGGTGTTACGGAACAGAAAAGGGTTCTGTTTTTTAAGATGTGTGTGTGTGTGTGACATGTGTGTGACATGTGTGTGACATGTGTGTGACATGTGTGTGACATGTGAGTATGTAACGTGTGAGTGTGTGGGACATGTGTAGACATGTATTTGTGTGTGTGTGTGTGTGTGTGTGTGTGTGTGTGTGTGTGTGTGATGTGAGTGCTCTCAGAGTATCAGATCCCCTGGAGCTGGAATTATAGGAAATTGTGACTTGTCTGATGTTGATGCTGGGAACCAAAATCTGGTCTCTGCAAGGGGCAGCAAGTACTCTCATACATGGAGTCATCTCTGCAGCCCCCTAAATGATTGTAACATGAATTCATGGTCAATCCTTCCCCAGACAGTGAGAGTTTTTAAGAGTCCCCTAACTACTGACTAGACAGCTCATATTTTCATTTACCTTGGGTAACTGAACTGGTTTATAGATTTAATTAGTATCTTAGTTAGGGTTCTATTGATGTGAAGAGACACCATGACCACGTCAACTCTTATAAAGGAAACATTTAACTGAGAGGCTTACAGTTCAGAGGTTGAGTCCATTATCATCATGGCGGGACATGGCAGCATGCAGGCAGACGTGGTGCTGGGGAAGGAGCTGAGAGATCTACATCTGGGTCCCCAGGAAGCAGAAGTGAAAGTGACACTGGGCCTGCCTTGAGCATTGAGACCTGGAAGCCCACCCCCACTGTGACACACTTCCTCCCACAAGGCCACACTTCCTAAGAGTGCCGCTCTCTGTAGGCCTAGCATTCACACACACGTGAGGCTATGGGGGTCGTTCCTGTTCTAACCGCCACAAATACAAACAGGCATTGGAATTCTATTAAGACTGCTAAAAAATGGAAAGAAATCTAGTTTCAATGTACAGCCACAGCCTAATTGTTTTGAAAGAAGACATCTGACTCAGAGATGTAGTTAAACCAACCCTTGTTATTTAAAAAATAGAGAATTTTTTTTTTTTTTAACCTCAGCACCTTACTTCAAGAAAAATTGTGTTGTATTGATTTCTATAGCCACAACTGATACCAGATCTGAGTGCTCTGGTCCTTACTGATGGTCTTCTTGTACCTTAACTTTTTGATCTTCCTAGAGAAAGGTAACTAACCCCTACATGCTGAGGTATTTTCAGCTAAGGACTAATTCTTCCCAGCTTCTGGAATGTTCTAGAGAGTTCGAGAATTGTCTACTGCAATCTGGCTTTCAGATTCCTAAGAGCGAGTGTTGGCCAAGTAGGGGAGCTGAATGTGCTGGTTAGCATCAGTTTGTCTGTCTCTAGGATAAAGCCCTATAGAATGTGCGCCTCCATCAGTTCCCTAGACAAACACACCACACTGATGATGCATAGTACCTTCCTTCCATGGCACCTTCTTTGTTTATTTGTACATTGTTTTAGTTCATTGTGTATAAACTACTAGCACTAGAGATATAGCTTTGCAGTAGAGTGCTTGTCTAGCATTCATGAGGTCCTAGGTTCAAATTCCATCACCCACCAAAAACAATTTGAAAAAATTCTTTAGACCAAAAAAGTGCTCCAAACTGGGTGGCTTAAACAGAAGTGTATTCTGTCATACTACTAGAGGCCAAAGTCTGGCCTCTTTGCAGAGGCCGTGAGCAGTGTGTGTCCTTGGGCTCTATCCTAGTTCCTGGAGATTTGACAGCAGTCTTCAGGTGTATCGCTTCAATCTTCTCTGGCATTCTTGCCATTCACAAGTCTTTGCCTCTTGTCCTTCTCATAAGAACAAATGTCCCATTGCATTAGGGCTGGCTTCCTATTTCCAGCAAGGTCCCATTCACAAATGCTGTCAGGAGCTGAACGTATCTTTCTGCAGGACACCATTCAATGCACAGCATATTTCTCAACTTCAGCCTGAGACAAAATAGAAAGAAAAAGATTTCAAAAGTCGTGTCAATGGAGAGAAGCCCTTTGCTCTGGAGCCCTTCACTCTGGAATCTAGCTTGTATTTCCTGCTAAGTCAAGGAACTTCAATACAACTGATAAAGCCAAGATTGCCCACAGAGATAGTACCTATTTTCCCACAGACCTGTCAAACAAGGATGTTAGACACAGGCCATGCTTACTTAGGGCCACAGTATTTGTATCCCCGAGTTAAGTGTATCAGCTGCTCTCTAGATCCAAACAATACACCCCAGAAAGCCATCTTACAAATTCTCATAAGGGCCGGGGGGATGGCTGACAACCCACTTTCCATACCTGGAACCCAGAAAAAAGCTGGCTGCTATAGCCACATCTGTGATCCCAGCGCTCCTACAGCAAGATAGAGGCGAGTGCTTGGAAGTTCTGGGGCCAGCTATCCCTGAGTACACGGCACAGCAGCAGAAACAAGAAGAGAAATCCTGGTTCAACAAGGTAGCGGGCAAGAGCTGACTCCTGAAAGGTGTGTGCTGGGATGGTGCCGTCAGGCTCCTTGGGTGTATTTGAGTCTTGCAGCAGGTGCCCTGAGCATCGGTGCTGTTCCCAGGAGCAGAGCTTGCCTAGTTTCTTTGTGAGGATTCAGGACAGGGCAGTCCAAATCAGTTATCATAGTTTCTGGTTCTGTGCCCCACCTTGTCACAGCCTGATCCTGAGGCTCATGACTTGGTTCTTTTGACAGTTACATATGGCCTTAAGATATATATCAGCATTTCACAAACTATAATATGCAGAATCATGTGGGGTCTTAGTAAAACAGAAAACTGGGTACTGGAGAGATGGCTCAGTGGTTAAAAGGATGCACTGCTCTTGCAGAGGACCCAAATTCAGTTCCCAGCACCCACAACTGTGGGCAGCTCACAACTGCCCACAACTCCAGCACCAGAGTATCCAACACCCTCTTTAGGCCTCCCTGGGCATTGGGCTCATGTGAACATAACCCCACACAGGAACACAGACATACACATGATTAAATAAAAATAATGCCTGGTGTGGTAGTGTATACCTTTAACCCAGCATTCAGGAGGCAGAGGCAAGTGGATCTCTGTGAGTTTGAGGCCAGCTTGTGCTACATAGTGAGTTCTAGGCCAGCTAGGGCTAAACAGTGAGACTCTGTCTCAAAACAACACCAAAAACGAAACAAAACAAAAAAAATGAGCCTCACCATCATTTCTCACCCAGCAAACACAACTCTGTTTTTTTTTCTATAAATGTGTCTGCTTATCTACTTAAGGTGAGTGGAATCACATGGGGCTGGGGAGATAGCTCACAGGGTAAAAGCACCTGCCACCAAACTTGACAACTCCAGTTTGATCCTGGGACAGATATGGTGGAGAAGGGAGCCAACTTCAACATGTACCGTGTGTTGAAACTTTGTGTGTGCGTGTGTGTTTGTGTGTGTGTGTGTGTGTGTGTGCGCGCGCGCGCGTGCGTGTGTGTGTGTGTGTGTGTGTATGTATGTGTGTGTGGTGTCTGTACATGGAAGTCAGAGGGTTTCCAGCTCTATCAGTCTCCACCTTATTCTTTGAGACAGGGTCTCTCACTGAACCTGAACCCAGGCTGGCAGCCAACAAGCCCCAGGGACCCTCCTGACTCCATCCTTCATAGTTCGGGGCTACAGTCACATACAACCATGCCCAACTTTCTGCGTGCATGCTGAGGTCTGAACTTAGGTCCTCATGCTTGTGTGGTGACCACTCTTACTCACTGACGATCTTCCCAGCACAAGACTTCATTTTAAGGCCCAGTATTGCTGTGTGTCTGTGCCACACTCTGTCTGTCAATCAATCTGTGGATACTAGGGTTTTCTCTTCTTCTTGACTATTGTGAATAATGCTGCTAAGGACATGAGTGCATACATATTGTTTTTAATCAATTTATTTAAGCATTAACAGCAACCTTACCCACGATTACTAAATACATACCCGTGTTCACTGCCCTGTCTGCATCATGGAGGGGAGGGACACCTGTGTCCACCCCTCACTCTTCCTTTCTTTATCATTCAGATTGTCCATTTGGATATTTTTAAAGATTTATTTATTTTTTAAGATTAAGTGTACATATGTGTGTCTATATGGATATGTGCTCATAAGTCCAGGTGCCCATGGAGGCCAGAGGCATTGGATGCCTTGGAGCTGGTGTTACAGGTTGTGAACTGCCTGATGTGGGAGCTGGGACTTAAACTCAGGTCCTCAGAAAGAATAGTAAGTGCTCTTAACTGCCTCTTAGCTGCAACGTGGGGATTTGGGGATTTGACTTGCAGTCATGCTGAGAAAAGAACACAGAGAGACCCTTGTTGAGAAGGTGACTACTCAGCCATCCCAGTCAGGGACTCTGTGGTGAACAGGAGACAGCAGGAGGAGAAAGGGGAGAGTGTGGCCCATCAGCTTCACTGGGTTTCCATGGAGACATAGGTAGGAGGGAGGAGAGCTTAGGATTGGCTACCCTGAGAAAGGCAACATATAGGAAAGTTTCTAGCCATGTGGTACTAGATCTTTGGGGTGACTTAAGCAGGTGGGAGAAGTCCTGGCTTGGCGTGTGGGAAAAAGGCAGAGGAGAAACATGGCTCTTGCCTGTAAAGTTCTGGGCGAAGGGACTGAGAACCTGTCTCCTGTGTCACAGCATACATCCGTTGGTTTCGTCCATGGTTCCTTACATATGACCTCCTCCTCCAGGCAGTCAACTCTGCTTTCTCCCAACTTTAGATAGTCGTAAAGAAATGCTCCAACTTCCTTGTCTGGCTCTCCTCATCCTGCAGGGATTTTCCCTCTGTCCCAAGGGAAGGATTCTATCAAGAGAAGAATCCAGAGAGGCCTTGCTGGGTCTCCCCATCCAGTAACTTAGCAACCATGTCTCCATGACATCTCTAAAGGACAAGTGAGGTTCAGGGTTTTTCCAGCTTGCTGAATGGGGTCAAGCACTTGGAGACACAGCACTCTATCCCTTGCCTCAACCTCCTGTGTATCCTCTGTGAGACACTTCATAGTAAGTCAGAAACGTAAGTGTTTTCCTGAGTTCTGTGGGTCTGTTGATCAAACTATTTAACTTGAGGAGGGGGGCTGTGCGAACCCCCACTTGCCTCCAATTGATCGAAAGCACACAAACAACTTGGGACTGACTTGTGCCATTTGAAGTGCTGGTGACCCTAAGATGGAGCCATTGAGACAAACTGTAGACATGACAAGGAGACAGACCAAGGAGATACAGCGAGGCTCTTTCCGGGTTGAAAGTCACAACGGAATTCATTGATTACTGACTTTTGTGGCATGTAGGGGGAAATCTCAAAACTCTGGGGAGGGGTTTGAACCCATGTGTTTGTGCATGCTGCACAAATGCACTGCCTTCTCTTCACTTGGCACAAAGCCTACTAAGTTACCCAAGCTGTCCTTGAGCTCACGGAGCTCAGGTCAGCCTTGAACTTGAGATCCTTTTAGCTCAGCCTCCCGAGAAACTGGGATTACAGCCCCTGTCACCATGCCCCAAATCCCACACCTTTTAGAGACACAGAAAGTCTTTCACTTTGATGGTGGGGTAACAGCAGGGAAAAGTGGATCCTTTGTTCTGTCCAAATGTCACCCTATTACACACCGTGTTGGCCCTTGTTTCCTCTGAGCAGAAAGAACTTGAGAATCAGCAGAGCCTAGAGGCCTCTGTTGCCCCCCCTTTCCTCCTGTCACTCATAAAGAAGGGACTCACTCTGCCAGGACCAAAAGAATGGGGACTGGAGAAATGGTCCAGCAGCTAAGAGTGTGTACTCCTTTTGGAGAAAAACTGATTTTAGTTCCCAGGACCCCAGGGTAGGAGACTCAGAACTGTCTGTAACTTTGGCTCCAGGGGACTTGTGGTGGTTTAAATAGGAATGACCCCCATAGACTCATATATTTGAATGTTTAGTCTTCACAGAGTGATACTACTTGAGAGGGATTAGGAGGTATGGCCCTTTCAGGGGTAGTGTGTCATGGGCCGTGGGCTTTGAGATTTCAAAAAGCTCATTCCAAATCCAGAGTCTCTCCCTTCCTGCTACCTGTGGATCTGGATGTAGAACTCTTGGCCCCTTCTCCAGCACCCTGTCTGCCGGTGTGCTGCCATGCTCCCTGCCATGGTGATAATAGACTAAACCTCTGAACTGTAAGCCAGCCCAATTATATACTTTCTTTTACAAGAGTTGCTGTGGTCATGGTATCTCTTCACAGCAATAGAACACTGACTAAGACAGAATCTGATTTCATCTTCTGGACTCTGCAGACACCTACACTCTCATATACATACCACCCCCAACACACACATATATCATTTTAAATTAAAATAATTGTTAAAGGACATTCTCACTACAGGGACTGTGGCGAACACTTGAAAGATCTATATTAGTTTATTTTCCAAAATAACCTTGTTTCCACCCATCTCCTCAGTCTGTCTCCTTGTCATGTCCACAGTTTGTCTTAACAGGGAGTGGGGTATTTCTCTGACAGAAAAAAAAAGCATGCTATTTTGGGGGGCTTTGAGCTAGAAACATTATTAAATGTTTTAAGCAGAGCTTAATGGGCCATCCTGTAGGATCTTGGAAGATGTTAGTGTTGAGAACTGTCCCAGACTGTGGAGGCCCAGCTCAAGTGGTCTCAAGAGAACAGTAAGCAACTGGGCTAGAGACTATTCTTGTCATATTTTGGCAAAGAGTGTGGCTGCTTTCTGCCCTTTCCCTAAGAACTTGCCTGAGGCTAAAGTTAGAAAGTAATGGCCTAATTTCTTTGGTGGAGGAGATTTCAAGACGGCCTAATACTGACTCTGTCCCATGGTTACTAGTAATCATTCTCATGAAGGTCTACAAAGAAGACAGAACAAATGGAGGAAAAAGAAACATAAAATGTACGCCTTGGAGGGAAAAAGACCGCAGGAAATTCCATGTCGGAGCCAAGGCTTCTGCTGAAACAGATAAGGAGGGTGAAGTGTTGCTCAGTCTGTGCTGGGATGAACAGAGGTGTGCCCTCAGCATGCGCGCGCGCACACACACACACACACACACACACACACACACACGCGCACACACACACACACACACACGCTGAGCTGAGCTCCATCCTGTGAGAGGAAAATATATAAGGAATTCTCTGTCCCTAAAAAAGCAACAACACGGAAAAGCTGTGGCAAATGTGGCTCAAGAAGCCCGGACTCCATCAAAGGGGGCGGGAGAGCCGGTCAGTGTCATCCATGTGGTTCTGGCTTTAGAGCCATGAAGGACACATGAGCAGAGTGGGATCTTCCTCCGTGTTTAAGGGAAGCCACTGATGCCAGCAATGGGTGGCAGGACAGTCCCTTCAGGGAGGTTCTGGGAGGGCGAGAGACCTTGAGAGGCTATTGTGAGAGGCTGTGAAAGTGAAGCCTGGATTGTGTTGGAGACTCTGAGATACTGGAGATGTTAGAGCCGTGAGATATATGCTAAGGAGAGCACAGACACAGAACCGGTCCAAGTCCGAAAGAGAGAAGTCCAGTCAGCAAAGCTGGAAGGACAGAGCCATCCGAGCCCTTTAGCACAGGACATAGAGCCACAGCATCGGAGTTTGCCCAGCTGTGTTTCAGTCTGGCTTTGGTCCAGCATTCCCTTCTGCATCCCCTTTCCTCCCTTTTGGAATGGTAATGTATATTCTGTGCCACTGTACGTTGGAAACATGAAATTTGCTTTTTTATTTTATAAGGGATTACAGTTTAGAGATTTCCCTTGGTCTCAGAAGAGACTTTGACCTTTGAACAGTGTTGGGACTGGGAGACCACGGGGACTTTTGTAGCTGGACTAAATGCGTTTTACTCTATTATATGACCAGAAGCCTTCAGGGGCCAACAAGTGCAGTGTGGTGGTTTGATTGAGAATGGCCCCCATAGGCTCGCACTTGGTCCCAGTTGGTGGACCTGTTTGGGAAGGATTAGGAAGTGTGTAACGGGGGTGGGGGTGGGGGTGGGGTCGGGGGGGGGGTGGGCTTTGAAGTTTCAGAAAGCCTCCATAGTCCCCAGGATGCTTGTTCTGCCATCAGGGGTTCTAACTTTCTGGACCAGTAAGTCCAGTGCTCTCCTCTGTGAGCAAGCAGCCTTGGTCACTGTGTTTCACCAGAGCAATAGAAAAGTAACTAATGCAGGGCTATCCAAGCCCCTTCTAAATCATCCTCATTCTCCACTGACTCCTCTCACGTATATACTTGTCACTGTCCACAGTTTATCTTGTCACATCCCCGCAGTTTCTTTTTCACTGTGTGAAGAACTCTGTAAACTCTTCAGCCTCACATCTTATTTTTATCTTCACATTTTTACAAAAAGCCCCATGTGTGCATAAAAATATTAAATACATTTGCATGTTTGTTCTTTATCAAGCTATTTGCCGTTAGGCTGATTCTCGGGTCCAGCTGCAGAACCGAAGTTTTTCCTCCCACCACCAGGCAAGCTGTCTCCTCCAGGAGTGAGGCATCTGAGGGAGGGGCAGCTGTCCCTAAATCTGTAAGGGCGCTAAGGGAGGCTGAAGCATCCTAAGACACCACGCAGGGTGGGAGAGATGGCTCAGGGGTCAAGAGCAGTGGCAGCTCTTCCAGAGGACCCAGGTTCTCAATTCCCAGCAACCATATGGCAGCTCACAACTATGTGTAACTCCAATTCTAAAGGATCTAACACCCTCCCGTAGATACACATGCAAGCAAAACACCTTTTAAAAAACAACAACAAAAAGTCAATGTTTATGAGAAAGAAAAACATGCTGTACTTCAAATTAAAGGAAACTTAAAAAAAAAATAAGATACCAAACAAAACCCATAATCAATCCAGGGGTCAAACCAGCCACACACTGGGCCTTCTAAGGTTCCTTCAGCTTTCCCATGGCCAGGCTTAGGAGCACGGTCTGTCTTTCCCTGAGGAGCTGTGTGGCTATAACCTTGCCTAGTGTACTTCATTAAGGACACACCAAGCCATCTACTAGGAATTAGAAAAATTGATGCTTATGTATTATTAATGCATTGCATTTGCTAGGGGGGCTCAGGACTTGTTAATTATCTGTCTCACAAAGGCCTGTAGTGGCCTTTTAAGGTTTATTTCCAAGTCTTTGAGTCCTCCAGTTTTGAGAGTCTTATGTTTGATGGCTAATCGCAGCCTGCCTACCCGGCCCCCTCTGTGAGTCTTTCTACACAACCCTGGCTGCCCTGGAACTCACTACTATAGATCAAACTATCTTTAACTTTTGTCCATCCTCCTGCCTCTCCCTCCCACGTTCTGGGATTACAGGTATGAGGCGCCACACCAGGCTCGCCTACCTTTCTACCATGAACTGTGTTCCTCTAGATATGTCCTTTCAGCTTCAGCTTCCATCCAGGAAGGAACGATAGGACTGGAGTGTGTGAACAGTTCAGTTGCATCTGCATGGAGAAAGACTCTTATGTAAAATACGCAGCAAGAGTCAGGGTAGGTAGTGGCTTGTGCCATTAATCCCCGCACCTGGGAAGTAGAGACAAGGAGACCAGAAGTTCAAGGTCATCCTCAGCTACATAGTAAATTTGAGGTCAATTCCAGTGACGAGAGTCAAAAACACACAAAAAACTGGCTGGAAAGGTGGCTCTGTCTCCCTGCTGCTCTTGCAGAGGGCCTGGATTTGGTTCCCAGCACCCACATGGTGGAGCACATCTGTCTGTAACACCATCTCCAGGGGATCTGACCACTCTCTCTGGCCTCTGCAGATGCCAGGCATTCATGTGATACATATGTAGGCAAAACACTCATACACATAAAAATAAATCTAAAACTTAATAAAAATAAAAACAACACCAAAAAATAAAAAACAACATGAATCAGTCAATAAATAAGATTTTTTAAATACATGGGATTAAATTACCACATCTAAAAATATACAGTTAAATTTAAATGTTTACATATAGAGAGTTTCTAACAGGCACAGAATGCAAAAAGAGGCCAGAGATGATCTAGGTCCTGCTGGACATCACAATATCCTCTTCCTGCATCCAAGACTGACCTGAATTAGCTCAAGTCTTTAAATCTGATTGCTGGGTACCGGAAACCCTGGAGTCAGAACAGCATGCTAATACCATGAGGATGTAGTCAGCAAAATAAAAATGTGGGAAGCTGTCCAAGGCAAATGGCCTGGTTTATTCACAACTGAAAAAAAAAAAATCTGTAAGGGGAAAAATTAGAACCTATAGTTTAAAAAAAGACTCCAGACATATATGGGAGCTGGGGATGGAGTGCAGGGACATTACCCTTGCCTGGTAGGGGCAGAGCACCTGCTCAACCCGATGCTGAAGATAAGACACAGCAATGAGCCGCCATGTTAGGACTGGGGATGTGGCTCACGTGGTAGGGTCCTTTCCTAGGACGCAATCAGTCCCCAGCACCAAATAAACTGTCTGGGCATGGTGGCCCATGGTTAGAATCCCAACTAAGGAGGTGGGCACTAGAGATCAGAAATTCAAGGTCATCCCAACTACACAGCGAGTTTGAAGCCAGCCTGGGCTACAAGAGACGCTACCTCACTTAAAAAAAAAAAAAAAATCAAGAAATAACATTGAGACCTTGTTTGGACCCTGCCTCAAACCAACTATCCAAAACATTACAAAACACCAAGCAAAGGCCTACTGTGAATATTTTTTAGTCAAGATGATACTGTGATCATATCTCACAATTTTCCTGTATGTACACACATACATCTAAAATAAACCAAAGTATTTGCAGATGAAAATAAGTGGCATCTTCAAAATAATTGTGTGTGCCTGGGGAGAGGGCTGAATGGGGTGTAGGTGGAATGATTGACAGCTGGTAAGTGTTGAAGTTGGATTGTGAGGGTTCATGATTCTCTCTGCTATTGTGTATGTCTGAAAATTTCCATTAAGTGAAAAGCAGAATGAAAGAGTGAGCCAACACCCCTCAATGCCAGTGGTTCTCAACCTTCCAATGCTGTGACCTTTTAATACAGTTCGTTATGTTGTGGTGACCCCCAACCATAAAATTATTTTCATTGCTACTTTGTAACTGTAAGTTTGCTATTGTTATGAATCGCAATGTAAATATCTGTGCTTTCCCATGGTTTTTGGCAACCCCTGTGAAAGGGTCATTTGACCCCAGAAAGGTCACAACAGGTTGAGAACCACTGCTCTATGTGCTGTCTACAGTGGGCCAGTAGGTGGGTGAAGGTGCTTTTCTATAATAGATTTGAAATTAGGTCTCAGATTAGAGCCCGCACCAGTCAATGCGATAACATATCCTCTAAGAATTCTGCAGCATAATTCCGTGTTGCTCCTTTGACCGTATTACAAAACAGACACTCGTGGTGTGCAGGTAACTGTGCTGGAGGTGGAGCCGGTCAGAATGAAAATGCACCTGCCCCACCATGGCCCCACACTTCCTTGTTCTGAGTCACGCAGCCCTGGCTGCCTTTCATCTTGCTGGGGAATCTGGCTTCTTTCAGAAAAAGCTCGAGGCAGCCAAAGCCTCCTAAAGCGCTCTCAGAGCAGAAGTCTAGATTGATAAAAAGACACACTAGCCTTTGAGAACAATTAAGCATGCATTTCACCAAGCAGAACCAATCCATTCCTAAATAGCAGGTCATTCTTAAATATTTAATATTCTTCTCCCAGGGTCTTAAAAATATTCACCGTTTTCATTGTGGCTCATCTGAATACAGATGTTGTTTTTCTCTGGGTGTGAGACAATGTTTTATTATCGACCTGCCTTGAAATTAGGTCAGCCCCTGCATTTTGGGGGCTGATTTTATGCCTCCCTGTGTGGCCCGCACCAGTGCTGCTGGCCTAGTTACTCCATCAGTGTTCTCTTCCAGGCAGGCTGCAAGGCTCTCACTAAATCTGCTGTCACGGAACCAGCACTTGCGATTTCTCAGGCTTCCACTCAGCAGCATGGAGCCATCTCTCAAAGCATGCTGCTGCCTCATTTTAGAACAGAAAGATGGATCTACAGGTCCAGAGCAGAAAGAAACATCAGCTCATTTCTTTTTTTACCCCTGAATCAACAGTTAAATCCTCGTATCTTATGAAGTTTAAAAATTTTTAATTTAGTTCAATTTTTCTTTCATGAGGCAGGGTCTAGCTCTGGCTGTCTTGGAATTTAATATATAGACAGAATGATCTTGAACTCACAGAGATCCCCCTGTCTCTGCCTCCCAAGTGCTGGGATCAAAGGCATGCATCAGCACTTCCCATGCCTGAGTCCTTTTAGAAGCTAATTTTAACACAAGTGCATATTAACTAACACACTTATGCGCTAACTTAAATATTCATGGGAAGTGTTAAAATATTCTCCTGCCTTTGACGTGGGAGTGGAGGCTGAAAAAAATGAGAGAACTTAATACTTTATGTGTTTTAATTTGATGAAGATAAATTCTCAACTTTAGAGGGGTTTCTCTTTTCAGCACCTCTAAAATGTAGGTAGTTGTCATGGTTCTGATACTAATAAAGGTGTAGAACCTACTCTGTTAACCTGCTGGAAGAATTCTGTCATGATTCATCAATAATTGCGTCTTTGCCTTGAACGAGTTTCACTGTCACGCCACCACACAATGTTATACTAACATTTGCAGTTCATGTCAAAAAAAAAAAAAAAATCAGTGAAGAATCTAAGTCATCCATTTCTTTAAAAAGAAATCAGGTGAAATTCCAGAACCTTGATGAAATCCCTTTGACAAAAATTCCTCACAAACATTTATTTACTTTTAAAAGATTTGTGTATTTATTTTTGTTAATGTGTATGTGTGTGTGCCTGGTACCTGCAGAAGCCAGAGGGTGTCAGACCCCCTATAATTGGAGTTACAGACTGTTGTGAGCTGCTTGATGTGGGTGCTTAGAACCAAACTTGGGTCCTCTTGGAGATGGAGTCAGGAGGATCCAAAGTTCAAGGATAGCCTAAGCTACAGGAGACCCAGTGGTAGTGGTGGTGGGGAAGAGGTCATACTCTGAGGTAATGTGACATCAGCTCTGACAAGAAGGCCTAGTGTCCAAGGACAGCACTCTGGGTGCTGGGTAAACAGAGGCACACATGGAGACTGGCCCTTCTTCACCTCGAGAGTGGGCACTTCTGCTCTGGAGGTGGTGGGTACTTTTGTCACCAGCTCAGCCCATGCAGCAGTGCCAATCAGCCAGTTAGTGTTGTGGAAAGACATGTGCAGCTGTGGTGAATGTCCAGTTAGTGTTGTGGAAAGACATGTGTAGCTGTGGTGAATGTCCAGTTAGTGTTGTGGAAAGACATGTGTAGCTGTGGTGAATGTCCAGTTATTTGGCTTTGACTAGTGATTACTCTAGAGGGAACCTCATCCAGCCAGCGGAAGGCCTTACAAGCCACCCAAGCTCTCCGGTGGACTAACACTGCACCACCAGCTCCCATGTAGGTGTTCTAGCCTGCGAGCCTGTCTCAAGAGCCTATGATCCACCTCCCAGGGAGTAAGCTTCCCGTGACACACACACACACACACACACACACACACAAACACAGAGACATAGACACACACAGACACACTTAAGACACAAGCACACACACAGACACACACAGACACACACAGACACACACAGACACACACACACACACACACACATACAAACACAGAGACATAGACACACACAGACACACTTAAGACACAAGCACACACACAGACACAGACACACAGACACACACACACACGCTTTACACCACAGTAGTGTCTCTATTGCTTAGAGATCTCTGGTCACCCACTGCCCTGGCTCTACAGATGCTGCAGGGGGCCTCTCTTCTTGTCAGGCCTGGAACAAGCCATCCCTTTGCTCTGGACTGATGAAATTTGGTGGTTGGCATTAAGTCTCAGGCTCGTGAGCTCTTCCCACCATGGTAAGGCCAAGTTCAAGCCCCTCCTTCTCCACAGGTGGAAGGGCTCAGTCTGCTACCAAGCTCCCAGTGCAACGTAGACAAACCTAGTGTTTTGTTTGCTAAGTATTGTGTCAGTCCGTTTTCTGTCACTGTGACAAAATGCCCGAGATAAACAACTCAGGAGGATGCTTGATGAGCAGGATGAGGTTTTATTTTCCTACAAAAATGTGATAGTCTAACCCCATCACATATGGCTGAGATGCTCTTTGGAAGGACAAATATTCTCCATCTTTTGGTGGACTGACTCCTGACTTTCTGACTTCCGTGGTGGTGTGAAGTGATACAGTCTGTAGAAGGTGTGATTCTGACTCTTGTGGTCATATGAAGTGATACAGTCTGTAGAAGGTGTGATTCTGACTCTTGTGGTGGTGTGAAGTGATACAGTCTGTAGACGGTGTGATTCTGACTTTTGTGGTGGTGTGAGGTGAAGTGATACAGTCTGTAGAAGGTGTGATTCTGACTCTTGTGGTCATATGAAGTGATACAGTCTGTAGACGGTGTGATTCTGACTCTTGTGGTGGTGTGAGGTGAAGTGATACAGTCTGTAGAAGGTGTGATTCTGACTCTTGTGGTCATATGAAGTGATACAGTCTGTAGACGGTGTGATTCTGACTTCTGTGGTGGTGTGAAGTGATACAGTCTGTAGAAGGTGTGATGCTGACTCTTGTGGTGGTGTGAAGTGATACAGTCTGTAGAAGGTGTGATTCTGACTTCCGTGGTGGTGTGAGGTGATACAGTCTGTAGAAGGTGTGATTCTGACTCTTGTGGTGGTGTGAAGTGAGTGATACAGTCTGTAGAAGGTGTGATTCTGACTCTTGTGGTGGTGTGAAGTGATACAGTCTGTAGAAGGTGTGATTCTGACTCTTGTGGTGGTGTGAAGTGATACAGTCTGTAGAAGGTGTGATTCTGACTTTGAGTGGTGCTCTTCCCAGCTAGCATGTGTGGTATAATCCTTTCTCAGGACACGGTGTGGCAACCCAGCGGTGGCCAGGGAAAACTACCAATGTTCTACACATGGAGGTGTCCAACTAGTCGGCATTTGTGACCTGACACTAGCATCTACAAACACGGTAGACAGCATTCACAGTTATCCTGGATGTGTGCAGGATCTCTACAGCGTCCTGTGGGATTTGTTGTTGTTATTCGAAACAAGGTCTCACTGTGCAGTCCTGGCTGACCTGGAACTCACTATGTGGAACAGGCTGGCCTTGAACTCTCAGAGATCCTCCTGCCTCTGCCTCCTGAGTGCTGGGATTACAGATATGTACTCACCATGCCTGGCTACAGTATATTGTGTTGATAAGCAGGATTGCTATATTTTATTTAATGATAGTCTCAACTTACAACCACCAGTTACAAATTAGTCTCACCAGTTTATGGTGATGTCGCCCCACCATAATTTTGGGGGTATCTGTAAATTCTCTACAGATCTAATGAAGCTGAAGTGAAGTCATACTTGGTTAGACTTGGCCACAGGAGGGAAGAGCACAGACGAAGCTGGGGGCGGAGATGGAGGGACGCGTCTATAAACAAATGAGCATCAGGGATCACCCAGAACCTGACGACCGCACAGAACTGATGGACTCTGCGGGCCTCCAGAGGGAGCGACCAGCTGACACCTTGACTCCCAACCGGAGAGGGGCCGAACCACCGCTGCAGAAGCCAGTCCGCGACCCTTGGGAGCTGAGCCGCCTCTCTGTCCTGTCCTTGCCCTGTTCTGAACTTCTCCAGCTTCTTCATGTGGCAAATGAGAGACCCCCGTGTCTCAGCTCATATGAAGGCAGCAATTGCTGACAGCCATTCTGGGTTTCTGTTCATCCCAGGTCCAGTTTCTAGTTCGGGGTACGGTTGTTTATTAAAAGACATCCCAAAGCTTCAACTGGAAGGGAAAGAAAAGCCTCTCCAAGCTCAGTGGTATCCCTTTTTTGTCTTTTTGACACAATGTAGTGTCGCCGGGCGGTGGTGGCGCACGCCTTTAATCCCAGCACTCCGGAGGCAGAGCCAGGCGGATCTCTGTGAGTTCAAGGCCAGCCTGGGCTACAGAGTGAGTTCCAGGAAAGGCTCAAACCTACACAGAGAAACCCTGTCTCGAAAAACCAAACCCCTCCCCCCCCCAAAAAAAAAAGTAGTGTCAAAATTCAGATGTTCTAGAGCTCCTGGGGCTTGGGTAGCATGCAAATCGATCCACACATACTTGAGCATAGAGCACCCAGGGACGCAAACCTCCGGACCACCTTTCTCCGCTCGGCTGAGCTCCCAGCTCTTTCCTGCCCGTTCAGAGCAGAGCTTCCTTCCAGAAGACTGCCCTTGCCCTCTCCCCCAGGTGGGTTTACCTGGCTGTCAAGCGCCTGTCCAGAGCTAATCTGTCTTCCTGGATGCTGTCAGCTCCTCAGGGCTGGGACTTCCTGCTCTGGACCTCTCACCTGATACTCTCTGCTTCAATATGTGTCTGAAGAATAAGGAAATGGATGGTGGGCTTTTTTCTTTTTTCCCACGTCAAAAGCTCACACCCTAAGTTCAGTGTTCTGCAGCTGAAACAAAAGCAGAGGCCAGCACCTCTGAAGATGAGAGTGAGAAGGGATTTTGTTTAGACCACAAAGAAAGATGAGTCTGTGGTCCAGTGAGCAGCTCCGTCCTGCCTAAGCAGAGCGTAGCAATCACAGGATGGCTGCACTCACCCCCACGCAGCCCGGAGCAGGGTGTGGACTCTGTGATGGTTGACCTTGACTATCAGCTTGATGGAGAGGTAGGAGGTTAGTGCAGCACCTCTTGAGGTGTGTCCATCAGGTTATAGATCATGAGACTCTGACCTAATCAACGGCTCAGTTCACTCATGGGTCACTGCTCTTTTTCGTTGTCTAAGTTTTATATCACACTTTATTTATTGTGTTTGTGTGCATATGTTAGCACTGCTGTGCCTACAGAGGTCAGAAAACAACTCTTGGGAGTCAGTTTTCCCCTTCCACCAGGGGGGTCCTGGGATCAACCTCGGGTCATCTGGCTTGACAGCAAACAACATCTTTCTCTGCTGAGCCGCCACGCCAGCTCCTGCTTCTCCTCTTGGCTTCCCGGGTGCCATGAGGCCAGCACTTTTCCTCGTCTGTGCCCTTCCACCACGACACTTCTGGCTCACCACAGCCCAAAGCAATGGGACCCACAGACTGAAGCCGGGAGCCTAGCTCAATCCTTCCCTCCTTCTGAACGTTCGTCTCGCGTTCATCACAGCAACAAAACATCTGAGTAACCGTCTCCCCGGCTTTGTGCTGCTCAGGAGCTGCTCCGGAGCGGACTGTGGGAGAGCAGAGGAGGTGGCTGCCGCTGCCGCCGCCGCCGCCGAGTTTTCTTCTTGGCTTTGGAATGAGGTTTGGAATAGAAATTAAGTGATAGATCTTGCATTCCTGAATTTGGAAACATTTATTTAAAGAAGAAATAAATATAGAGTGTGGTTCTACCATGGAAAAAATTCACTCTGTTAATTCTGCCATGAAAAAAAAAAATCAAAGCTGCAAGTTAATTATACTGCAAATCTGCTGTGATGACTAATTCACAAGAGCCGAAAACAGTGAGGCACAATCAGCAGCTAATCACATTCAGATGGTCAGTGAGACCTCTGTGAGATGTGGGGGTGGGGTGGGGGTTTGAGGTGTGTGAGACCTCTGTGAGATGGGGAGTGTTGGGGGGTTGAGGTGTGTGAGACCTCTGTGAGATGGTGGGATGGGGGGTTGAGGTGTGTGAGACCTCTGTGAGATGTGGGGGTTGGGGGGTTGAGGTGTGTGAGACCTCTGTGAGATGTGGGGGTTGGGGGGTTGAGGTGTGTGAGACCTCTGTGAGATGGTGGGGTGGGGGGTTGAGGTGTGTGAGACCTCTGTGAGATGGTGGGGTGGAGTGGGGGGTTGAGGTGTGTGAGACCTCTGTGAGATGTGGGGGTGTTGGGGGTTGAGGTGTGTGAGACCTCTGTGAGATGTGGGGGTTGGGTGGGGGGTTGAGGTGTGTGAGACCTCTGTGAGATGGGGAGTGTTGGGGGGTTGAGGTGTGTGAGACCTCTGTGAGATGGTGGGGTGGGGTGGGGGGTTGAGGTGTGTGAGACCTCTGTGAGATGTGGGGGTTGGGTGGGGGGTTGAGGTGTGTGAGACCTCTGTGAGATGGCGGGGGTTGGGTGGGGGGTTGAGGTGTGTGAGACCTCTGTGAGATGTGGGGGTTGGGGGTAGAGGTGTGTGAGACCTCTGTGAGATGTGGGGGTTTGGGTTAGAGGTGTGTGAGACCTCTGTGAGATGGCGGGGGATGGGGGGTTGAGGTGTGTGAGACCTCTGTGAGATGTGGGGTGGGGGGTTGAGGTGTGTGAGACCTCTGTGAGATGGCGGGGGATGGGGGGTTGAGGTGTGTGAGACCTCTGTGAGATGGTGGGGTGAGATGGGGGGTTGAGGTGTGTGAGACCTCTGTGAGATGGTGGGGTGAGATGGGGGGTTGAGGTGTGTGAGACCTCTGTGAGATGTGGGGGGTGTTTGGGGGGTTGAGGTGTGTGAGACCTGTGTGAGATGGGGGTTGGGGTGGGGGGTTGGGAAGGAACTGTCGCAGTGCATGATGATAAATACCAGGATGGAAGAATAGTTGACAAAAAGAACTTCCTTTGGAAATTTTATTTTAGATTTTTGTGTTGTTGGTTTTTAAACATTGTTTTATGTGTGTGAGTGTTTTGCCGGCATGTATGCCCGTGCACCATGTGGGTGTCTGGTGCCCAAAGACACCAGAAAAAAAAATCAGATCCCCTGGAACTGCAGTTACTGATGGTTATGAACCATAGGTTCTGGGGACTGAACTGGGGTCCTCTGAAAGAGCAGCAAGCATTCTTGAAATGCTAACCAACTCTCTAGCCCTGGAGGTGTTTTTAAAACAGGGGAAATTAATCATCTTGGTCCAGCCAAGAACCCAAGGGACCAACCAGATGCCCCTAGAACATCTTTCTCAAGTCTTCACATTTACATGGAAAGAAAACAAACTAATCCAGAGAATAGAGACATAAAATTCTCAAGTCAAGGAAGTCTTTGTAGGAACACTAGATACCACCACCTTTAGACTGTAGAAAAACAATACTCCAGGGCTTTTGAGATGTCTCAGCCAGTAAAAGCAGTCACTATCTGAATTCAAGCCCCAGACCTATGTGGTGGAAGGAAAGCTGTCCTTTGACCTCCTCACACTCACTGTGGGGCACACATTCACACACAAATGTGTGCACAGACACATATACAAAGTCAAGAATAAATAAATGTGCAGTATGTCCAAAGCATTAAGGGTCCATATGTACAGAAATAGTTCCAAGGAGTAGTTTAGATAATTAGTTCTTATTGGTGTAGCTTAAAGCAAGAAAAATTTGAAAAGGACAAAATGAGAATTTAATTACAGCTAACGATGTTATAATTGCCCATCAATACTCATAAAAACGGAATGTGTGGGGGTTGGGAAGACTTCACAATCATGATGCAGCCGCACACCCTTGTCGCCTTGCTCTTTCATCTGTAGGATAAGCTTTGTAGAATGTAGGCATTCAAGGGTCATTGGCAGTGTGAAGGGGATCTGATGACCCCAAGGGCATGTGGACAAGGTGAGTCTTTCTGTGTAAAGACATGTTCCTCTATGTGAGTTGTGTGTGGGGGTACATGTGCATGTGTGTTCGTCACATGTTAAGGCCAGAAGTCAACACCTAGTGTCTTCTTCAGCTGATATCCACCTGTTTTTTCTGAGATGGAACCTATCACTGAATGTGGAGCTCATGGCCTCCACTGGACTGGCTGACCCTTGAGCTCCAGGAATTTGCCTGTCCCAGTGTGGGACATCGATACACCCTGAAGGGCCCAGCTTCTTGTGTGGGTGCTGGGGACCTGAACTCTGGTCCTACACTTTCATGGAAAGTCCTTTACCAGCCAAGCCATCTCTCCAGGCCCAATGTGAGTCCATTCTACCCAGGATAGGGAGTGTCCATCGTCTGTCTCCCTGTCCAGTCACGTGTTTGGACCTTAGAAGGATGGCTAACTTACTGGCTTCTGTTCATAGAAGGCAAGTCATATACCCTAGAGAGAGGGCTGATCTTTCTGCACAGCTGATGGCCACAAAGGATGTGACCAAACCCAGATATGAGGGAGACAGTGAAAACATGCTAACCACAGGGAAAGGCACAAACACTCTAGAGTGGTAAGGGAGAAGAAGAGAGAACTGAAATACACTGAGGGATCATTTTTAAATATTAGACTGGCAAGAAAAGTGAAAGTGTAACAGTCCTGTCTGTGGTGAGGCCATGGGAAGGAGGGTCCTTGCCTGATGTACGCCTTACCACATATGATGGTGATTTCTCACTAAGTTAAATCTAGCAAAATTTGAAAGCACAGCATTTTGACCCTACAATTTGCTTCTAAGAATTGATTCTAGCCAGGCGGTGGTGCCATACGCCTTTAATCCCAGCACTCAGGAGGCAGAGCCAGGCAGATCTCTGTGAGTTCGAGGCCAGCCTGGTCTACAAAGTGAGTTCCAGGAAAGGTGCAAAGCTACACAGAGAAACCCTGTCTTGAAAAACCAAAAAAAAAAAAAAGGAAGAAAATTGATTCTATGATTACACATCTGCTTGTGCAAAATCACGTGGGTGAGGGCGAATCATAGAAGCACCTGGTGTAATAGCAACATTTCAAATGTCCATCAATGAATAAGTTTTGAAATTTTAAAATTATATATGTGTGTGTTTTGTCTGTGCACCACACACATCCTAGATAATCTCAAAGGCCAGAAAAGGACACTAGATCCCCTGGAACTAGAGCTACATGCAGTTGTGAGCCACTCTGTGGGTGCTAGGAATCAAACCTGGGACCTCTGGAAGAGTAGTGCTCTTAATCAGTGAGCCATCTCTGCAGCCTCAAATGAGTAGGAGTGTGTGTGTGTGTGTGTGTGTGTGTGTGTGTGTGTGTGTGTGTGTGTTTTGAGACAGGGTTTCTCTGTGTAGTCCTGGAACTAACTCACTCTGTAAACCAGGCTGGCCCCAAAGTCAGAGATCTACCTGCCTCCACCTCCCAAGTGCTGGGATTAAAGGTGTGCGCCACTATGCCCATTCCCTAATAACTAATCCCTAAAGAGCAATGTACCCAGGTAATGAAATGCCATGTGGATTGCAGAGAAAAGAGAGAAAGCTTTACTTCTTACATTTCCCAGGTGAAAATTAGCTTAAAATTATACTTTTCATATTAAAAAGTGTGTAATAGTTCATCCTCAGGAGAAAATTTGTGCTCATTTTCAGCCAGTCTTCTTTCCCTCCCTCCCTCCCTTCCTTCTTTCCTTTCTTTTTTTCAGTTGCCAGGATCCAAGCCACCCCCACGCTACCGCTGTCTCTGTGGACCTCTCTTACGGATGGACCCATGTACTGTGAGGTCTCCTGTGCCTGGCGTCTGTATTGTTACCTTCCTGACTGCTGTGCTCAAACACCTGACATAGCAACCTAAGCGAGGAAAGGTTTACTCAGCTCACAGTTCTAGGGTTCAGCCCAGCGTGGTGGGAGGTCCTGGCCGAGGCCACTGGTCACTCTGTATCTGCAGTCAGGAAGAAGAAAGGATGAAAACATGTTCTCTTTCTCTTTTTATTCAGACAAAGATCCCAGGCCGTGCAACGCCTCACGCGCACGGTGGGTCTTCCCTATCTAAGATAGTCCTCCTGGTTGTGGCCAGAGACTTGTTTCCATGCTGATTCTAAATCAACTCCAGCTGATGCTCACAAACCATCACAGCCTCTTTTACTTAATGTCTCCAAAGTTCGCTTACATTGTAGCGTGTGCCGCTGTTTTTGTTGTGGAGTGGTATTTTCTGCTGGCTGCTTCATCCTAGGCTCCTGCTCGGCTAGTCTTCTCATATAGTCCAGGATCACCTGTCCAGGGAATGGTGCCACCCACAGTGAGCTGGGCCCTGCTCTATCAGGTATCAATCAGGACAGTCCTCCACAGCCATGCCCACAGCCCCTCAGTTACAACGCTCTTCTCAGATGACTCTGTGTCAAGTTGACAGTTGACGCTAACCAGGACGAGAGGTTAAACACATCTAATATTTTTTAAATTTTTTATCTGATCACCATTTTATGGATATCTGTGTTGCCTCTTCTTCTGGGCTATTATTAATATTTCTCATATGAATGTTTGTGTGCAGGTGTTTTTGCAAACATATTTTCACTTCTTCTGAGTGTACACTTAGGAATGGAATTTATCATTGTTACAAAAATGTAAAACACACAGCCAAGTTGGAAGAATTTTGTTGTGAGTACTCCTCTGGTTACCACCCTGATCCTATCAAAACTTTTATTCTGCTTCCTTTCTCATGTGTCTGTCCATCTGTCAGCCTTGTGTTTGGTGTGTTTGGAGGTGTATGGTATCACAACTCTTCCTCTAAGGACTCTGGTGTGTATGTGCCTGGACCACATAGTAAGACCTGGTTTCAAAACAGAGAAAACCATGTTTGTCCGGATGGCAGCCATTTAAGCCCAAGTCCCTTGCTGACTCTTCACCTCAGTTATTTGGTTAAACAGAGATAATTTAGTGATTAACTGCTGTGTGTTCATTCAGGCTATGTTTGGGAGTATAATGGAGACTTTTGCTTAGTTAAGGGTAGAAATTATTTCATTAATGACACACCTCCACGTCCCCCTTTCCCTTGGTGGTATAGATCTGTATACAGGTTAAGAAGGAACAGGCGAACGAAGTCCACCTGTGCTCTACATTTGTAACTCCACACATTTAACCCCTTTACTGAGCTGGGGATGTAGCTCAGTCAGTAGAGCATTGGCCTTGCAGGAACAAGGCTCTACCTTCAACCGCCAGTACTAAAACAACATTAAATGTGTTTAACCCTTCATCCTAGTTAGCTGAACTGTCAACTTGACACAGCCTTGAGTGCTGTGGGATGGTCTGTATGTCAAATGTGTTGTTGATTGGTCAATAAATAAATCACTGATTGGTCAGTGGCCAGGCAGGAAGTATAGGCAGGACTAACAGAGAGGAGAATTGAGAGAACAGGAAGCTGGGTGAAGGAGACACTGCCAGCCGCCATCAGGACAAGGAAGATGTAAAGTACTGGTAAGCCACAAGCCACGTGGCAAGGTATAGATGAATAGAAATGGATTAATTTAAGCTGTAAGAACAGTTAGCAAGAAGCCTGCCACGGCCATACAGTTTGTAAGCAATATAAGTCTGTGTTTACTTGGTCGGGTCTGAGTGGCTGAGGGACTGGCGGGTGAGAGAGATTTGTCCTGACTGTGGGCCAGACAGGAAAACTCTAGCAACACTTGAGTCATTCAAATCAGAACGGCTTATGGGTATGTCTGTGGAGGATTGTCTGGCTGGTCAAATGACATAGGAGGGTCCAGCCCACTACAGGCAGCACCAATCCTTGGGCAAGTGGTTATGGACTATATAAGAAAATATCGGCTGGGTGTGGGGGCGCACAATTAATCCCAGCACTTGGGAGGCAGAGGCGGGTGGATCTCTGAATTTGAGGCCAGCCTGGTCTACAGAGTGAGTTCCAGGACAGCTAGAGCTGTTACATAGAGAAAACCTATCTTGGGGATCAGGAAGAACATCTAAGCAGGAACCTATGGGTAAACCAGCAAGCAGCATTCCTCCATGGTTTCTGCTTCATCTTCCTACTTGAGTCTTGCCCTGACTTCCCTCAGTGATGACCTGTGACCTGGAAGTGTAAGCCAAATAAACCCTTTCCTCCTCCAAGATGCTTTGTGCAGAGGGTCTTATCAAGGCAACAGACATTAAGGTGGACCACATCTTTACTAATAAACTAAAAATCAAGGTTCCTTTTACTGAGCAAAAGCAGTATCCTGCTGTTTAAGGAAGGAGTGTGATTTTATTTAGAGTTTGCTTTCTATCAGATTTAAAATGAATTTATTTTTATTTAGGGTTTATGGGTGTTTTGCCTGAAAGTATATTTGCATACCACATGCCTGCCTTCCTGGTGCCAGCAGAGGCCAGAAAAGGCATCAGATCCCCTAGAACTAGACTTACAGCCCGTTGTGAATCACCATGTGGGTGCTGGGAATCAATCTTGGGTCCTTTGGAAGAGCAGCCAGTGCTCTTAGCTGCTGCGCCATCTCTCTGGCCCCTAAAAGCTGTATCTGAAATATCCGATCCATCCTAGATGAGGTGACTGGAGCATGAGTTGGTGTAATCCCAGAGTTAGGGGGACCAACCACCTGTAGCTGGGGTATCCTGTGTGAGACTGATGGGGAGACAAGAGTGGAGACACAGAGCTGCTCTCTGTGGATCAGATGACTCCTGCCCAGGCAGTGACAAGGGGCAATTTCTTCCTCAACATATGCCTTGATGCTCCTCTCCCATGCAACACCAGCAGCAGTTGTTGGGGGAATTTCTCATCTTTATTTTTGGCCTGACAACATATGGAGCTCTGAAATGTCCCCACAGGTTCACGTGTTGAATGTTTGGTCCCCAGCTGGTGATGTTGTCTTGGAAGGTTATGGAAATCTTCGGAATGGGGTTTCACTGGAGGCAGCAGGCCGTTGAGCAGGACACTTTGGAAAGGCTGTACCTGGTCCACAGTCCCTTTTCTTGGCTTCCCATTTGTCATGAGGTGCTGTGGGATGGTCGGTATGTTAAATTGCTCTGATTGGTCAATAAATAAAACACTGATTGGCCTGTGGCCAGGCAGGAAGTATAGCTGGGACTAACAGAGAGGAGAACAGAGAAAATAGGAAGGCAGAGGGAGACACTGCCAGCCACTGCCAGGACAAGCAGCATGTGAAGATGCCGGTAAGCCACAAGCCACGTGGCAAGGTATAATAGATTTATAGAAATGGATTAATTTAAGATATAAGAACAGTTAGCAAGAAGCCTGCTGCGGCCATACAGTTTGTAAGCAATATAAGTTTCTGTGTTTACTTGGTTGGGTCTGAGCGGCTGTGGGACTGGCGGGTGACAGAAATTTGTCCTGACTGTGGGCCAGGCAGGAAAACTCTAGCTACAATGAGGCGAACACATGCTCCTGCCTCCATGATGTTCTGCTTAGCCTCAGGGCCAAAGTCATTGGTGTCAAGGACTGACTCCTCTGGAACTAGGATCGACGTAAACAGTGTCTGCCTTTACACTGTTTTTGCTATGTATTTAGATCATGGCCACATAAGGTAACCAATGCAAGGTCCAACTTGAAGGGTAGAAACATACAAGTATGTATGACACTCTGTGGTGGTGTGAAAGAAAATGGCCCCCAAAGGAATGGCACTATTAGGAGGTGTGTCACTGTGGGGGCGGGCTTTGAGTTCTCTTCTGCTCAAGCTTCCCTTTGTGTGACAGTCAGTTGACTTCCTGTTGCCTGCAAGATGTAGCACTCTCAGCTCCAGCACTGTGTCTGCCTGCATGGCACCACACACCCTGTCAAGATGATAATGGACTGAACCTCTGAACTGTAAGCCACCACCCCAATTAAACGTTTTCTTTATAAGAGTTGCCATGGTCACGGTGTCTGCACAACAATAGGAATCCTAACTAAGACAGACTCCTACCACTGTTTCTTTGGGGGTGGGGGGTGATGAGTGGGACTTTGTGGCTTGGGATTGGGTCCAGCACTTTGTCCATACTTTAACAAAAGTTTTAGCCATCTTAGTGGGTATGAAGTATTCAGTGCATGAAAGAACTTACTGGACACGAACAGAACCGTGTGTGTTTATAGGCTACCATGTGCTCTGCACACACATATACACATGAGCAAGAGAGAGAGAGATAGGGATGTGAGAGAGAGAGAAAATCTGTCGCAATTTGAGTGATGTATCTATACCTCAAGCTTTTGTTATTTCTTCATGGTAAAAACATTCAAAACTCTCCTTCTATCTTAAAACAAATCCAGTATGTTGTAATTTGCAATAGCACATCACATGGCCAACCAACCTTCCTCTCCCTCCTGGTCCTCAGTGCCACTGCTACAGCCTCTGAAACCCTGTTCTACTCCTTGACTCACTGAAACTTGTTACAGTTCCACAGCAGTGAGACCATGTGGCAGCTGTCAAGGAGACAGAAAGCCTACCCCTTTGAACAGTGAAAATACTCAGCTACTATCGAGCATGGTATACCCACTCCTTAAGGACATCACGGGCCAGGTTCCCAGTGAGTGCAGCCTGTGGCTTTCTTAGGGATCCTCCTAAGTTTGTTAGGGCTCGAGTAAGGGAAGTGAAGTTGAAAACAAAAATAATCCTAAATTCTTATGTTTTAAAATAAGTATTTCTTGAGAACTTCCTGCACAAGCACTGTACAAACATCACTCTACCCTTCTTCCCCACCCAAGCCCTCCCAGGCCCCTCCCTCCTAAATCCATGACCTCTTAATTATTGGTCCATATATGTGCATATGTATGTGTACACATATGCACAAGTGTATGTATAACCTACTGAGTCCATTTAACTTGCATATATGCACATGTCCAGGGCTGACCACTTTGGACTGGACAACCTGTGTGGGAGCTCGTCCCTGGAAGAGACTGATTCTCCCTTTCTCTTCAGTATTGACTCCCAAAGCTCTTCATTTAAGGGTGTGACCATGTGGAACTTCCCATCCACATTGTCATGTCTTGTTCAGGTAACCACACTGTTGAGTGATCATGTCTGCAGGTTCTCTCCCATGCCTAGGGGCACTATGTAACAGCATGGTCCTCTGGCTCTTATAATCTTTGTGCTCCTCTTCTGTGATTTTCCCTGAGCTTGAGCAGGGAGGCGGGGTGTTGCATTACAGATTTCTCAATTGGAGTTGGGTACCCCACAGTCACATATTCTCTGCATTATGACCAGTTGTGGATTCTGTAATAGTCTCCATCTGCTGCAAAAGGTGTTTCTTTGATTATGGGTGAGAGCCACACATTAAACTTTTTATTCCATTCTGTTTTCTATCCATCTGTCCGGGATTTTTGAAGACTGAGGCTAGGAGAATGGCCTCTGAAACTCAATTCCTGGGTTGGAATCTCCTTTTCTGTTGTAAAATATTATTTTAAGATGTGTTATATTGGTTTATGCTGTGGAATATTTGTTTAATGATGCAAAGATGTGTTGTATTTTTTTTATGTTGCATTTGTTTAACTCTGTGAAGCTCTGTTACTGAGCCTATCTAAAACATCTGATGGTCTAATAAAGAGCTGAATGGTCAATAGTGAGACAGAAGAAAGGATAGGTGGGGCTGGCAGGCAGAGAGAAGAAATAGGAGGAGAAATCTGGGAGGAGAAGAAGAAAGAGGAGAGAACAAGGAGAGGAGGATGCCAGGGGCCAGCCACACAGCCACACAGACAGCCACAGAGCAAGAGTGAAAGTAAGATTACAGAAGTAAGAAAAAGAAAAATCCCAGAGGCAAAAGGTAGATGGGATAATATGTTAAGAAAAGCTGTCAAGAAACAAGCCAAGCTAAGGCCCAGCATTTATAATTAAGAATAAGCTCTGTGTGTGATTTATTTGGGAGCTGAGTAGTGGGCCCCCCCCAAAGAGCAAAAACAGCCAACAACACTTTGTTGTTTTTAACTAGCTGTGTGACCCTTGGTAAGTTACCTAGCCTCTCCATGTCTCAGATCCTTCTTCTATAAAACAGGAATTATAATACAGCTCCAATTTCATAGGGTGATGTGTCAGTCAAATGAATTAATATCCACTAAGGCAATAAAAGAAGTCCATTTTAACAGTTCTAAGTAAAAAGGAAGAAGTCCTAGGAGTTGAGCTTAAAACAAGTTGAGCTTAAAACAACTTGAAAGAGATTCTAACCAAAACTGTAGTAGAATTATTTGATACCGGAATTCATTTGGAAAAAAAAAGAATAGTCACAAAGTCTTGATATGAACTGCATCACATAGTAAAATATATTATGAAGTTAGAAACACAAACAATTTGGTATTGAACAGAAACAGGAGGCTCAAAGGAAAAAGAATATTTACTATATAAGGTAAGTAGGCAATTTGTTTTAATATTTAAAATCAGATTTATTTATATAAATATATAAAATCGCATTGTGTGTGGGCATGTGCATGCCATGGAGTGTGTCAATGTGTGCATGCGTGTGTGCATGCCATGTGCTGTGGGATACCTTTCTATATGCTGTGAATATGTGTTGCTCTGATTGATTGATAAATAAAGCTGTATAAAGTTAGGTGGTACATTCAAACTGAAGACAAGATGAAGAGGGGTAGAGTTGGGAGAGATGCCAACCCACTATCCAAGGAGCAACAAGATGCCCACAGACCAGTAACACCACAGCTCCATGGCAACATATAGAGTAATAGAAATGGGTTTTAGCTAGCAAGAAGCCTGACCCATAGGCCATACAATTTGTAAGTAATTTACAAATTGTAAAGTAATACAAGCCTCTGTGTGTTTACTTGGGACCAAGTGGCTGCAGGACACAGGTGGGAAAGATTTGTCCTGACTGTGGGGCCAGGCAGGACCAGAGAAACTTTCAGCTACATTTGGCGCTCAACATGGTAGCAAGAATTTCCACCCAAAACCTGAGAAAGCTTTAAAAAAAGGGTTCTAAAATGGAGCCAGGAGAAACTTCCTAGTTGTGTCTCTCAGGCAAGCTGTGATACAGAGACGCTGCAGCATGCAGGCTTGAGCTACAGTATGGCAGGTTTGTGGCGTGTGGGCTTGGCCTAAAGCATGGTAGATTCCTGCCATGGTACACAGAGGTGTCTCTAAGCCACGCAGCACACTGCATGGTGGATTTAGCTTTTGCTAGTACAGACAAAATAAAGGTTTCTGGGCCACCTGCTGCTGGATGGAGGCATAGACCCACTGCTTCCCAGAGTTGGCAGTGAGCATGGCTCCCAGAGCTGGCGGTAAATGTACCTCTCCATGTTGGGAAGTTGAGGGGGGGAGTCAACAGCCAAAGTTGCCATGCAGCTTAACAGTCTAAAATCTCTCCTGGTCAGAGAAGGATTATAATTCACAATAAGACAGATTCAGACGGAATAAAACTCTAAACAGTTTATATTGTGTGTAAAAAGGTATGTAGGCTTGAGAGAGAGAAGAGAAAGGATATAGATAGTCATAAAATAAAGTCTTAAAAAATAAAATATTATAAAAATATAATAAACCATGTAAAGATGAAAATTAAATTACACAGAGAGTCTGGATTATGTTGTCTATGAGATTTTTAACTGGAGAGAGACATTTGATTGTAAAGGCTGCTAAGTTAAACCAATATATGTATTTTAAAGGTATCTTGACTTCAAAATTTGGGCCTGAGGATAAGTTGCTTTGGAAAGGAGGCTCTGCTTTTGTTTCCACAGGAAGCAAGAGGCTGTAGTTTTTTTTCCAGGTTAAGATGGATCAGATTTGATCAAGCGAGACCTCCTGAACCTTGACAGATGCTATCTATCAGCAAAGGTTATAGACAGTCTTTCCAGGACTTGACCATTTTCTTGAATTTTCTCAGGATCCTCATAAGATTAACAGCACCTCTAATCAGCAGGAAGTAGCCTAGAGGACTATGCCCACATTCCGCCCCCCAAAAAAATGGATTATGGATGTTTGTCTTTGTTTAGGGGTTTAGTTACAAATTGTTATTTGTCATAGTCAATATCTTTCTAAAAGAAGAAAAGGGGACATGATATAGAAATGTAGGATATGGATATGATAGGATAAATGGGTTGATTGTTGAATCTACTTTTAGAGAGCAACTTGTTTGAAATATTTTACATTGCTATGGATTTTAGTTTAATAATACAAATTTAAAGTTAATTTTGTTATACTATATATGTATTTTTTACTCTTGTTTAAGGTATTATGTTTATACAACTCATTTAAAATTGTAATGTACAATTAAGAAATACAGATTAACAATTAGTCATATATGATAATCAAACTTATAGTCATGTTAGTTAAGTTTAATAAGTATGCATAGATGTATTTCAATTAGGTAGGTAATCTCCGCACACTTAAAGACCTACAGAATATAGCATTTAAAACTTTTTTTTTTTTTTTGGTTTTTCGAGACAGGGTTTCTCTGTGTAGCTTTGCGCCTTTCCTGGAGCTCACTTGGTAGCCCAGGCTGGCCTCAAACTCACAGAGATCCTCCTGGCTCTGCCTCCCAAGTGCTGGGATTAAAGGCGTGCGCCACCACCGCCCGGCACATTTAAAATGTTTTAAGAACTTAGACTTTTCTGGACATTTAGACATGTCTGCTCCTGGCAGCACCAATCTACTTCAGAAAAGATGATGGGCATCAGCGAAACTCCATATGGAGTCTGTTTTCTTTGTGGCAAATTTGGGTAAGAAACTGCTCTTACCTGGACTGCTTGACAGTATATTGTATAAACTGGACATGCAGGACCCATGGGAAGATGACCACTAAACTTTGCAAGGCAAGATAGTTCTTCAGTTTCCTGCTTCACAGGACACAGGGAGAAGTGATTGATGAACTTTGCCAATAGGCAAGACAATCCTTCAAATTTCCTGCTTCACAAAAAAGCTTGCCAGAGACTCTAGACCTATGGGCTAAAGATGGATGCTCCAACACTGCAGAGGAACTTTAGGTGACTTTCCAGGCAACCAGATGTCTTTTGTCATTTCTAGAGTTTTGGAAGTTGCTTATAATAGACTTCCTGTTTACTCAGGTAATATTATATCCTTCTGGGGTCTTTGATGTAGTTGAAGACTAGACAGTTATAATTTTCCTTAGTTATGATAAAAGATAAATTAGATATGAAACTTTAGACTCACAAAAATAAGATAGATGATAGAATATTTTCTTTAATCTTGCTAAATACAAACAGACTAGATATTGTAACTATAATTCTTTCTTGATAACTGTAGCTAGAGTTTTCCTGCCTGGCCCACAGTCAGGGCAAATCTCTCTCACCTGTCAGTCCCACAGTCACTCAGACCCAACCAAGTAAACACAGAGACTTATGTTGCTTTCAAACTGTATGGCCAGGGCAGGCTTCTTGCTAACTGTTCTTATAGCTTAAATTAATCCATTTCCATTAAGCTATACCTTGCCACATGGCTCGTGGCTTACCGGCATCTTCACAAGCTGTTTCTCATCGTGGTGGCTGGCAGTGTCTCTCTGACTCAGCCTTCCACTTCCCAGCTTTATTCTCCTCCTTGCCCCGCCTATACTTCCTGCCTAGCCAATGGCCAATCAGTGTTTTATTGATTAATTAGCAACACATTTGCCATACATCCCACAGCAGATAACTGTTTTGTTATATGCAATTTTACTATGTTAAAGTTAAAAGCTTCCTTTTTGATTAGACAGAAAAGGGGAAGTACTGTGGATGTCTTTCTGTATGCTATGAATATGTGTTGCTCTGATTGGTTGATAAATAAAGTTGTTTGGCCTATGGTGAGGCAGAACAAGGTTAGGTGGTGCATTTGAACCGAAGACAGAGACGAAGAAGGGAGGAGCTGGGAGAGACACCAGCCTACTGCCCAAGGAACAAGATGCCCACAGACCAGTAACACCATGGCCCTGTGGCAACATATAGATTAATAGAAATGGATTGAGTTAAGCTATAAGAGCTAGCTAGCAAGTAGCCTGACCCATAGGCCATACAGTTTATAAATAATATAAGCCTCTGTGTGTTTACTTGGGACCAAGCAGCTGCAGGACATAGGTGGAAGAGATTTGTCCCAACTGCAGGGCCAGGCAGGACCAGAGAAACTTCTGGCTACAGCCATGGCATGTGTGAATATGTGTATTGGTATGTGCATGCCATGGTGTGTGTGAATACATATGTGTGTGCACATGCCATGGCCTGTGTGAATATGTGTGTGTGCATGCCATAGCCTGTGTGAATATATGTGTGTGCATGCCATGGTGTGTGTGAATATGTAGGCAGAGTTTCTCTGTGTCTTGGCAGCTGCTCCCAAATAACCATTCAGAAACTTATTATTAATTCTAAATGCTCAGGCGATAGCTCAGGCTTATTACTTACTAGCTCTTACAATTTAAATTAACCAATTTCTATTCATCTATGTGCTTCCCCAAAGCTCATGGTTTTTACCTCTTTTGCAAGCCCTGCTTCCTTTCTGTCTGTCTGGTGACTCATCTGACTCCACCCTTCTTTTTCCCAGCATTCTCTCTGCCCTGAAAATCCTGCCTAGCCATCAGCCAATCAGCTTTTTACTAACAATGAGAGCAATAAATATTTACAGTGTACAAAGATTGTTCCCCAGCATTTTCTCTTTTTGTCTAATTAAAAAGGAAGGTTTTAACTTTAACATAGTAAAATTATATGTTAGAGTTATGTAAGAATTACAGTTACAATATCCAGTATCCATTTGTATTTGGCAAATTTAGAGAAAATATTTTATTATCTCTCTTATCTTTGTGAACCTAAAGTTTTGTACCTTTTATCATAGTTTACCTTTTAGCATAACTAAAGAAAACTTTTAGTGTAATTATTTAGTCTTTAACTCCAACAAAGACCCAAGAAGGGTATAATGTTACCTAATGACAGGGACATCTGTCTGCCTGGACAGTTACCCAAAGTTCTTCTGTAATGTTGGGGCATCCATCTTTGGAATACAGGCCTAGAATATTTGACAGACTTTTCTGAGAGGCAGAGAATTTTGAAGGACTGTCCTACCTTGTCTTGGCAAAGTTTAGCTGTTGCTTTCTTTTTCATCCTACTGGTCCAGTTTGGACAGTATATTGTCAGCAATTGAGGCAAGGGCAGTTTATTTGCCTAAATGGCTAGCTTTGCAATAAAGAAAGCAAATTCCATGCAGAGTTTCTTTGATGCCCATCATCCTCTTTGGAAGTAGACTGGTGCTGTCAGGAGCAGACATATCTCACTGTCATGAAAAGCCTTCGGTTATTAAACACGTTAAATGTCATATTCTGTAGGTCTTTGAAAGTGTTTGAAGACCATCTATCTATCTAAATATATCTGTGTATGACCTTGAAAACATACCTAACATGACTATAACTTTGACTATTATAGATGACTATTAATCTGTATTTTTTTTTTCTTTTTTGGTTTTTCAAGACAGGGTTTCTCTGTATAGCTTTGTGTCTTTCCTGGAACTCACTCTGTAGCCTTGAACTCACAAAGATCCACCTGGCTCTGCCTCCTGAGTGCTGGGATTTAAGGCGTGTGCCACCACCACCCAGTTTATACATTACATTTTTAAATGAGCTGCATAAATACAATACCCCAAACAAGAGTAGAAACATGCAAACAGTATAACAAAATTAACTTTAAATTTGTATCAGTATACCAAAATCCATACCAATGTAAAATATTTGGAGATTAATAGTTGTTTTTTGGATTAAAGTAGATTCAATAATCCCCCTTTTCTCTCATTTCTACATCATAGCCCCTTTGTTTCCTTTAGAAAGAGATCTTTGAATTTAACTCCTTTGTTTAGCATTTTCCCTGACCATGACCAATAACAATTTGTAACCAACCCCCCCTTAAATGATAACAAACATCCATAACCCATCTTTTGGGGATGTGAGTATTGTTTTTTCTAGACTGTGTCCTGTTGTTTGGGGGTGCTGGAATCTTTGGGGGTCTTCCCTGATCAAACCTGATCCATATCAACCTGGAACGAATCCACAGCCTCTCATTTCCTGTGGAAATAAAAGCATAACATCTTCTCCAAAGTAACTTATCTTTTGACTCCCATTTTGAAGTCAAGACATTTTTAAATATATAGGTTGGTTTAATCCAGCAGTTTTCATAATCTAATGTGTCTTAGCAGCTGTTGTTCCTTCATTAACAATCAGAAAATCTAAAGACAACACAATAACACACAGAATCCAGACTCCCCATGTATTTTCCATCTTTGAGTGGCTTTTTTCCTTTATATTACTTTATTCTTTATTTCTTTACTTTATCATTTTTAAACTATTTTTTCAATGACTGTCTATATCATTTCTCTTTTCTCTCCCAAGCCATTGTACATTTTTAAACACACTGTAATCCGTTTAGAGGGGTTTTTTTTTCTGTCTGGATCTGTCTTTACTGAGCAGCTATAACCTTTTCTGCCTGTGTGAACAAAACCCTAAACCCACCATGCAACGTACTGGTGGAGCTCTCAAGCCTGCAGGGAGTGGCTGGGAGAAGCCTCTCTGTACCACAGCCCTTGTGAGAGACTGTGGGAACCCACCATACTGCTTAGCTCATGGTGGGCTGGCAGCTGCCAGGAGACATATCTCTGTACTGCAGCCTGCATGAGAGACACAACACTACGAAGCCATGTTTGGCTCTGTTTTTGTGTGTTTAGAACCTTTTTAAAGCTTTCTCAGGGCTTATGTGGATGTAGGTGCCATGTGTTTGGGTACCATTTGTAGGCAGAGTTTCTCTGTGTCTCAGCAACCACTCCCAAATAACCATCCAGAGACTTATTATTAATTATAAATGCATGGCCAATAGCTCAGGCTGGTTACTAACTACCTCTTACACTTAAATTAACCCAATTCTATTAATCTACGTGCTGTCGTGGCTTTTACCTCTCCTGCATGTCCTGCTTCCTTTCCATCTGGCTGGTGACTCCTCTAACTCTGCCCTTCTTCTTCCCAGCATTCTTTATGCCCTGAAAATCCTGCCTAGCCATCAGTCAACCAGCTTTTTATTAACAATGAGAGCAATACATATTTACAGTGTACAGAGATTGTTCCACAGCATGAATATGTATGTAGGTATGTGCATGCCATGGCCTGTGTGAATGTGTGTGTGTGTGTGTGTGTGTGTGTGTGCGTGCACGCGCGTGAGCGCGCACCATGGTGCAAATTTTAAGGTCAGAGGACAAGCTGTGGGAGTTGGTTATCTCCTTCCCCCATGTGGGACCAGAGATTGAATTTAGGTCGACAGACTTGGCAGCAAGCACCTTTTACCTGCTGAGCCATCTTGCTGGCCTGAAGTTGGCCATCTTAAATAAACATGGGTGAGATGGGTTATTCAGATGATGTCTATATAGCCATGTGGGCAAAAGAAAAGTTGGGTTCACATCTTATTTCTCATGCCAAAATGAATGATAGATGAATGATAAAATATAAGATTAACACTGTTGAATTGGAAAGCATGTTTTTAAAATGCCTTGAATAAGGAGGGCTTTTTCAAGTAAAACTTTGAAACCATCAAACATCAGAAAAACAGGACACTATAAAGAGGGAGAACTTGCTACACAAAGTACTGTAAACCAAACCAAACCTCGAGAAGCATATTCACCGCAGGACCTCAAGGACTGACCGCCATAACACCTCAAAGATACTATGAGAAAGAAAACACAAGGACCAGTGACCCAGTGAATGCAAAATGAGGTGGGATGTGAGGGGCAGTTCTCGGGGAAGAAGGGTGAGCGCAGGGCTGGGTGTGAAGGCGCAGTCATTTAGTCCCAGCACTCAGGAGGCAGGGGCAGGTGGATCTCTGTGAGTTCTAGGCCAGCCTGGGCTACATATTGAGTGAGAACTTGTCTCAAAAAATAAAATATAAAATAAAGAAATAAATAAAAAGAAAGGTGACCAGGCAATTGTAAAGCAATGAGACTGTTTTCTGTTACATCAGTGACAAGCACTGGAGTCACAGTGGATCTGTTATGAGGGTCTGCATTTTGGGATCTAGACTCAGAAAGCCATAAGCTTTTCCTGTTTCTTCTGGGTGTCTTTCTTTCAGACATGTGGCCAGAGCTTCAGTGTGTTTATGCCAGGGCTCTGGGCTCTTCCACTTTCTCTGAAGCCCCCTCTCACAAAGCACATGTGTAAAATGAGTTGCTAAATGGTCTTATTAATAGAAAACTTGGAGCCAGATATTGGGGTGAAAGCTGAGAGATCAGAGGAATAGAACAAGCCAGCCACAAGTTCTTACCACTAGGAAATCTTCAACCCAAGAGAGATATTTCTTGTATACTCACACCTTATACACCTTTCTGTGCCCTGCCATCTTACTTCCTCTCTGTGCCCAGCTACATCACTTCCTCTTTCCACCAAGCTCTATCACTTCCTCTCTGTCTGTACAGACCTCCAGACCTCTATGGTTAACTACTGCTGGGATTAAAGGCATGTGCTACCACGCCTGGCTCTGTTCCCACTGTGGCCTTGAACTCACAGAGATCCAGATGAATCCCTGCCTCCCATGCTAGGATTAAAGGCATGTGCTACCACTGCCTGACTTCTATGTTTAATAATGGCTGGCTTTTTCCTCTGATCCCCAGGCAAGCTTTGTAGAGCACAAATAAAATATCACCACAGACATGGCTTTCTTTCTTCTCTTTATCATGTATCTCCTCTGGATGGCTGCTGAGATTTACAGCTTGCCTGCCCTGGGGGTCTTCTTTTAAACACTAATAAAATTGTTCCCCAGCCTTTTTTTTTTTTTAAGAGTGGCAAGATTTAAAAGTTTGCCATGAGGACTGCAGAGGCTGCTCAGTGCTTAGAAGTGTTTTCTCAGTCATGAGTCACAGTGTGTGGATCCCAGCATCCACACGACAAACTAGATGTCCTGTGAACTGCCTGTAGCTCCAGCTCTGAGAAGTCAGACATCTCTTCTATCTGACCTCTGCACTCAAAGGTGTATATACACACTCATATACACACATACAGAAATAATAAACCTTTAAAAACATTGGCCATGCCATCTCTTTTTGTGAACATTCTGGTCATCTGTTGCTTTGTAGCAAGCCATGCAAAGCTTAATGACATAAAACACTCACTTTATCCAGATGCCAAGGGCCGTGTGTGGTGGTTTGAATGAGAATGGACCGATAGGACCACATATATTTGAATGCTTGGTCCTGAGTTGGTGGAACTGTTTGGGAAGGATTAGGAACTGTATGGCCTTAGGTGGGCTTTGAGGTTTCAGAAGCTTATGCCATGCCCGGGTAGCTTTCTCTGCCTCATGCTTGTGGATCAAGATGTGACCTCCCAGCCACTGCTGAGATAGCCTCTCTGCTGTCACCCTCTCTGCCATCATGGTCATGGCTTCGTCTCTCTGAAATGATGAGCCCCAATAGACTCTCTTTTTTGTTTTGTTTTGTTTTGTTTTGTTTTTTAAGACAGGGTTTCTTTGTGTAGTTTTGGTCCTGGACCTTGCTTTGTAGATCAGGCTGGCCTCGAACTCACAGAGATCCACCTGGTTCTGCCTCTCGAGTGCTGGGATTAAAGGCGTGCGCCATTGCTGCCCGGCAACTCTTTCTTCTATAAGTAGCCTTGGTCATGGTGTCTCATCACAGCAACAGAAAAGTAACTAAGACACTGTGAACAAGGGACCTACCTGGACTGAGTCTACCAGGTTGATCTCAGTCCTTGGGGGAGGCTTTGCCCTGGAGGAGGTGGGAATGGGGGGTGGGCTGGGGGGAAGGTGAGGGGGGGCGGAAGGGGGAAGAACAAGGGAATCTGTGGCTGATATGTAGAACTGAATTGTATTGTAAAATAAAAATAAAAAACTTAAAAAAAAAAAAAGAATTTGGACAGGGTGCCGCTGCGATGCTTCTCTGTTCTATGGTACTGCATCAGCTGGAAGGGTCCGAAAGGTTAGGCTGGCCAGAAAGCCTGGGGAGCAGAGACAGTAGGGTGAAGCTACTCTGAGACTCTACCTCCCTCACATCCTGCCGTATGGGCTGGAATGAACCCTGGGTGTAGCTGGAGTTTTCCTGCCTGGCCCACAGTCAGGGCAAATCTCTTTCACCTGCCAGTCCCACAGCCTCTCAGACCCGACCAAGTAAACACAGAGACTTATGTTGCTTTCAAACTGTATGGCCGGGGCAGGCTTCTTGCTAACTGTTCTTATAGCTTAAATTAATCCATTTCCTTTAATCTATACCTTGCCACATGGCTCGTGGCTTACTGGCATCTTCACAAGCTGTTTCTCATCGTGGCGGCTGGCAGTGTCTCTCTGACTCAGCCTTCCACTTCCCAGCTTTATTCTCCTCCTTGCCCCGCCTATACTTCCTGCCTAGCCAACGGCCAATCAGTGTTTTATTGATTAATTAGCAACACATTTGCCATACATCCCACAGCACCTGGGCCCCTAGGACTGATGCCCAGTGTAGCTCCAACTAGCCTGAGCATGGTAGTCTCGGGAGAGTTGGGACTTGTGATGTGGAGCACGCCTCCTTGAGAAAGTCTGTGCTGAGAACAAGCTGGAAGCCACATGGTCTTTCCGAGTTGGTCACAAAGTCTCACAGCACCAATTCTACTGCCGGTTAATGCCTGAAAGAGTCACCGCTTGCTCAGCTTCAAAGCACAGGATCAGTGATGGAATGTTAAATAATTGTGTCCATGTTTCAAATCTGTGGAGTGGAAGGAGAAACGGCTGGAGACTCTTTGGAGGATTACTTCATAACCCCTGACAAGGAAGTCCTACAGACACTCCTTTGATCCCCAGTTTCTACTCTCCCACCCTCTGACCTCCCCCGGCCCCCACCCCACCCCCGGTCTGTCACCGCCACTGCTTCCTCCTCTCAAGTCTATAACTCTCCTGCAGAAGAACCAAGGCCTCACCTCCAGGCACCATCTAGCAGGCCTGAAGTTCTCCAACCTCAGGTGTCCACAGCATGCCGGCTGCTTTCCTTGTAACTCAGCATCTCTGGGTTGGTTAAGGAATTGCTAACTCCAACGTTGCTGCACACAGCAGGGCCCCAGAAAGGGGCAGGATTTGCAGGGTGAGCTGCTGAAATTAAACTCAGTTCGAACCCCCAAGATGTGCTGCCACCTAGACAGAGACTTCTACTCTTCCAGATAATGCAACTCTGAACATTGAACACCCTTGCCTCTGCCACACTACCTTGTGACAGCCATGTACTGCCAAGCAAGCCACTCCCAAACACAGTGGCCCATAACAGTGTCCCTCATCTCACGGGTTTCAAGGGTCAAGAGCGTAGGAATTGCTTCATTGAGTCCCCTGGCTCTGCAATTATTTCAAGGCTCACCTAGGATGCCCCCCAACATTGGTCTACTCACATGAATTATGACAAGGCTCCACAACTCAAAGGCGGTTGGACTAAGTTCTCAATTCCTTATGAGTGCCTGACAGGAAAAGACCCCTCTATTTGTCTGTGGACCCTGGAAACAGCCCTCACCTTGGCATCACACTACATGAAGGAAAACCAGAGAGTGGATGAGGGCATGTCACTAGAAAGAGAATGCTGTAGTGATAGAATGTGTACTCTAATAAAACTTATCTGGGGATCAGAGGACAGAGCCAGCCATTAGATTAGACATAGAGGCCAGACGGTGGTGGCACACACCCTTAATCCTATCACTTGGGAGGCAGAGATTTGTCTGGATCTCTGTGAGTTCAAGGCCACACTGGGAACAGAGTCAGACAGTGGTGGCACACACCTTTAATCCCAGGACTTGAGATCTCATGCCTTTGCCTGGAAAGCACACATGCCTCTAATCCCAGGAAGTGACATGGCTGGGTGGAGAACGGTATATTAGGTGTGAGGAGACAGTAACTAAGCAGCAGTTCAACTGAGACCATCAGGGGTGAGGACTCAGAGGCTTTCAGTCTGAGGATTAGTGGAAACAGGATCGGCTGAGGAGTTGGTGAGGTGAGGTTGGCTGTGGCTTGCTCTGCTTCTCTGATCTTTCAGCTTTCATCCCAATATCTGGCTCCGGGTTTTCTATTAATAAGACCATTTATGCAAACAAGACAGTGGTTCTAGTGTGGATGGCAAATGTCCCTGGTAGGGTCATATGTCCCAGGTAGGGTCACATGTCCCTGGTAGGGTCACGTGCCCCAGGTAGGGTCACGTGCCCCTGGTAGGGTCACATGTCTGAATGCTTGGTTTCCAGATGGTGAGCTGTTTGGGGAGGGCTTGGAACCTTTGGGAGATGAAGCTTTGCTGAAGGAAGTTGGTCATGTGGGTAGACCTTGAGGTTTGACAGGTAGGATCAACTTCCAATCAACTATCTGCTTCTTCTTCTGCAAAGAGGTAAGGTAAAGAGTCTCCCTGCCCCCCTGCCACCATGGCGTCACCAGCCACCCTGCTTCCCCTCCATTACGGACTGTATCCCCACAAACTTTGAGCCAATGCCCTTCTCCCTTAAGTTGCTTCCTGTGGGCATCACAGCAGTAGGTAACAAATGCTGACAGTCACGGTCCTAGTCTATGTCTGCCACATGCTAGAGTCTTCTGAAAGGAAAGAACCTCAACTGAGGAGATGCCTCCATAAGATCAGGCTGGAGGGCATTTTCTTCACTGGTGATTAATGTGGGAGGGCCCAGCCCATGGTGGGTGGTGCCATCCCTGGGCTGGTGGTCCTGGGTTGTATAAGAAAGTAGGCTGAGCAAGACATGAGGAGCAAGCCAGTGAGCAGCACCCCTCCACAGCTTCTGCATAAGCTCCTGCCTCCAGATTCCCGCCCTGTTTGAGTTCCTGTCCTGACTTCCTTCAGTGATGAACTATGATGTGGACATGTAAACCAAATAAACCCTTCCCTCCCCGTTCTGGTTTTGGTCGTGGTGTTTCATCACAAGAATAGGACCCTAACTAGGACAGTCACCTCTGCTGTGACCAGCCACACCAGTGACCTCTTCACTTTCCCGTTTGCCACAGCAATGAGTCACTGTGCCCTGGTCATTCTGAAGGCCAGCGCATCTGCAGGATGTGTTTATCAGGCATAAACCAGAGCTCTCGTCCACAGCTGCTTTAGGCAGACCCTCTTCCTGGCCAAGGGCCTGGCTGCAGGCTCCTCAGGTGCTGGCCTTGCACAACTGTAGGTCCAGGAAGCAGCATGGTCCCAAACCCAGAGATTTCACCCAACTAAAGAATGGTGACGTTTGCCAGGGAGTGGGTGCTATGGGATAAGTTTGTCTCCAAGGTAACACGTGAGCTCCTCATAGTAAATATCTGTGCACACACACTTTGAAAAATATTTGTGTCTGACTGTTTTGCTTGCATGTATGTGTGTGCACCACAAGCATGCCTGTTGCCTGTGGAAGTCAGAAGGTGTTGAGTCCCCTGGAACTCGAGTTATAGGTAGTCGTGAGCCAACAGGTGGAAGCTGGGAACTGAACCTGGGTCTCCTGTAACAGCAACAGTGTTCTTAACTGCTGAGCCAACTGTTCAGCAACCCTCCCCTTTGTATAAGGCCAGAACATTTCAGGAAGTCTAAAAATGGATGGGAAAACTACCTCTGAGAAATGACAGTGGGTACAGGTACCATTCCGCACAGCTTAATTTTACCATGTGAACACAGGCCTGTTCCATAATTGTGTTGGTGTGTGGTGTGTGTGTGTGTGTGTGTGTGTGTGTGTGTGTGTGTGTGAGGGAGAGAGAGAGAGAGAGAGAGAGAGAGAGAGAGAGAGAGAATCTCACTATGTAGGCCTGGCTGGTTTGAAAGTTATTATAGTGACCAGGCCACCCTCATACTCATAAAGACCCGCCTGCTTCTACCTGGCTAGTGCTAGCATTGAAGCTGGGCACCACCATACCCACCTGTTTTTAAAGATTTATTTATGTGTATGTGCAGAAGAGCTGGAGTTAGAGGCAATTGTGGGCCATCACAGGGGTGCTGATAACTGACCTCAGGTCATCTGTAAGAACAGCACATGCTCCTCACAAACAAAACATCCTGTTTGTGTGTGTGTGTGTGTGTGTTTTTAGACAGGATGTCATTGTGAAGTTCAGGCTAGTCTTGAACTTACATCCATTGGTCAGCAGTTTCCTCTGAACTGAAACATCCCTTCCAACAGGGAGAGGGGGAGGTGCTTCAGACTCAGGAAGTAAACAAACTTCACCACCTAGGGAGACTAACCCGTTCCCTAGCTTCTCCCATTGGTCCTGCAGAGAGCTGGGTGTGGGTGTGGGTGTAGGGGTGTGTGGATGTGTGGGTGTGTGGGTGGGCCGGGGGTGGGGTGGGGGTTGCGGCATTCACCAGTCCTCACCTGTGTTGGCACGTGCTCTTTGGTAACGGAGCTGCTTTAGGTCACCCCTGCTCCTCACACACACTCTGGTTAGTAACCCCAATAAAATCTCATTGGCTCACCAAGTTGCCCCTCAGTGCAGCTGCTACTTTGGTCTGTTCCCTTTCTGGGGAGAGTGGACCCGTGTTTGTGTCTCCCCAGGAAAAGTGTGTCACAGAACTACAGGCATGGACCACCTTTTAAGAGATACAATTAATAAGAGGGGTAATATCAGGTGACTAAATAACCCCACCCCTAGTCTAGGACATTGTGTTTATATTCTGAAGTGATTCATGATGACAAGAGACACCTTAGGTTTGGTGCCGCAGTAATGCAGACAACCTGCAGTGTGCATTCTATACCCTAGAGGTCCTTTGGGCCACCTCGCTGCTCATCCCTTCTCAGTCCCCTGCTCCTCTTCCCCACACTAACTCTCTGTCAGCCCCTACTCAGTCTTCTGGCTCCCTTGTATCGCCTCCAGTAAAAGTTACTTTCTTAGTTGTTAATTTTGAGATAACAAAACAGCATGACAGGAACCCATGAGCTGGCTGGGTGGGTAAGGGTGCTTGATACCAACCCTGATGACCGGCTCTGGTCCCTGGAACCCACTTGGTGGGAGGAGAAACAACTCCCCAAAGTCGCTCTCTGACCTCCACATAGGTGCACAGTGGCATGCATTCGTCCAACATGCACACACCCAATAAATAGCTCTAAAAGCAAAACCAAACCATTCTTATCCCAGAAACACAGAACAGTTGAGCTAAAAACTGCATGTAGAAAGTGCTGATCTTTGCTGGGCGGTAGTGGTGCACGCCTTTAATCCCAGCACTTGGGAGGCAGAGGCAGGCAGATCTCTGGGTTTGAGGCCAGCCTGGTTCTAGGACAGTCAGGGCTACAAAGAGAAATCCTGTCTTAAAAAATCCAAATTAAAAAAGGAAGGAAGGGAGGGAGGAAGGAAGGGAGGGAGGGAGGGAGGGAGGGAGGGAGGGAGGAGAAAGGAGGAAGGAAGGAAAAATGTGATCTTCAATGAGGATGGACTGGGGAGATGGTATTGTTTGCCTTTTTGTAATACCTACCATTTTGCTTTTATTCATGAGACACAGCACATTACCGCTAACACAGTCTCTGGACCAACCAAATCATGCCTCCTGGAATGTGTTAGAAACAGGCTGATACAGACTCTGCACGGGAACAAGATTCCCGGGTATGGTGATATTTTATTTGTATTAAAATGTTATTTGTATGTTAATAAATAAAGTTGCCCGGGGGTCAGAGCTATTAGCAAGCCATAGGAAAGCAGGGCAGTGGTGGCGTACACTTGTAATCCCAGCACTTGGTAGGCAGAGCTGGGTAAGTCTCTGTGTGTTCAGGGATACAGCCATTATTGGATACACATGCCTTTAATCTCAATACCAAGCATGGAAAACCTGGAGGCCTATACAGACAGGCCGTGATGAGGCGGTCATGTGGTTGGGTTTACAACCAATGAGAAGGCAGAACAGAAATTCTATATAAGGACTTTAACACAGAAAGTAGCTCTGGTTCGGAGAGGTAGGACCACTGCAGGAGGAAGGGTAAGGTTTTAGCTCTTAGCTCTGACCTCTTGGCTTTCTTCTTTGCATTGGTTCTGTGTTTCTTATTTAATAAGAAGGTTGGTTACATCTACAGCCAGGTGATTCTTCCACCTCAGCTACAGGGGTTGCTAGCAAACTGTGCTGCACACTGGAAATCCCCTGAAGTAACTTTAAAAATATGGATGTCATGTCACAGTTAGGGATTAGTCTTGGGCATTGTCTTCTTGTTCCTGTGAAGAGACTTGGTGAATCTGAGGTCAGAACCCTAGTACAGCGGTCTCCAGGTATGGTAATGACCTAGATGTGAGGACTTGGTAGGACTGGGGCTGTTAAATTAATTTGCATTCCCTCTCTGGGCCTAGTGGTTCAGGCTGTAATCCCAGTGCTTGAGGGGGAGAGGCATGAGGACCAGCCTGGGCTACATAAGGAGCCTCTTTCTGCGGAGGGATGAGGAGGAATTTCCATTCCTTAAAAGTGAGTGCTGCTGCTGCTGCTGCTGCTGGGGGTTCAGCCACTACACTTAAGAAAATTACTGGATGAAAACAGCTCATCCATACTTGTAAAGCCACACACAGTTTGGCCACAGGGCCAGCTTCCGACCCACCCATCTTCTCTCCAGCAAACTGCCCAAGGCCTGTCTGTTTCTCCTGAGCCAAGGGCTTTCTACCCTCATGATGAAACGACTCATCTGGGTGCCCCTCTCTGGGTAGAAGCTTTCCTATCTCAAGCCTCCCTTCCCACGGGGGGGGGGGGGCAATTTCCATTCGGCTAAACAATGTGGCCTCTCCTGTAAAATGTGTCCCTTGAGCCTGAGGTCAGTGAACTGCCTCAGGGTGCAAAGTGACCAGATTCTGAGCCAGACTGGCGCTAGAGGCGGGGACACAGCAGCCTCTGGATCCAGCAGAACGAGGCTTTCGTGTTTCATATGCTCAGTGGCCCCGAGACCTTTCCCAGTGGCGGACAGAGCAGAAGCTGGGCAGGGGTATGATGGAAAACCAAAACCGGCAGCTGGTGGGTGGGGACAGTGACTGAAAGTCACCTAGGGCCCTAGGCCTTCTCTGTCCTGATTCTTCCGGCTATATCACCAAGTTCTGGAAAACGAGAAAGGGATCAAACACCTGCAAGCCACCCTCGCGGGGCACTCTGCTGTCCCCTGGCCGAAGGGTGGTGGGGGTGGACACTGGCATGGAATTCCCTCTGGTGGTGGACTCTGGGCCCAGGCAGCATCAGAGGTGGCACCTGCTCCTCTGGTATTGAATCCCGCGCAGCTTAGGGTGGTGCCGGAAGCCTGCGCGAGTGGCCCGGGGGGGGGGGGGAGGTGTTGTCTCTGCAAAACGTTTTCCACACGACGTCGCAGCCCTATGTCGGCCTTCCAAAAGCGACCTGAGGAGTCGGTGCCACGGATCTCCCGCCAGCTTCTGCTGGCTCCTCGGGTGCGCCGGTCTTCAGCCCTCCGCATTCCCCTCACCCGAGGCCAGAGCTCGTGTCTCCGCGGTGGCTCTTCTTCCCGCGCTCGGCTTGGTGGCGCAGCTCGGACACAGGCTCTGGACGCACGCCCAAGTAAGGCACCGCTTCTAGGCGGGCAGGGTCCACCTCTCCGCGCACCTGCCTCCCGGGCGGAGCGGGGCGGGGCCGGGTGCGCCGGCGCAGGTCACGGCTCGGACGCTGGAGGGGGCTGTGGTTCTCCGCCGTCCCTAGGCTGTGCCCAGGCTCCCCCTGCCGAGGGCCCGGCCCAGGCCCAGGGAGGGGCGGTGGTGGCCCGCACTTCCCGCTCGCCAGCCTCGGAGGCGGCTGGTCCCGGCGCGGGCGCAGCAGCTGCGGAGAGCGGAGAGCGGGGAGCGGGGCGAAGGCGCGGGGCGGGGACGCGGCCGCCGCCCGCTCTGCGCCGCTCCTCTCCCGCGCGAGTGGCGCTCCGGCCGGGCGTCGAGGCGGCCGCGGCGACCCGGAGCGCGCTCCCCACCCACCCCGCCCGCTCCGCCCTCCCCTCCGCCCCGCGCCACCTTTGATGGCTCGGACCTCGGCCGGCCGCCTCCTGCTTAGCTCGCACGCCCGCCGCCCGCGGGGACCCCTCGCTCGCCGCCGCCGCGCCCTCGCCAGCCCTGCAGCCCGCAGCGCGCAGCCGGGACCCGGAGCCGCCGGAACCGCCGAGGTAGGAGGCGCGCGGCGAACAATGACCGCGGCCGGAGGGCGGCCGCCGGGGTGGACCCGGCCGCGGAGGCAACTTGTGCGAGTCCCTGCGGCCGCGGCCCGGGGTGCGGGCCGAGCTGGCTGCGGGGTCCGCGGGGACGGTCCCGCCCGCAGCCGGCGGCCGCAGGGCCCCGCAACAATAGCGGGAGCCGGAGCTCCTGGGGCGCCCGTGGCGATCACCTCCGCGGACCTGGGCTGCGGGGCTCCGAGCTTGTGGGTCCCCCTCTTGGCCTCCACTCCGCGGGCGCCCTTCCCCCGCTTCCTCCCTTCCCACCCTGCCGGGTGACAGCGACCCCGACGCCTCTTCCGGACCTCGGGCTGCAATCTCGGCCCTAGAGGACAGTCCCCAGGCCGCCGAGGTGGGCCGATGGCGCGGGTGCCACCGTGCCGCCGGGTCACCGCAGCTCGCCCACGCGCGGCGAGAGCTTCCCGGTGGGTGACAAAGAGGAACACACCCTCTTAAGTTAGATCTTATTTCTCTTTGCTGCATGCCTTATAGAGGGGAAAGTTTTTTTTTTCTTTTTTGAAAGCACAGGATATGTATTTTTTTTTTCCCCTTATTTTTGTGCGTGGGGCATTTCAGAACTTCTGATTGTGATTTTTTACGATTTAAGTTCGGGAAACTTTAGCCGTATGAGCCATCCGGACCCCTCTGAGTGAATGTTTTTATACTTCTGAGTCCTGGAGGGGGTACGAGCTTCATTTAGGGGACCTGGAGACCAGTTGCTGGTGGAGATTTTTGTAGAATCTCCTAAAAAAGAGGGAAGTACGGTTCACAAAGAAACGAGGTTTGAGACGAGCTGGTGGAGCTGTGGGAGCGAGTGACCACCTCTCATCTGGAACAGTTTAGGGTGCTCAGCCTCTCGCACCCCTCCCCCTCTCCGGAGTTCGGTGGCCTAGGGCTGTTTCATTTATTTTTTGTTACAGCCTTTCTCCTTGCTAGTTTCCCGCGTTTGACTCCCTTAGCCCTGGCCCCTGGCCTTGGGTACCCCCGAGACTTCCATCCGCTCCTTCCAGCAGGGCAACGTTTTCTGAGCCTAACCTCGACCCCGCGTTGGGCCAGGTTTACTGTGCTTTCCACGTGGACTTGCCAAGCCCACTTCAGAATTTCCCCAGCGTTGTCCTGCTTTTCTTTTTCTATGTGAAAAAGGAATGGAGAAAGAAAGAAGGAAAAAAAAAAAAAAGCCTTTTGGGTTCTGGAAGCTTTAATGGGGAGTTGCCTTAAAAATTGGTTTGGTTTTTTAAGGATAAGGTAGGGCTTTTCTCGAATCCCTGACGTCCTCCCTCAGCCCCACTGTTCTGCTGGGGCCTTCTCCTCGGCTTTTCAGGTGGGTGGGTCCCTGACAATACATGTCTTCCTTGGCTATGGCATCCACACAGCTTACTTTATATTCCTGCAGCATCGGTCTGCAGCAAGACACTAATATTGGACCTACTCCAAGCACAACGAAACGTTTGTGTTTTTAGTATGTCTGGCTAATAGCTCTGCTTCTGGGTAAAATAAATAGAAGCATTATTGGGCAGTGACTGGTCTGCTGGGGGAGTCGGTGGTGTAGATAGCGAGCAGATGTCTGCCAAGCCCACAGGAAGCTAGAAATACTTGATCATCCATGAGGTAACTACCTCCTGGGGTGAATGCAGAACTGGTGTGCTCCTCTGATTCGGGGTATGCTGTTAGATGTAGGAGTTCTGTGTGTTGGGGGATCCTCCTGAAGTTAGGTATACAGTGCAAACATCACCTTCCCCACCCCCACTTCCTTTTGAGACCTGATCTTGCAGTGTATCCCTGGCCGGCCTAACAGGAGATCGATCCTCCTGCCTCAGCCACCCCGAGTGCCAGGGTTATAAACAGGTGTGCATAGATGACACCTGTTTATAATGAACTTTTTCACATTGATATTCTCTTTCTGGGCATTGATATTGGGATCATTGTTTTGGACAATGTTTTTAATCTTGTTTTTCATTAAAGGAATTATCCAAGGGAAAAATATTTAAAGATATAGATTAAAAGTAGTATTGAAGAAGTTGAGGTGTGGAGGCCACATAGGTAATCCTGGCATTCTGGAGGCAGAAGCAAGAGGCTTATAAATTCCAGGCCAGCCTTGGCTAAATAGTAAATCCAAGTCCAGCCTTAACTCTAATCTCAGTAACAGAAAGGAGAAAGAAAGAAAGAAAAAGAAAAGGAAAATGAATACTTAATAGTTTATTTCACTTGGGAAAATGAGTAGATGAACTCTAGATAGGAAAGACAAAATCTAATTTTTGCATGCTGGTTTTACTTTGGAAAAACCAGCCTGGGGATATCTCAGGACCAATGAGACTGACTTCGTAGGGACTTCGTGCTTTGCTGGCTTGATGCATTGGGCATCTTACACCAGTCTTGTGGCTGGCTTTGCTCGCTGCAGAGAATGAATTAGTATTTTTGAGAACTGCATTTTCTTCTCTGAAAGACGATGCTAACAATAAAAAAGAGGACCCCACGCCCTGTGACATTGTCCTTGGAGTCTTTTCTTCCAAGGGCTGGCAGTTTTTCCCAGTATTGGTGGCATCTTGCCTGGGCGAGGAGGAGGTCCTCCGGAGGTTGTAAGTCTTCCTGGCTGCTTTTCTCCTGTGCTTTGGCACTTTTGATGGGCAAGAGACGTAAGCTTGCTGGGTGAAGTGTTGGTCTTGGGTTCGGTCCCTAGCTCCAATAAACCAGGTGTGCTGGCACATGCCTGTAATACTGGCACTCTGGAGGTGGAGGTGTTCAAGGTCATCCTTGGTTATAGTTGAATAATGAGTTTGAGGCCAGCCTGGATCACATTCTCTCTCTCTCTCTCTCTCTCTCTCTCTCTCTCTCTCTCTCTCTCTCTCTCAAGGAGAGCTTTTCCAGTGGGCCCTTGAACACATATGGTTGCACTGTTTTTTCTTGCCTTTTAATGGCTGACATTTATGCTGAGGCATTACTCTATCATAGTCTTTGGCCCTGACTGACCCAAGTTTGGTTGTAACCCTCCTTAACCACTTCCATGTGGCCAAGGTAAGGCAAATGGTTTCCATTAAGATTGCTGGAAATGCTGACCTCCACATCCACTTATGCTGATTGTTGCCTTTGTTTTTAAATCAAAAAGCTCTCAGCAAAGTGCTCATTTCAATGAAGAGAAGTTAACTTTTAGTGGGGGATATCCTTTCCCTGTTTGAGTCAACAAAAAATGTTTGGGAAAGGATGCTTTGAACAAAGTGGGTGATTGATACATTGTTTAAACATGGTACTCTGAGCTTGCTACTGGTGAAATAAAAAAGGACCAGCCATACATTTGGCTAACATTGGGCGCATGCTCATGAACTTTCAGTGGTGTTCCACTGTGGTGTGGAAATTATAGACTGAAATATTTGGAACTAGTGTGGGATTCATCACTTACACAGAATTAATTTCATGTGTTAAACTGTCACTTGTGCATACATTAAAACAAATATGCCACAGGCCCAGCTAGGTTGCCTGTAATGAACCCTGTCATGTGTTAATAAACTCAGTGTGGCAATAGTCACTTTGTTTTGCCTGAAGACTTTTGGAGAAATGCTTTTCATAAAGGTGATTTATTACTAACTTCAAAGGAAGACTTAGAAGTCAGTAGTAGGATACTTTCAGTTTTTCCTTCTCATCCTGTTATTTCCGGATCTAGGATAGTGCCTGGAACACAGCAAACCCTTGATAAACATTTGTTGAGTGAATAAACATGCCTAGCTTTTTCTTTTAAATTAGTTCCTGGGATTTTTTTTTTTTTTTTTTTTTTTTTAATGGGAAACTTGACCTTAGCAGCAATAGATTGCAGTTCTGGGGATATGAGAATTTGACATTTGATTTTATATTCATTTCTTTGTAATTGAGCAATTTGGTCCTTTAAGCTGGCTGTCATGAAAAAGACACATTCCTTTCTTACATGTACATAAAAATGGCTCAGTGAAAACGTGGAGAAAATAAAACTTACCTGTAACCTACCACCTCCTACCAAACACTTCTGTTAATATTTTGGTGTCCTTTGACCCACCCTTTCATTTGGTCGCTTAACCCCAACTAGAATGGATTTCTGCAGTGTCTTGCTGTTCTTGCTGGATAGGGCTGCTGTGCTCTGTGCTCCTTGTGCACAGAAGTTTCTGGGTGTTTGCTTCCTGGGAGTGCTGTCTCTTAGAGTTCCCTTAGCGCATCTGTCCATGGTAACCTCCCTTGTGAGCTCTTTAGTTCTCTTTGTTCCAGAAGGATGGATTGTCAGGATTTGGAACTCTTACGGTGCTCCTCTGTCACTCAAGCAGCTGACTGCCCCTTGTGAACGGCCCAGCTTTTCTTCCAACACTCTGCAGTTTTGCTGTAATGGGCACAGTGTCATTTCGTCTCTGCTTTATATTTATTCCTGTCTTTTTCTCCCCTCTACTGTCTTAGTTATCTTCTTTCCAGGGGGTTCTTTTCTGCTCCTCAGTGATGCTTACAGTACCTGGGTTTTGATACCAAGATGTGGCCACCAGGTTGTTTCTGAGTTTGGTGCTCATGAACAAAGTTCTTAAGAACATCTGTAGAGAGGTCTTTGTGTGGAATTAAGTTTTCATCATTTGTGCTGGGCCTTATAACTGTTGTGTGTTTTCTAAGGGGTTTGCCTGTTTTGTGTTCCTACCTCCCAGGTTCCAGAAACTTCTGTGACTGCTCTTTGCCTGTACTTGAAATTGTCAGTCTTTTTCATTTTTAGCCCCTTAGGGGAATATGCAGTAATAGTGTGAGGTGGTTCTAGTTTATAGTTTCCTGTTGACTCTTGAAATTGTCCTGTGTGCTCCCCAGTCAATTGTATGTCTGCTTTTTGTAAGTGCCTACTACTCTGTGTGTGTGTGTGTGTGTGTGTGTGTGTGTGTGTTCTATAGTTGTATTGAGTACACTTGTCATGAGTAAACTGCATACACCCAATACCACCTTGCTTACGGCTGTGACTCTCTACATCTCTAGATACACATCCTTTGTTACATCTGTGTCCTGTGAATATTTTCATCTGTTCATATATTTTATCCTCATCACTTTTTAATTCCTTATTGTATCTTTTTGTACTAGTGTGTGTGTGTGTATGTGTATGCACTTACAGTGTAATATGGCAGCCTGAGGACAAATTGCTGGAGTTGATTCTCCCCATCTACCATGTGAGCTGGCAAGCTTGGCAACAAGAGCCTTACCTGATGGACCAGCTCACCAACCCCTCTTCATTTTTTGTTGGTATCTTTTGAAGAGCAGACTTTTTTAGCAAAAAATTTTACACAATCTGATTAGTGAATGTACTAATGGTCAGGAAATGTGTTCAGCTTTGGGAAAAAAATATTTCTTGTGTGCACAGAAGGGATAAACTACTCTGGCTATCATATTTCTTGGGACAGTTTTGTTCTTCCCCAAATAAACTCACTTGGAAAGACTGGAAATGGGGAAAAAATCCTGGTTATTTTGAAAATAGAGATAAATAGGTGGTTGGTTAATATTGAAAACAAGTAAATAGATTTTTAAAATAAAATTCAACTTAGGCTGTGTTGTTTCACAGATGGAAGGATTATGAGAAGGAAGTTGTTTTGAAATCAGTGAAGAACAACAACAAACTGAGACCCTGGGCAGAAGCAAGTTTCAACATTCTGTTTTTAAAACTCATTTGTAGCCGGGCGGTGGTGGCGCACGCCTTTAATCCCAGCACTCGGGAGGCAGAGTCAGACGGATCTCTGTGAGTTCGAGGCCAGCCTGGTCTACAAAGTAAGTTCCAGGAAAGGCGCAAAGCTACACAGAGAAACCCTGTCTCGAAAAAAACCAAAAAAAAAAAAAAACAAAAAAACAAAAAAACAAAAAAAAAACCAAACTCATTTGTAGCAGGGCATGATGGTAAATGCCTTTATTCCCAACACTCTGGAGGCAGAGGCAGGTGGATCTCTGTGAGTTCAAGGCTAGCCTGGTCTACATATTGGTGAGTTCAGGACAGCAGGGCTATATAGAGAAACCCTGTCTCAAAACAACAACAACACAAAACAACAAGAAAAAATTTTTGTGTTTGTGTGTGTGCAAACGCAGGTGCCCCCAGATATTTCCAGAACTGGAGTTATAGGCAGTCGTGAACATCCCAGTTTGGGTGCTGATAACAGAACATGGGTTCTCTACAAGAGCAAAGTGTGTCCTTAACCACTGATCATCTTCAGCTCCTTAGAATTCCAGAATTACAGCGGTGAGGTGCGTTTGGGCGTCTACAGGTGATTGTTGGTTTCTGTTTTCCCAGCAGTCTTACCTTTGGAGCATGTAGTCTCTAGATGAGGTAATTAATATGAGGCCAGGAAGAGCGTTTCCTAATTTTTGTTTGTCCTGTCCATTTATATAAATGACAGACATCGATTAACTGGACTGAGAATTTGTAAAACAAGCAGGTGTCATCAAAGGTATTGAGGCTCCTGTAGAGGTGCCAAGGTGGCAGGACGTGCCCTTAGCAGGACCCACCCGTAACTGGCTTCCTTTGTTGGGCAGGCCCTATTTTCTCAAACTTCATGGGAACACGAGAATCCCTGTATGCCAGGGGCAGAACGTCTAACTGATGAGATCTTTAACCTACCAAATGGAGGCCTCCAGTAATGGTAGGAGGGCTCCCACTTTCTCAGTGTCTAGTGTCTTGAGGAGGAGGTACTTTCTATCCTACCCCATCATTCCTAGCTTGTTGCTTTCTGCCCTCGGGCTTGTTACCTCCGGTTAATTAGATGCCACAGCCTAATTAGCTGTTGTAGCTGATGGCTCCTGCACCTCCTTGCTTCACCCTGTCGCTTGGTGTTGTTAGAGCAACAGTGGTTCATGCTCCTTGAAGCTCCTTTGTTGCTGAGAAAATCTCTTCCCAGAAGCCCCCAGCATCTGGGAAGTTTGCTGATGAGGGTTCTAGGGAATGTTCAAAAAGAGCCTCACAGACTAGGTTAGATGCCTGTAGCCACAGCAGCTATGCTGTGGTTGGGCCAAAGGAGAACAGAGCTAGAGGCCTTACAGGCTCCACACACCCATGTCTGGTTTATTAAGTAGTATTAACCTGCACTAAAAAATGCATTTATTTATTTTATGTTCCTCCTTGAGTTGGGCCATATCAGGAGGATTCCCATTCAAAACATCACTGAAAGAGTTTATCTTTCATCTGCCATATAACACTGTCTTTGAGAAAATGTTTTCTAATAATTTTTCTGTGATCATTAAAGTGATGATTAATCTCAGTTGTCTGTCTAGTGAGATCTCCAACCACCTGGGTGGGAGATGGCCTCTGGGGGATTATATTTATTATGTTAATTGAAGTGGGAAGACCTGCCCACTGTGGGTGGTGCAATCCCCTGGGCTGCAGCTCTTGGGCTGAATGGAGAGAGGGAGTCCAGCAGCAGCTGAGCTTCCTGTCTCTCTGCTTCCTCACTGTGGGTGTGACACAACCAGCTGTTCTAAGCTACTGCTTTGGCGTCTCCTGTTGTGGGTGCTAAGATGAACCGTGAGCTGAAATAAGCCCCCTCTCCCTTAAGTTTTGGTTGGGGTATTTTATCATAGCAACAGGAAACGAAACTTAAGACAATGGGCGTGTCAAGTTGCTCTGAGAAGCAAACTGTTTTTAAGGACTGTTTGATGAACTTTGCAAACCAAAATACCCTTGAATTTGATCTCTTGGTGGTGCATTGCTGCGCCTCATCTCGGAAGTGACCTTCGGCAGTTCAGACCACACTTGGAAAGAGGTGGTGCCTGCTGTTTCTTTCACCTGGGATGGCGTTCACATGAGCGTTGATATTGTTGAAGAGTTGGCGAGGACTTTCATCTGGGGGTTAGTATATTTTCTTTTATATTCAGGGCCTCAGTTTTCTAGTATCAGATTCTAGAGAAGGCCAAGTAGAAGGAACTCTTGACTAGAAGAGGAGTCAGGTGTTGCAGAATATTTGTTTACACTGTGAAGATGTGTCTTTGCCAAGGCGCCTTCCGGTTGGTTTAATAAAGAGCTGAATGACCAAAAGCTAGGCAGGAAGAGGTTAGGCGGGACATCTGGGGACAGAGAGGACTCTGGGAAGAAGAAAGGTGACTTGGGAAACCAGAGGTGGTGTGGTTTGAGTGCAGAGCATCCACCATTGGCTCTTGTGTGGTCTGCAGCTGGTGGTGCTGTTTGGAAGGTGGAGTCTTTAGGAGGCAGAGCCTTGCTGGAGGAATTAGGCTCTTGTGGTTGGTCCATGACATTTTTAACGGGTGTATTTTCTGCCTGCTGCCTGATTTTTGCTTCTGCCAAGATGTAAGGAGGTGAAGAGTCCCATCTATATACTTCTGCCACCATGGAGCCACCTGTTGCCAGGTGGACTGTGTCCCCTCAAACTGTGAGCTAGAGTAAGTCCCTCCCTCCTCCTTCAAGTCGCTTCCTGTTAGGCATTTGATCCCATAACAAGAAAAGAATCTCACAGAAGAGTTTACTAAATGAGACTGTGGGAGAAAAAAGTGACTTAGTGAGAACCCTAATGTTTATCCAGTGAATTACTGTGTAAGACTTCCCTCTAAGGCAGGAGGACAGTGGACCAGCAGTTCTCAACCTTCCTAATGCTGTGACCCTTTTACAGTTCTTCATGTTGTAGTGACCCTCAACCATAAAATTATTTCGTTGCTACTTCCTAACTGTAATTTTCTACAGTTATGAATCATGATGTAAATGTCTGTGTTTTCCAATAGCCTTAGGCGACCCCTGTGAAGGGTCACTTAAGACCCACAGGCTGAGAACTGATGCCCTAAGCTAAGCACCCTCTGTCTTGGAGGGTTCAGCGAGGCTCACTTGCAAAAACTCATCCCAGGTGGGCTTGTTGACTGTTCGTGCCCACTCACAGAAAGTCGGGGAGACTGGCGGGGGGGTAGGGGGAGCCTCACGTGAGTGTGCAGCCCATGCTCATAACACCTAGTGTGCAAAGCTGCCCTAATTGCGTAGGGTCCTGGGGGAGGGTCTAGGTACACAGACCAAGAAGGAGCGGGAGAGAAGGGGTCCATCTGTATAGCTGTGGGGAATCCCTTCCCCCTGCTGGATAAAAACTCTGGTGTGACCTTTTAGGGGAGGAGTACCCACACTCCGTTAGGTAACCCCTCACTTACACTCTGTAGGTAAGCCCAGCAGACTCATTGGTTCCCCAGAGTGAACTTTGGTGGAATTGTGTCTTGGTTTGGCATTGTGACCTTAGGAGGAGGGATAGACGTTGTTTGTGTCTTCTCCTGAGAAGGAATTTTAGCAGCAGCTGCAGATAAAAACCATGTGTGCAGACAGTTGTGGAATGTAGATCAACAATATTCTTATCTTTTCATTTAATAGATATAATCTTTCAAAAGCAATTGAGGAGGCTGGAGACATAGCTCAGTGGTAGAGTGCTTTTCCAGCATGTGTGAAGCCCTATGTAAGAGCCCAAGCATCACCAAAAATCCCACCCCCAAAAAAAACCTCCTAAGGATAGGGGGCGGGTAGCTCATTTGGTAAAGAGCTTGCCATGCAAGCATGAATGCATGGGTTTGATCTGTAGAACAGATGTAAAGATAGGCATGGTGACATGAGCTTATAGCCCTAGCATTGGGGAGGTAGAGGCAGGCAGGTCCCTGTGGCTCCATGACCAGCCGGCGTAGCCCGTTTGGCCCCATTTTTAAACTTGCAGTGTTCTTGTTGCAATGTTGTACATAACCATGGAGTGAACATCTCCCTCTGTCTTTTTTTTTTTTTTTTTGGTTTTTCGAGACAGGGTTTCTCTGTGTAGCTTTGCGCCTTTCCTGGGACTCACTTGGTAGCCCAGGCTGGCCTCGAACTCACAGAGATCCGCCTGGCTCTGCCTCCCGAGTGCTGGGATTAAAGGCGTGCGCCACCACCGCCCGGCTCCCTCTGTCTTTTATTTTCACCCCAAAAGAGAAAAGCTTCACCTGAGCCCTGTGCAGCAGGGTGGGAGAGTGTTTAGTTCTTACTTAGCTTGCAGCAGCAGACCAAGGAAGAATGGAGGCATCCTGGGACCTGAGAGCTGTTGTCAGCTTCCAGCCCTGTGGCATGGAGCCTTGTGTCCGGTCTCTGCTTTTTCCTGGACATCAGCATCTTTTGCTTGAGGTCCATTTTTATTTCTGTGTCTAAGCATGCAGTTGCCCAAGATGACAAAACAGGGCATCTCCCTGAAGCTGGAGTTACAGGTCGTTGTGGCTTTAAACTTGCTATGTTGCTGAGGCTGGCCTTATAAAATCCTGAGCGCCCATCTCTGCCCGCTAAGTGCTGGGATCACAGGTTTGTGCCACCACACAAGTGCTGCTCTTCTGACCTGGCATCCCGTGTGAGGCGTGTTGTAGGTCATTCGTCACTTGTAACATCGGGTCCTCATAGCCATGTCTTCCCACTCATGTTCAAACACACCTGTCGAGGACAAGGGAAGAGCTGGTGCCTGGTCAGTCACTGAAGCCCTGGGGAGTCCTGGGAGGAGGCTGTGCATAGTGCCCTGCTGTCCCCATTTGTCACAAGCACCAGTGACTGAAGTTGTTAGTTCTCTCAGCCCTCATCCATCTCCAGTGAGTAGAGCCCTTGTGTGATAACTCTAGTTTGTTGACAAGAGAGATACTCAGTTTGGCACACCCAAGCCTTGGCCATCCATCAAAGTCCTGGCCGAGGTGATGTCTGTTTCTTCCTTTGACACACCTTGGGAGGACACTGTTCAAGAGTACAGACATACGGGCTAGGGATGCAGCTCATCTGGAGAGCCCTGTGCAGGGCTCAGGGTTCAGGGACACCACTGTTGTCATGTACAGTTATTCCCTTATATCTGACTCTGCTTTTCCTGCCAGTTAGTTCCTGCATGTCAGAAGCCATGATGTCTCAAACTTCAGCCATAATTTTCCCATGCTGTGGTTGATTAATGAAAGTCTTGCGGTGTGTCCATGAGTAACCTGGCAATCCCAACAGTTTAGATTCCAGGGCTCTTCACAAGTTGCAAGCAGTGCAAGGGATACTATTTTAAAGATTGAGGCACTTTGCAGGAGGTGTTTTTATTTGCCGCAGTGAATAAAACAAAGTCCTTGTAGCATAATGTATATTATATATATGTATATGTATATGTGTGTGTATATATATATATATATATATATATATATATATATATATATATATATATTTCTCTTGGGTTGAGACATTTTTGAGGTTGGAAGGCAGTGCTAACTCTTGGGGTATGAGGTCAAAGGTGTTTAGTGCACTTAACATTCCAGAGAAAAGCCTAAGTGAGGGTGGGCGGTTCCTTTCTCTCCCAGAGCCCCGCAGACAAATGCTCTTAAGGTGCTCCAGGCACAGATAAAGAAAGGTAACATGAAATCTAAATGGTCTTTTAATAAAAAACCAAGAGCCAGATATTGGGGTAAATGCTGAAAGATCAGAGACCAAGGAACAAGCCACAGCTCTGTCTTACCTTTAGGACTCCTTAGCCTGAAAAAGCCTCTAGCTGAAAGACTTTAGTTCCTGTCTCTTCAGGCCTTATATACCTTTCTCTGCCCACCATCACTTCCTTCTTAGAGCTGAGATTAAAGGCGTGTATGCTTTCCAAGCAAAGGCATGAGATCTCAAGTGCTGGGATTAAAGGCCTGTGACTCTCAAGTACTGGGATTAAAGGTGTGTGCCCCCACTGCCTGGCTCTGTTTCTCTCCTAGACTGAGTCAATCTCATGTAGTCCAGGGTAGCTTTGAACTCAGAGATCCATCTGGATCTCTGCCTCCTGAGTGCTAGGATTAAAGGTGTATGCCACCACTGCCTGGCATCTATGTTTAATCTAGTGGCTTATTCTGTTCTCGGATCTTCAGGCAAATTTTATTAGAGTACACAATATATCACCACATTTCTCCCTTTTTGTCTATAATAAAAGAAGGTTGTAACTAATATAAAAAAACTATATACAATAAGTACAATAAGTATATATAATATATACTGCCAAGAATTACATTACATTACATTACATTAACAGTGTCCAGTCTATAAACATTTGACAAATTCAGAGAAAATACTCTATTATCTATCCATTTTGGTGAATCCAAAGTGTTGTACCTAATTCACTTTCTATCCTAACTTGTATTACCAACCCAAAACTATCTTTTGATGTCTTTCAAACTTAATATACTTTACACCTCTTTAGTGAGTTTCTTTTCTGAATTTGTTAACAAGGAAAACTATAACTATCTAATCTTCAGCTCCCTCAGAGACCCAAGAAGGAAATATTAACTGAGTAAGCAGGAAGTGCAAGCAAGTGACTGCCAAAAAAATGTGAGAAATGATAGAAACAGCTGGCTGCCTGGACAGTCACCCAAGGTTTCTCTGCAACGTTGGGGCATCCATCTTCGGCCTATAGGCCTAGCATATCAGACAGACTTATCTGTGAAGCAGGATTTTCTAAAGGGGCTTCCTACCTTGTCTTGGCAAGGTTTGTCAGTCCTTTCTTTTGTGTCCTGCTTGTCCATTTGGTCAGCATACTGTCAGCAGTTGAGGTAAGGGCATTTTCTTGCCCAGTGGCTAACTTTTGCAACAAAGAAAGTAAACTCCATATGGAGTTTCTTCAATGCCCATCATCTTCTCTGAAGTAGATTGGTGTTGCCAGGAGCAGACATGTCTCATTGTCATAAAAAAAAAGAATATGTTATTAAATATCTTAAATGCCATATTCTGTTGATCTCTGAAGTGTTTGAAGATGACCTGTCCATCTAAAATATATCTGTTTGACTTTGAAAACATACCTGATATGACTACAAGTTCGATTGTAGTAACTACTAACTTTCATTTCTTTATGTCCTAATTAGTTGGTAATAATAACTTTCAAGGACTAGCAATTGCATTACATTATTGAATGAACTGTATAGGTACAAAACTTTGAACAATATTAGTGTATGTATAGTATGTTCCAACAAAATTAATCTCAAATTTGTATCAATATTCAAAATTTGTATATAATATACAAAAATCCAATCCAATGTAAAATATTTAAAACTAGTAGCTGCTTTTTAAAAGTAGTTCAATAATCTACCTTTTTATCTTATCATATCCATATTTTCCTTTTTTCTTTTTAGAGTAAATTCAATAATCTACCATTTGATCCTATCATTTTTATATCTTTTTTTCAGAGTAGATTCAATAATCTACCCTTCTATCCTATCATTTCTATATTTTTTTAGAGTAGATTCACTAATCTACCTTTTTATCCTATCATTTCTATATAATATATTTTTATATCATATCCCTCTTCTTTTAGAAAGAGATTGACTATGATCAATAATAATTTTTAACCAACCCCTAAACAAAAACAAACATCCATAATCCATTTTTTTGGGAATGTGGGCATAGCTTTCTAGGCTACTTCTTGCTGATTGGGGGCACTGGTAGTCTTACAGGGACACAAAGAAAATTTAGGATTATGGTCAAGTCCTGACTGGAGTAGTCTATGAGACTGTATCATCTCAGCTAGCCATCTTGAGATTGTCCTGAGCAGTTTGTAGTCCAAAATCAATCTTTGAGAGTGGTATTTGTCAGCTTAATGGCATTATCATCATCCTGATGGAATCTTTGTTTTGGGGTCCTATCATCTTTTTTGGAGACTTCAAAGTCACTGTTAGGTGTGGTCATGGTTCACTGCAGAAAATCTTTTTTGTGGGACATTTTTTTCTGGATGATTTGTCCTTTTTCTTCAGATGTCTCATTTATCCACTGATCTTCAGATTCCTTAGCCTTCATTCTACTGAAAGACAAAAATAAAACCCTTCCCCAACCCTAACTTTGGGGAGGTTCCCTTTTCTAATCTTTATTAACTTTGATTTATGGTTTCTCCTTAAATTTTTGTTTTATTTTCAAAAGCTGTTCTATTATCCAGAGCAGTATGGTTTCTTACAATAGGCATTAGGTTCTTTAATTGCTCTGGGAAGGGGTTCTTCCATGATGGCAGGAAAGGACTGAACCAGATTTGACATGGGGGCCTGCAAGAGGCCCCTCAGGGAATTTCCCAATGGCAAAGGCAAAGGATTACCTTGTCTGTCCCTTGTTGATCTACATTCATTAGTCCAATGTTTGCCTTTACCATACCTTCTGCATGATCCAGAAGGGAGGGGCGTTCTGTTGGGATTATTCTTAGAGAAAACATTTTTTCTAGGAATGCCCTGTTTACAGTCCCTTTTTAGGTGACTTTGTTTGCTGCAATTGAAACATGACATTACTATTTTTCTTCAAACCTTTGGAAATCACCTCGCCTATCTTAAGTATCATCATGCCCTGGGATTCAATATTAAATTATATCTTGGATCCATTCCTCCAAGGGTGCTGATCTTGCCTTTAATGGCCTAATTACCCTTTTGCATTGTGCATTAGCATTTTCAAAAGCCAGAGATTCAATTATTATCTGTCTAGCTTCTGAATTTTTGGTATCATTCTATTTACTGCTGAAGACAGCCTTTATAAGAAATCAGTGAAGATTTCTTTTGGGCCCTGTATAACTTTTGTAAATGACTCAATTTTCTTTCCTACTTCTTCAATTCTGTCCTAAGCATTTGAGGCTGCTATGTGGCATAAAGCCAGGGTCTGGTCATCATATAAAGATTGTCTTTGTATATCAGCATAATCGCCCTCTCCAAGAAGTTGATCTTGGGGAATTTCAATACCTCTAGCCCTACTTCACTGTTCAATGGTCTTAGCATCATCTTTCCACCAGGTCCTCCATTGTAATTGGGGACCAGCCTCTAAAACTGCTGTAACCAAATCTCTCCAGTCTTGAGGGATAATTCTATTACAAGTTGATCACAAGTTTAAAATCTGCTTCATGAAAGATGAGTGGATGCCACAGAGAGTATTGCTTCTTTGAATCTCCTCAAATCTAACATTTGCACAGGAGTCCAGTTAGCTCTTACACAGCCTTGAGGATATCTATCACTGGGTAGTTCCTGTAAGGTTACTGGATAGATTAAGGGTAGCTCTTTGAAAGCCTTAGGCTGTTTCTCTGAAACCGTATAATGCAATGTTGAGATTGGTTCTCCTTTAAATTCTTCTATCTGGTTCTGAATATCTCTATGATCTGTTTTAACAAGTTTTTCTAAAACTTTTATCTTGGCACTCATGTTAACCAACTTTTTTAATGATAAAACAAAAAATGATCAAACAAATATTTATAATTGACATTACATCTATGCCATCAGCATTAATAATCCTCTCATTTAATTGTTCCATTTTCAGACCATTTAATGTGTTATCAAGCAGAGACCAAATGCCTTCCATTGTAAAAAACGTTTCCCATTTTTTAATGAGGGGAAAAACTTCCTTTTAACTAATTCCTCCCTTTAAGAAATCCCAGTTGACTCACCAAATCTGACAATTCAGATGATGGTGTGGCAGCAGCCTGAGGAGGGGGACCAGAGAAAGTTAAAACCTACCAGGACAGGAAAGAAGATCCTGCCATCTGTACAGGGGAAGTGTATAAAACTGGCCAACTCCTGTGGGTTTTGGAGCCCAAAACCTGTGGAGTTTGCTGCAGAGAGGCTGCAACAGAACTTAGCTGGCAGGGTCGGGACTCTGGCTGCGTGTAGCTCCAGCCTGATCCAGTGGCTCTTTTGTGAATTTGTGCCCCAAAAGTTGGGTGCTAGAATTGCTAAACAGTCTTTTCATAAAAAACCCGGCGCCAGGTATTGGGGTAAATGCTGAAAGATCAGAGAGACCGAGGAACAAGCCACAGCCACCTCTTTCTTCTAGGACTCCTCAGCCTGAAAAAGCTCCTAGCCAAAAGACTTTAGTTCCTGTCTCACACCTTATATACCTTTCTCCACCCACCATCACTTCCTTCTTAGAGTTGGGATTAATGGCGTCTGTGATTCCCAAGTGCTGGGATTAAAGGTGTATGATTCCCAAGTACTGAGATTAAAGGTGTGTGCCACCATTACCTGGCTCTGTTTCTTTCCTAGACTGAGTCAATCTCACGTAGTCCAGAGATTTGAACTCAGCGATCCATCTGGATCTCTGCCTCCTGAGTGCTAGGATTAAAGGTGTGTGCCACCACTGCCTGGCCTCTATGTTTAATCTAGTGGCTTGTTTTGTCCTCTGATCTTCAGGTAAATTTTATTAGGGTACACAATATATCACCACAAAGAAAGCTTCCTGAGACCTCAGGATTGAATCCATTTTCTCTGACAGCAAATTTTTATTGAGCATCTGAGCAAGTAGATATGTGTGGGCTGTTAGATTGGACCCAGCATCTCCTCCAGGCCGGGCGTGTGTCTCCTGCATCTGGGTTCTTTAACAACCTTTGGCCTTGAGAAGAATGTTCATGGGGGACACAACCAGAGTCCTGTCTCTAGAGTAAGACAAGTGGTAATTATTAGCAAGATGCTGGAGTCCTGAGATACACGTGATGGATTTAAATAGCTTGCTTGTGAAGGTTCTTAGAACCAATACTTTAAAAAGAAAAGATCTGAAAGTCAAGAGAGACTTAGGACCTGAAGGTGATTTAAGAAGTGGACATATTTCTCTTTCAGTAAGAAATAAATTGAAATTGCTTCTAAGAAAGAAACTGTGGTGGGTGTGGTGGTGCATGCCTTTAATCTTAGCACTTAGGATGCAGAGACAGGCAGATCTCTTAGGAGTTTGTGGTCAGTTTGGTCTATATAGAAAGTTCCAGGCTAGCTAGGATGACATAGTGTCAAAAAACTCCCAACTAACCCCTCCCCCACTTAAAAAATTCTCAAAAAAGTATATATAAAGGCTATAGAGATGGTCCAATGGTTAAGAGTATATACTGCTCTTGTAGATGATTTTTTTTAGAAAAGTATATAGTATATATACATATATAAAGTATATATATTTAAAATTAATGTGGACTATATTAACATTATCAAAGTGAGTTTTTCCCATTAAGTATACAGCACTGTGTTTTAACACAGGCTGAGCACTGTCTCACCAACTGCACAGTCAAGATACAAGCCATTCCTCTCTCTCCTGAAATCTCCCTCGTGCTGCCCTGTCGTCCCCCGGCCCCTGTTAGCCCCTCTTTTCCCTCACTATAGTTTGATCACGTCCAGGATGTCGCTCATTAAGACACAGCATGGCCTGCTGAGGATGGTCTCTCTGACATGGCATCATGTCTGGGAGATACTTCTTAGTCTGTGAAGTGTCTGAAGTTGCTTCGCTTTTCCTTCTGAATAGAGGTCATTGCGTGGACTCCCCGGAAGGTGTCTGGCCATCCACCTGCTGAAGGACATTGGGGTTGTTTCCAGTTGGGCAGTTCTGGGTATGTTGTCTGTAAATACAGAGCTACTGTGAATGCAAATCCTCACATGAACGTAGTGTTGACATCTCATGAGTAAATATCTACCAGTCCTTGCCAGCATTTAGTATTGTCAACCCTCTTTTTTTAGCCATTTTCATTGGTGTGTAGTAATATCTTACGTTAGTTATTTTTAACACTAAAAATACAAAGAAAATAGGTTTTAAAGGGGGCTTACTTTAGGAGATGACTTAGTTTATTGGTCTGTCTAGCAGAGAAGCCTCTTGGAGGAGCTGCTTGTTGGTTGTAGGGAGGTCCTCAAGGGCAGTGGAATGGAGGAACAGAGTCCCCTCTGCATCCCTGTCAGTGAACAAGTCAGTTCTGAGGGTGCTTAGGGGATATAGGTTAATTTTCTCGACCTACTTGGTAAGTTCCTGCGTACGTTTTCAGTACTAATCAAATCACGAAGGAGCTGTAAGATAGGGTAGCCTTGGGGAAAAGCATAGGCGTGGGGCATCACTGTTTATGGCCCTCCAGCAAGCTTAGCAGCTGAAAGCCGCAGTAAATGACATTTTGTAGTTTTAGTGGGTTAGGACTCTGGGAGTGGTTTTCGGACGGCAGTTCTGGCTCAAACGTTTGCAATAAAGATGTCAGCTAGGGCTATAAGATCCTTTCTAAGGAACCTCAAGGGGCTCCATGGGCAGGGTGGTGCTTACCACAACATGGATCGCAGCTTACGGTGGAGCGACTGTCCTCAAGCCCTGATAGGAACTGTTAGGACATTTATGAGCTAGGCTTGGAAGTCCGAAGCTGCTGTTTCCACAGTGTGCTTGGTCACAGGGCCAGCCGTGGTGCAGCAGGAGGTGACTTCACAGAGCCGGGAGGCGAGACCCAGTCACTGGGTGTGTGCGATCGCAGAAACTGGCTTCCAGCCACCTGAGGGATCATGGATGCAACCCCCGGCTCAGCCATGTGACTGTTCCTGTGGTCCAGTGAAAATATGTTTTTCATTTCTGAGTGGCAGCTTTCACCCATTTTCTAAAACAGTGTCTGCTATACTTACTGTACACTGAAGTATACTCTATACTGAAGTGTGTGACTCATGAGTTCTAAATAACTTGTCTGTGAAGTCTTTGATCAGTGTTTTTACTTTTATTTATTTTCTTTGTTTTGTGGTTTTTCGAGACAGGGTTTCTCTGTGTAGCTTTGGAGCCTGTCCTGGAACTCACTCTGTAGACCAGGCTGGCCTCGAACTCACAGAGATCTGCCTGTCTCTGCCTCCCAAGTGCTGGGATTAAAGGCGTGCGCCACCATTGCCCAGCTCTGTGTTTTTGAGACAAGATCTCACCATGTAGCCTTGATGGGCCTGGAACTCACTATGTAGAGCAGGTTGGCTTCACTCTCACAGGCTCTGCCTCCTGGAGGTGTGATTAAAGGTGTCATGGATCCATCCACATGTTTCACTGAGAGTGCTACATTTATATTCAAAATTTTCTGGAGACTTGGAACTCTCAGAGAATTCCTCATCCCCACCTTCGAGGGCTGGGCTGGGCTGGCACATGTGCTTGTACACGTGTGAGCCAATCGAGTGTGACATACTTTTGCTTACAGGACACGGCATTGCAAACTTATTCCTGCTGTGCATTGGAACCAGTGCCCCTTTGCTGGTCCAAGCATGCTTAGGGGAGGGCCAGTTTCTTCATCGGGGGTTAGGCCAAGGAATTCTCCCTGTGGCTTGGAAGTTGAAGGGTGACAGATCTTTCGTTCAAAGAAGTGGGATATGGTGGGGTCTGAGGTGGAGTAATTCCAAAGCCTGAGCCAGAACCCAAGTCCAATCAGAGGAACAATTCCCAAGTCACGTAACATATCCTCAAGTAAGAGCGTGAAGTCCAGAGCTGGAGGGTAGGCTCCTAGTCTGTGGACATAGCTCAGGCTGGCATCCAGCTCCTGATCCTCCTGCCTCCAGCTCCCAAGTGCTAAGATTACAAGCCTGTGTTGCCACACCTGGGTCTGTCGTTTTGGGATAGGGTCTCCCTGGCTGGCCCTGGCTGGCCTCAACTGTGGCGATCCTCTTGCTTCAGTTTCCTAAGTGCCGGGGTCATAGGCCTGTGTCACCACACCAGGCTCAGTAACTTATTTTTTTTTTTTTTTTTGTTTTTGGAGACAGGGTTTCTCTGTGTAGCTTTGTGCCTTTCCTAGAACTCACTTGGTAGCCCAGGCTGGCCTCGAACTCACAGAGATCCGCCTGGCTCTGCCTCCCGAGTGCTGGGATTAAAGGCGTGCGCCACCACCGCCCGGTTTACTTATTTTTAAATGCAAAAATAATAAAGCCACTGTGAATATGTTTAAAAAGATGAAGAAAAGTAATCAGGCAAGATGTACACGTAGCATTTGTTCACTCACCCAGCCCCCCACCCGGATCCCTTTCTTCTTCCTGTCTGCCTTATTTAACTTTCTTTCCTTAAGGTTTTAAAAATAGGTGGTGGTCTTTAGAGTAACTTTACAGTAAAATGCAGCAGAAGTTAGTTCCCACATCTGCCCTCCACCTCCTTATTATAAACATCCTGTACTCTCCTTAATTAAAATTTTTTTCAATTATAATCTAGTCTACATATGTTTTGTGGCTTTCTTTTCCCCCATAATCTTGCCTCAGTAATCCTTAAGTCAACATGATTAAGGTCAAAGGTCTCTTCAGGTCATTTCCTGTTGACCTTTGCTCAGAAGAATTTGGCTCTGTTCACATGATGGGGAGGGGTGACTTGCTTTGTGATATTTATCATGTGGAGATTCCCAGGGTGAGTTTAGAAGCACTTAGGGCCCTGGAGGGCTTGGCCCCTCCCGTCTCCTTTATCACTGGCTGCTCCCCCCAACCCCACCTCCACAGCTTTTGGTAGTCGGGTGGGGGTTGGGATTCACTTGCTGTCCAAGTGTTAGGCCTCTCCGGAGTTAGAGCCAGAGCAGGAATCTTTTTCTAGCACAGCCTTAAATGTGAAAGCTTGCCTAAGTCAGAGCTCCGAGTCTGCAGTTGGCGCTCCTGTGGGCCCTGCTGGCTGGTCAGTAGCTGGGCAGCACGTGGTGTGAGGACTGCGTCCTCAGGGTGTCAGCAAGCCGGCAAGCATGTCTTTCCTCTTTTGTGCACTAGAGAGAAACTTCTCCCCAGGGTCTAGCCCAGGCTACACATTCACAAATCTCTGCTGAATGAGCAGAAGGGAGGCTCCCTTTCAGAGTTTCTGGAAAAAGGACACCAAACCTCTTAGAACTGAGCTGAACTCAACAGCTGTTTGACCTCAGCTTGTGAAAGCCTGGGATGTGGAGTCACGTACCGATGGCAGCTCTGCATTGTTCATGTCCTTAACCCTTCCTGTGTGTGTGTGTGTGTGTGTGTGTGTGTACACACACACATATGTATATGTGTGCACTCCTTTAGCTTCGCTCGGTCTCTGGCAGAGTCAGGAGTGCTTTAGCAGTGATTTTTCAAGTTGGGAGCTTCAAGGACTTAAAAACAAGTACCTTTTATATGGAGAAGAAGAAAATGCTTGTTTGGTACTATGATATCATGCATTAGCGACTTAGAAATTAAACTTAGCATGACCTCTCTAAACACCTATGATTACGGTCTTCAGCTTAATTCAGAGTAAATTGCCCGATTGTGGGCTACCTTTATGAGTCATTGTGCTGGCAGGAACCCCTGTATGTACCCAGGAAGGGAATGGCGCCCCAGAACACTGAAACTCACAGCTCAGGAAATGGGTGTCTGTGTGTGCATGTGCATGTGTGCGTGCATGCGTGCCTCTGTGTGTGTGTGTGTGTGTGTGTGTGTGTGTGTGTGTGAGAGAGAGAGAGAGAGAGAGAGAGAGAGAGAGAGAGAGAGAGAGAGAGATTAGCCAATTGGCTGGCCAGATAGAAGCATTTGTTTGAGCCACGTGGAGGGTAGTTGAGCACCTGGACTGTGTCTATCTGACAGGCATTGGGCAGTGTTTCTGGGACTCATTTGGGGAAGAAGAGGTAGGGGCATTTTTGTTCTAGATGAGAAGATTGGGGAGTCTGGATGCCTTCTGCAGATGTGCAGCAGAAGATGCACTTCCCCTTGAAGAAATCTGGAGGTTTAAAACATGCAGTTTGTATTTGATTAAACAACAAAGTAGCACATCTGGCCTTCTCCCCATGGTTTTGACCTCCTGCTGTGACCTCTGTGAAAGCTTTATTGGTCTTTTAGAGAACTTAGATTTTTGTTTAATAGGAAACAAGCTTCCTCTACCAGTTTTATGTCCTTTCTCTGTGATCTGACCATCTGTCCCAGGGGAAGAGGTTCCGAGCTACAGTCTGGGCCAAGGGCTTGTCAGAGTCGTCCCCAGTGATGATGTGGTCATTGCCTCCTCACTGGTGACGCCTGAGTGTTGGTCCTTAACGTCCCCGTGTTTGGGACAGGGTCTCTTCATTGGTTTCTCCACTGTGTGTGTCAGGCCAGCCCACAAGCTTCCAGGGCAAACCCTCTTGTCCACCTCCTCTGTCCCGTAAGAGCTCAGGGATCATAGGTGTTATGTGTCTGCTTTCGTGAGGGTTCTGGGGCTCTGAGCTCCGTCTTTACACTTGGGTAACATGGTCTTATCACCCCAGCCACAAGGAAATAAAACATTTTTGAGAAAAAAAAATACTGTTCATAGTGCTGTGGAGAAAAGATTTAATGAAAATAAAGTTAGACACGGAGCTTGACTTGAGAAAGGACTGGTTTCCCGACCATGCAGCATAAAAATGAGAAATCATTTTTATCCATTGAGACAAGTCCAGTAGAACTTTATTGTGGTATTCTCCCGTCACTAAAAATGATCCTCCTAGGACAGGCTACATAGCTCAGAGGGTAAAGGTATTTGCTGCCCAGCCTGATGCCTGAGTGTAATCCCCGGGGCCCACAGTGGAAGAGAGAACTAGTTCCTGCATGCTGTCCTCCGACTGCCATGGTTGCAGTTGCACCTCACGTACACACACACACACACACACACACACACGCACGCGCGCACACACACACATGCGCGCGCACACGTACACACGCACGTGCGCGCGCACACACACACACACACACACACACAGAGAGAGAGAGAGAGAGAGAGAGAGAGAGAGAGAGAGAGAGAGAGAGAGAGGGCTGGAGAGATGGCTCAGCCAGTTAAGAGCACTGGCTGCTCTTTTAGAGGTCCTGAGTTCAATTCCCAGCACCCACATGGTGACTCACAACCACCTGTAATGAGATCTGATGCCTTCTTCTGGCCTGCAGGTGTGCATGCTGAGTGGGCACTCATACATAAAATATAAATAAATTAAATTAAAAAACCTCTCCATCCAGAAATGGATCATGCACAGATGTTAACACAATTGGTAGCTTAACTATTTTTGTATTGGGACTTGCTGTCCCTATGTTAATAAGCTCAGGAAATTGTTCTGTGTTTTTGAATACAGATTTGTCCCTTTAAATTTTTTTTGTGATAGTTTTGTCTATATGTGACACATATGTTTGTGGTGTGTGCATGTGTGTGCACACGCGTGTGGAGACCAGAGGTCACCATCAGGTGTCCTCCTCAGTAACCTCCTATCTTTCCTGTTGAGCTGGTCTCTCCATGGAGATCACGGTTTGGCTGGACTGGCTGTCGAGAAAGCCCCAGAGATCCTCCGGTCCCCTCTTCCCTCCTTCCCCATCCCTGCCCAGTGCTGGGGTTACAGATGCATGCAGTGCTGGGGTTATAGTTGCATGCCCATGATGCTGGCGGTCCTCTCCCCTGTGCTGGGGTTACAGTTGCATGCCCATGATGCTGGTGGTCCCCTCCCCTGTGCTGGGGTTACAGTTGCATGCCCATGATGCTGGCGGTCCTCTCCCCTGTGCTGGGGTTACAGTTGCATGCCCATGATGCTGGTGGTCCCCTCCCCTGTGCTGGGGTTACAGTTGCATGCCCATGGTGCTGGCGGTCCCCTCCCCTGTGCTGGGGTTGCAGTTGCATGCAGTGCTGGGGTTACGGTTGCATGGTTCTGGGGTTGAAGTTCAAGTCTTCAGGCTTGCAGAGCAAACAGTTTTCAGATCTCTTTAGTCTTCTTTTTTTTATTGTGCTGGGCATGGACAGTTAGGACCTGGCACATGCTAGGCAAGGGCTCTTCCCCCACCACAAAGCCACATTCTGAACCTCTCTCTCATTCTTTGTATGGGCACCATTAGATGATCAGTAAATGCCTACTGATAGGTGTCTGTGTTGTTAGTCATTATTTCTCAGCATTCTTCTTGGGTCACCTCAAGCTTTGCAGCTGGCGCTGCTGTAGACAAGAAGTAACTTACCCACAGTCCACCTCTGCAAAGAGGAATGAGTCCAGATTTAAACTGGGTCCGCTGTGGGCTTGAAGTAATTATATTGCTGCCCTTACTAACAAGGGCTCCTCTCACACCCCAGGGCCCCACTGTTCTGTGAGGTGGTTTCACCTTTTCCAGTCTGACCAATCAGATGCCAGTCTTCCTGCCTCCCCTCCCCCATCTTTTCCTTTGAGTAAAAGTTTCACAGTGTAGCTCAATGGTCCTGTGCTGGCCTTGAACTCCTTCCTAGTGCTGAGATAACAGGTATGAGCCACTACACCTGAAAGAAACCCCCAGCTCTCACAATGTGAATCCAAGGCCTGTGAACTGGGTCTCAGGAAAGCCGTGGCTGGTAATCATGCATTGTGGGCCACCCTGGGTTACACAAGATTGATCCAGTCTGAAAGAGAAACAGAGCCTGGCCAGGTGACGCACGCCTTTAATCCCAGCACTCAGGAGGCAGAGGCAGGTAGATCTCTGTGAATTCGAGGCCAGCCTGGTCTACAGAGTGAGTTCCAGGACAGACAGGGCTACACAGAGAAACCCTGCCTCAAAAAACCAAAAAAAAGAAAAAAAAAAAGAAAGGAAAAAAAAAGTCCCCACAGATCTGATAGAGACATTTTCTTCCTTTCTTTTTTCTTGGTTTGGTTTCTCGAGGCAGGGAAGATGCCAGTGTTGTTCTGTCTCACTCGCTGTCTTTTTAGAGACAGGGTTTCTCTGCGTAGCCCTGGTGGTCCTGGAACGCCTCGTAGACCAGGCTCCAAGGTGTGCACCTTTAAGTGCGCCCGGCCTTGTTTGTTTTCTTAATTCGTACTTTTTTTTTTAAGACAAGGTCTCATATATCCCAGGTTAGCCTCAGTAGCTGAGGGTGAGCTGAACTCCTCCTCCTCCTCCTTCTGCTCCCCATGCACAGTTCCAACTTTCTCCTCCCGAGTTGGAATTGTGCTTGTTGTCAGCTGTTCACAGGTGTGGGATTTTTTTAAATCTGTCTGTCCTTTCCCCATTTTTCTATTAGATTATATTTTTCTTAGTTAATTTTAGGAGTTCCTTTGCACGTGAAGCAGTGTGCCATCTGCCCTGTGTACCCAGGCTTTGCTGCTGTGCCGTCCGGCTTCGCGCTCCCCGGCCTTTTCCTTACGGAGCCCAGGACTTAAGCCAGGTTTAGAGGGTTACAGAGATCTTCTGTAGTTTGAGAGTCATATGCTGTTCTAGAACTTCATGGCTTATCATTTAAAGTATCTATTGGTTCAAAGAGAGGTCCTTGGACCTGGCTTTCCTTTCAATAATGATGGCTAGTGATGTGTATCCCTCCACAGTAAAAGTCTGCCAATCAATTGTCATGCTGCCAATACAGACTCTGCTGTGACTACTGACCACTGAGTCGTATCAGGAGCCATGGGGCCCGTGTGTGCGCCATGACTAATTTTCCTTGTTGCCCGGTTTGATTTTCCCCACAGTGCATAGCTGTCTTGCTCTTCTTTCCTCATGTTGGGAGCTCTTGGCTAACTCCATGCAAAGCTCTGGCTTGATGCCTTGAGTCCCTGGTCAGCCTGTTCAATACTCCTCAGATCCTCTGGCCCTCAGCTTTGTCCTCAGAGAGCCCTGGTTCTGAGGTCTTCTGAGCTTTTCCTGATGGAGTTGGACTTCTCTCTGGGCTAGGTGGCATCAGGCTGTCCCCACTGTCATCCTGGCCAGGGCCAGGGATCTCCCTGACTCAGAGGGATCTCCTTGCTCATAGTTCCCACAGTCTGTCTCTTGCAGCCTCGGGTTTCTGCTTTCCCTATGATGGAGAAGCTTCTTCTTAGTATCTGGACTGGTGAATGTTTTGAGCTGTGATATCTGGGAATGGGATGACTAATAGAAGTCTACTGAAGAAGTTGTACTATCCAGGCTCCCTGTGCTTCCTGCATCAGGTGGGAAGGATTGACCATCAACACGCTGCCCTCACAAAGTGGTTCTAGTGCAGTTTTTGGTTATCAGTATTGCTAGTATGTCTTTGGGACTATGTGGAGCTGTTTGTGGGTGAACTAGACAGACACTGCTTTAAAAACTTTTTTTCCCTAGAAATAATTAATTTAAAAAAAATTAGGGGGTGGTGGCGGCAAGATGGATCAGTGGGTAAAGGCACTTGTCCAGCCTGATGACCTGAGTTCAATCCTTATGATCTACATGGTAGACGGAGAAAGGATGTTGCTCGTATTTCTAAAAGGGCTTTTAATAAAAAAAAAACAAAAAAAACAAAAACAAAAAAAAAAACAAACCTCATAGGGATAAATGCTGAAAGATCAGAGAGACAAAGGAACAAGTCACTGCCACATCTTACCTCTAGGACTCCTCAGCCTGAAAAGCCTTTAGTTCCTGTCTCCTCGAGCCTTATATACCTTTCTCCACCTTATCATATCACTTCCTTCTTAGAGCTGGGGTTAAAGCCTGTGATTCCCAAACACTGGGATTAAAGGTGTGTGCCACCGCTGGCTTTGAACTCACAGAGATCCAGACGGATCTCTGCCTCCCGAGTGCTAGGATTAAAGGTGTGTGCCACCACTGCCTGGCCTCTATGTTTAATCTAGTGGCTTGTTCTGTCCTCTGATCTTCAGGCAAATTTTATTAGGGTCCACAGTCTATCACTACAAGAACCAACTTCTGCACATTATCCTTGGGCCTCCACATGGGATGCGCGCTCTCTCTCTCTCTCTCTCTCTCTCTCTCTCTCTCTCACACACACACACACACACATTAAATAAATGTGATAAATTTTTTGATACTGTGGTAGGAATAAGTATCCCCAAAGGCCCCACTACCCATTAAAGGCTCAGTCATTCAGGGTGACACTGTTTGCAGGCAGTGGGGTCCTCAGAAGGCAGAACTTGGTGGGAGCTCCTCAGGTCATTGCTGCAGCCCCTAGGAGGAAAGTGTGAGGCCCCATCTCAGCTCTTCTCTGTTTTTTGGCTTGGAATATGAGTGGTCTTCTGTCCTACCAGGGAATACCCAGTCTTGGGATGGAAATCTCCAGAAACGTGAGCTTCATAAACCCTTTTTAAGATAAGTTCATTGTGTCCTCCAGTATTTTGTTGTAATTATGGAAAGCTAATGAATATGTGCTTAGTTTTTCTGTGTATTTTTTTCCTAAATAACTTCAGCCAGTCAGTTTTTCAACTGATTTGTTTAATTTTACCCTCTAATTCCTATTATTTGAGTATTGGGTCTTCTGCTTTTTAAGGTTCCCATCTGTCAATCTTACCTTTGATTTTTCCATCTGATTTCCTTGACTTTTTAACAAACTATGGCAATAACAGAAGCCGTCCTTATCAAAGGCTAACCGTTCCTCCTCTTCTGCAAAGGCGACTCTTGTCCTCTCCGGGCATTCTGTATTAAACACCCCCTGTTCCTTACCATATCATGTTTTTAGGTGTTTTCTTTCTTCCTTTTTTGGGGGGTAGGTGGGTTTTGACTTATTTTGCATGCTCTTCTCCAAAATATGCAAATATGATTCTTGGCTGTCTGTCAGGGGTAGGTGTTTAAAGCTGTCAAAATCAGGTTTGAGTCTTTCCTATGGAAGCCGGGATTATCTTACTGATTTTTTTTCCCCACCAGCGATGAAGGAGCTACTCACTGGTCTTTTTCATACAGGAAACTCAAATGTGAGGCTGTCTGTTCATAGAGAATAATTCCGGCAGCCCTGCCTGGGATAAGCCTGGATAAGCTGCATGAGTTCTAGAAGCAGGTTAGGGGAGGGGGACTGTGGGCTGTGGTGTGGTGAGTAGATTCTTCCTAATTCCTGTCATATCCTGCCTCTTTTCAGCCCTGAATCCCATGTTCTTTCTTCTTGTGTCTGGTATATGTGAGTTTCTGATTTCTCTGGTTCAATTATTTTTAATAATAAACCTCTTTTTGAGGGTAGGTAGCTCCAGGGGAGCTCTGGGGTGCACCCAGCTTCCCATTGTCTTCCTCAAGGTGAGCCACAGGGGCTCTGGAGGGGCCTCTGAGCACCACTGAGGATGTCAATCCACCTTTAACATCTCTGATCTGCCCTTGTCTCTGATATTCTCTCCTCATCCTTTCAAAACAAACAACAACTCCACTGTCACGTTCTTAGTTTTGGTAGCAGTGACACAGCCATGAGGTTAATCCGCCACGTTTAGTTGGAAGCTCATCTTATTTTATCAAGGTCTAAGGGAGGGCATCTTGATCGTTTACTAAAAGAACTGTAGTATATTATCAAACTGATAAATAAAAATCTGTGCAGAAATTGCAGGTATTGATAGATTAGCTCAGGAGAATTGCTTTGCTTCATGCCTGGCCGACTCCCTGTGTCTTTGAAACAGCATTCCCTGTGGGTGACGTGTTCGAGTTCACCCTTCAAATGCACCCATGTGCTGTCGGGTTCCCATCTGTCTGCCCCTTTTCTCTCATCGTCTGGAATATCAGTTGTAGCCTGTAGGGTCTTTTCTCGGCAGCTGCTTTCACTCCCTCCGTGGGTGTTGGCCAGCCTCAAGTAGCGCATTTCTTCTGGATGGAACAAAGAGAAGATGGTCCCCGGGGACTCAGGCCTCGGAAATCCTGCCTGTCTCTCCATAGCCTTGTTGTTGGCTGTTCAGGATGGGGAAAAGCTTGAGAATTCCAGTTCTGATTAACCGTGAATGAAGTGGGGTGTGGCTACCGCTCACAGGAGCCTCGGTGACTTTGAGCTGGAAGTTCTGGGAGGAAGGAGAAGCTGGGTGCCATGGAACTCGCTGGGCTTGGACAGGCAACTGAGCAGTTCTGGGTCTCTGGTCTCCAGACCAGAGTTTCCCCCACAACTTCACCTCCCCGAGGCTTGTAATGAAAACAATAAGAATCACAAAGCTGACCCCAAAAACAGCTCACAAGGGCTGTGGAGACTCCAGTATACCCAGTGGTATCAAATAAAGGAACAGAGAAAAATTGCCCGTGGGCCCTTCACCTGTCCTCTTTGCTTTACTTCAGGCAGTGGGCAAGGGTGATTGTCTCCATGTCTGTAAGTGGAGGAGCCGGAGGGAGGAGGAAGTGAGCTCATCACGGGCTTTTCAAGACAGTGCTGACTTTTGCATTTCTTTGTACAGGATTTTGCCAGGCCCTTGACATGTGTTTCAAGGGGGTTGGGGAGAGAAGCTTTCTCCTGAAACATCTGTGTGGATCTGTTAGGGTGGGGGTCTGGAGCCCAAAGAGAGTGTGGGATAATTTAGCACATTCCCCAAAGCTGGGATGAGTGCTGATGGATCCACACTATTGTGTCACGCTGGCAGCAGCCCAGCAGCCAGAGCAGACTTGTGCGTGGTGCCAAAAAGATGCCTTCATTGTGCTGGCTAATCACATTGTGAAAAATGTGCAGGGGATGAGTGTGGGGGGGAACGTGCAGGGGATGAGTGTGGGGGGGCGTGCAGGGGATGAGTGTGTGGGGGCGTGCAGGGGATGAGTGTGTGGGGGGTGTGCAGGGGATGAGTGTGGGGGGCCGTGCAGGGGATGAGTGTGTGGGGGGTGTGCAGGGGATGAGTGTGTGGGGCGTGTGCAGGGGATGAGTGTGGGGGGCGTGCAGGGGATGAGTGTGGGGGGGCGTGCAGGGGATGAGGGTGGGGGGGCGTGCAGGGGATGAGTGTGTGTGGGGCATGCAGGGGATGAGTGTGGGGGGGGCATGCATTCTGGTTGTTTCAGAAATAAAAGTGGCTAGGGGTGTTTGCCAGTGCCCCCTGTTAGCCCCAGTGTTGATCAGAAAAAGCCCCATGAATCCACTGCATCAGCGTAGCACCTCGACTCTTCAAATCCAGCACATTTTAGTGCATCTCTCAGCCTGGACAGCTCAGCTTAATTAGGTCATTTGTTCTTGAGAGGTCTGTCCCTGCACTGCAGAGCAAAGGAAGGATTTTTATGGGCAGTTGGTACCCATAAAGAAGTCAAACGGCACATTGTTCCTGTATTTGCTGAAGTTTCAGGTGATGCTTGGCAGAACTGCTTCGGAGGCATTCAGAATATCCTTAGGATATGGATCAATCTGGAACGAGGTCTCTGTGTTTTAATTTTCATGTGGGCTTTTGCCTCTCCACCTGGAGCCTTTGAGTCTGAGGTGGTTTGTGGTCCTGGAATGAAAACTGAGAGGTGTTTTTAGGATGTCAAAGGTGCTGCCTCAGTTAGGAGCCTGTGGGAGGCCAGGGAGGCTGTGGGTAAAGTGCCTGAGCTGCAGGTCTGAGGAGGACTAAAGACCAGATCTCAGAGCATGGCATGTTCAGCCTAGTGTTGGGGTACAGGACGGGGGATCCCTGGAACTCCCTGGCCAGTCAGTTTTGTCAAGTGTGAGGCCCAGATTCAGTAAGACACCCTGTCTCAAGAAAAGCTGGGGTCATGAGTGTGTGCAGAGGGATCCAACGCAGACACCCCTCCATGATTCTTGTGTCCCAGTGAAGAGGGAGCTCAGGCTGCTGCATTCTTTTGCACAGGGTGGAGACTGGTGACAGAGACTTAGATCCAGACAGGATAGAGCAGCGGTGACTACCGTTCCTAACCAGAGACCAACTGTTCCCACACCCAGGGTTTACTTCTGAGCCGGTGTGCAGGTCAGGTGGGCCGTGCTGGCAACTGTCCATCTTGTTCATAGCGATTTAAGCAAGGGCTACAAGGGATTCACTGAAGCTTTGTGGTATTAGGTGAGGTGACAGGAGTTCCCTGGAGTTCTGGCTTTCTTGTGGTCCCTGTCTGTCCCTCTCTTCCCCCCTACGCTTCATGTAGCCCAGACTGGCTTCGACCATTGCTTCCTTCCCAAGTGCTGGGATTACAGGTGTCCACTACTCTGCATGGATGTACGCTTTCTTTCCAAGCCCAGAATGTTTATTTTATATATTTAATGTTCAGGTAGCTGCCATGAGGACCTAAGCTCCATTCCCAGTACCTGTGTTAGAAAACAACAACAAAACAAACAAAAACAACCACCACAACAAAAGCGAAGCTAGGCAGGGGGCACGGGGGCACAGGGGCACGGGGGCACGGGGGTGTAATCCTAGTGCTGGGGAGGTGGAAAGTAGAAACAGGTGAATCCCTGGGGCCCATTGCTGCCCCCCAGACCCCCAGCGTAGCCTGCATGGCAAACTCTAGGCCAGTGAGAGACCCTGTCTCAAAAAAGCAAGAGAGACCGTGCTGGAGGAACAGTGCTTGACACTGGATTTTCTCCACATGCACTTGCACACACATGCACTTGCACACACATGCATGTGTACCTCCAAGTGCACAGGGAAAAGACTGAAAGGAAATTGACCAATATGTTAACAGTTCGGTTTAGACACGAAACCAAATTACCAGATTTAGCAATGCTTCACAGTGATTGCCTGCCTGCTTAATTTAGCAAACGATCAGTGATAACTCTGCATCTGTTGCTTAAAAATGGAATATCACACACACACACACACACACACACACACACACAGAGAGAGAGAGAGAGAGCGAGCGCGAGCGAGCTGTTTCTCTCTCTAGTCATGTTTTCAAAGGCTGGATGTCTTAGAGGTCTTGGTAATCTGTGTAGGACAGGTCAGGACATTCCAGTGAGAGCTGCAAGGAGAACCCTAAAGTGGAGGCTTAGAATTTGTATTTCTGAGTGTCTGAAAGTTTCATATTTCTTCTTTTGTGCACATTTCAAAAGCTTTCAGAAGGCCATCGTGAACAGAATAGCCCTTTGACAGAACCAACAAAAAGTGAGGGATTGGTGAAGGGCCCAGCAAGCCATTGTTCATAGTGCTATAAGTCAGCTTCAGCAGAGACAGTTCTGGAGGGAGCCCTCGATGTGAACATCAGCACCAATGGCTCCCTTGTACAGGGTGCTTGAACAGCCTTGTCTCCAGTCAGGCCGCCATTGTCCCTCCGGGATGGTAGCCAGCGGCAAGGTCGGGTGCACTGTAGCTTGAGTTTTCCTGCCTGGCCCACAGTCAGGATAAATCTCTCTCACCTGCCAGTCCCACAGCCTCAGACCCAACCAAGTAAACACAGAGACTTATGTTGCTTTCAAACTGTATGGCCGTGGCAGGCTTCTTGCTAACTGTTCTTATAGCTTAAATTAATCCATTTCCATTAATCTATACCTTGCCACATGGCTCGTGGCTTACCAGGATCTTCACATGCTGTTTCTCATAGTGGCGGCGGCTGGCAGTGTCTCTCTGACTCAGCCTTCCACTTTCCAGCTTTATTCTCCTCCTTGCCCCGCCTATACTTCCTGCCTAGCCAACGGCCAATCAGTGTTTTATTCATTAATTAGCAACACATTTGCCATACATCCCACAGCAGTGCACTTTGCAGATGTTGTTTTTAATCTGTTCATTGATTTCTGCCTAAACTTGATGAGAGGTAGATGGTGTTGTACACAAGGAAACTGAGGCCCTGTGAGGCCAAGTAGTGTGTCCAGAACTGCACAGCTGTTTGAGCACAGTGAGGCACCTGTGGTTGTGTGCTCTTTGCCTCTACCCTGCTTTTTGTGGAAACCTGCACGGTGGGAGTGGTAGATGGTTCCAAGTCAGTCAGGTGGGACAGTTCAGTCTGCAGCGGGTGCTGGGGTCACAGACTGCTGGTGGATTCCTTTGATAGGCTGTTTTAGCAGCTCACTGCTTTTTAACCGCCTTGTCTTGGGAGATGAAGAGGTTGCTGTCTCAAGTCAGAGAATGTTAATGTCAGCCAGACAGAACAGGCGCATCCTGTCAAGTGCAGGTCCTTCTGTCGCCTGCTGCCTTCCGGGCTCTTCTGTAGGTCCTCAGTCTCATCTTTACCTCTCCCTCTCAGTCATTGTTCTGCTTTGGTATTAAAAAACAAAACTTGATTGTAGCTGAAAACTACATAATATAAAACTTACCTGTGCAAACTACCCCCACCCCACCTTGTAATTTTGAGACAGGGTATCGTGTTCCAGGGTGCCCTTGAACTCCTTACATAGTCGTGGATGACCTTGAACTTCCGAATCTCCTGTTTTCACCTGCTGAGTGTTAGGATTGCGGGCATTCCACCACCACGCCTGGTTTTATGCAGTGCTGGGGACTGAGCCTTCCTTGAGGGCTTGGCAAGCACTTTACCAACTGCTCCCCAACTCTTCCTGCCTTCCAAGTCCCGGTCTGCACACTGTGTTCACCGCCGTCACCGAGCTTTGCCCTGTTTGTGTGGCTTCTTCTTAGCCCTCTCTGTGATTCAGGTTTCAGTTTTTTCCTCAGTAAGCTTCCTTCAGTTCACTTTCTTCTAGAATATCAACATCTTCTTGGTTCTGTGGAGCACCACTCCTTTGTGGATATACCCCCTTTTCAATTTAATGATATCATTTTAAGGAGTTCCAGGGGAGACTAGAGGTATTGAATGTCTGAGCGAAAGCTGCTGGATCGGGGTGGGCGTGGCCCTCAGCATCTTCCCGGGATGCCTGTTTCTCCATAATGTATGTTTTAATGCCTTCATGGTGATGGTTTTCTAAGTCTTACTGACTCAGCCTGTGGTTAGACGATTTCTAGTATTTGGTTAGTATACACAGTCTTCCACTTAATATCTTTGTCTGTGTAGTTCTGTTTTTCTTAGGTTAGATTCCTAGACATAGAATTTCTGCATTATAGTATATAAGCATGATAAAGAACACATCTTTGTGCTTTCCTTTTTGAAAGTGTTCTAGGACAGCCAGTGCTATGCAGAGAAACCCTATCTCAAAAAACCAAAAAAGAAAAAAAAAGTGCTTTATCTGTTTTTTTGTCCACTGGACAGGAACTACTGAATTTGGAAAACCCTTCCATCTGTCAGTCCATGCAGAACATGCAGCTGAACTGGGAACAGGAGCAGGGGTGTGGAAGGCTAGTGAGCCGAACCAAGTGAACTTCAGAGGTTCCATTATCCACGTGTTGTGAAGCCTGGCTGTCTGGGTCACACGCTAGCTGAGTGACCTTGCAAATGACTTTCCCACTCTGGACTTGAATTTCATCCTCTGCAAGATGTAAGATGATAGGAGTAGTAAGTGAAGAGTCCGAAGCTTAGATTTTGGCCGTGTTGGGCAGGAATGAGGAAAAATAAAGCCAGTGACTTTCATTGGTTTGTTCAGTAATAATGATTGTTAAAAAGTAACTTACCTGGGGAGAAATGGAAATGCTGCATTTTTCCTACCAAAACACCAAAACAAAACAGACAAACAAAATACCAAAACCAATTTGGTAAGTGCAAGGGAGCCATGTTGGGGGTGCATAACTATAATCCTCGGGATTGAAACTCAGGAGATGAGGCAGGAGGATCAGGAGTTTGAAGCTATCCTCAGCTACAATGGGAATTTGAGGCCAGCCTGGGCTACAGGAGATCAGGTTCCAACAAAAAGTGCTGAGAAAAGATTAAAACGAAGCTATCCTAAATCTCATCATTTAGAAGCAATTTTGTTAATGTTTTTAAAATATTAATTTATTATTTATTTGCACGTATGTGTATGTGTGTGTGAGTGTGCACCTGTGTGTGTGTGTGTGTGAGTGTGCACCTATGTGTACACACCTGAGTTCAAACAGCTTGTGGGGCTTTGCAGCAAGCATCGTTACGGAACCATCTCACTGGTCCAGTTTTGTTAGCATTTTGTGAACTTTGTCTAGAACTCGCCACAGACAGATTCTGAAAGATGATGGAAATTTTACATAAAGATGCGAAAATCAAATTGACTTTAAAGAAAAAAAAACTAAAGAGAGACAAAGAGTTTCTGGCATCAAGGGAGATTCAAGGTATCATTTATAAATCAGATTTCTAAGGAAAAGGTAATAAATCTTAAGAAATAATCATTCTTTCTCATAAGTTTTCCATGTTTCAAATTAAGATACCAGCTTAATCCTTTGAAATCTTTAAAAAAAATTGACCCTGTGCTCTGTCTTCTCCTCTAGCCCCGAAATTTTATATGTTAATTCTGAGTTGTACAGTGGGGGGGACTGTACTCTTACCCACCACTCCGTTTCGGAATCCCTTTTGGGGACATTTTATGTATTCATTACCAGTCTTTTTACTGGGATTCTGCCATTTCTGAGATTTTATTTTGATCCATTCTTGGTTGGCCTGGATTTCACTGTGAACTTTTCTATTGAGGTCCTGGTGAATATTGTCTTCTTGGGGTTCCTAACTCTGTGGTCATAGCTATTTCTTGTATTAGTCGGTCCATTTGGCGGAGTTCTTGGCTCATACTCTCTTGCCTTCAGAATGTCATAGCAGTTGTTTTGAATTCTCTTTTGGCGTTGGATAGTTCTGGAGGAGGAAGCGGAGACCCAGTTAGTATTTTTTCTGTCCTGCACATGACTTGCCTTTCCCACTGGATGTGCCCATAATTCTTTCATTCTTTTCAAAGTTTAAACACTCATAGCAGGTCTGGAGAACCGGCATTTCACTTTCTCGAGACTCTTTGTGTTCTGATACCTGTAGATGCAGACCTGGCTTTGTATGGGAGAGTCTTGCGGTCTTTTAATATTTTTGTGTATGTTTTGAATACTGTTTCCTTTTCAGGGGCTGGAGTTGCTGTGTCCTGTTCCCTCGCTCTTCCAATCCAGTCCATGTTCTGTGATTGTTTGTGGATCTCCATTTCCTTTCCTTTGATTCGGAGTGATTTACCGCCCCTCACTCCCTCCTCTCGTGTCTGTGTTTCTAGGTGCCTATTCTGTGCTCTCTTGGTAGTTTTGTGGCTTCCCTTCTGCAGTTCTTTCTGGTCCATTTCTTAGCTCTGTCAGCCATTTTAAATGTCTACAATAACTGCTTATCAGTTCTCTGGAACTCCATATCTAGTCTGGGAGGCCCTACCACTCGGGACAAGCTTGTTTTATAAAGGGCCTGTTCCTGAATTAATGAAAATTCAGCCATCAGTTTTGAATTCTTATTAATTTTTCCCTGGTGGATGCTTCATTTTCCTCCCATCAATACCTCCTGATAACTTCCACCATGTATTTATCATCTTCCTTTGCCTGCATTCCCACCCAGTGATAACTCATCTTTGAATGCAGCTGGGCTGTCTGTCACAGAAGCCAGAGTTATGTTGAGGGGTCGGAAGGCTATGGCAGGAAGCTTGTGAAACCTCTGTTCATATACTTGGCTTTCTTTGAGCCGTTCAGTTGAACAGGGAAAATCCTCCTTCAGTATTTGACTGCTGGAAGTCTTCTTTGTCTCACAGAAAACCCCTCTAAGACCTAGGCTAGCTGAGCCAGCTTGACATGGGGCACTGTGGTGGCTGTGCCCCTCACCCTTCCCTTCCCTTTCCAAGACTAGTCCCCATCAGGCACTAAATACCGAATATAGCATCCACATTAATTGTCCTTCAGCCCTGTCTTAGTTAGGGTTGCTGTTGCTGTTATGAAACAACATGACCAAAAGCAACTTGAAGAGGAAAGGGTTTACTTGACTTAGGTATCCTGAATCATAGTCCATTAAGGAAAGCCAAGACAGAAACTCAAACAGGGGAGGAAGGAGGCAAGAGCTGGTGCCCAAACTGTGGAGGAGTACTGCTTACCGGCTTGCTCCTCTTGGCTTGCTCAGCCTGCTTTCTTATAGAACCCAGGACCACCAGCCCAGGATGGCACCACTCACAATGGGCTGGGCCCTTCCCATCTATCACTAATTAAGAAAATGTCCTATACGCCTGCCTACAGCCCCATCTTATGGATGCATTTTTCTCAGTTGAGGATCCCTTCTCTCAGATGACTCCAGCTAGTGTCAAATTGACATAAAACTAGCCAACCCATCCCCATTTCACTGACCATTTAGTCAAAATTTTAATTTTTAAAATATTTGAGAAGGGTGGATGATGGTAGATGCAAAGCCATGACATGTCTGTTCATGTGGTGTGTGTGTGTGTGTGTGTGTGTGTGTGTGTGTGTGTGTTGTAGCTGTCTGTGCACATGCAGAAGTCAACTTCAGGGATCTTTATGGTTTTCCACCTTTTCTTTTGAGACATGGTGTAGCTAGAGTTTTCCTGCCTGGCCCACAGTCAGGACAAATCTCTCTCACCCGCCAGTCCCACAGCCACTCAGACCCAACCAAATAAACACAGAGGCTTATATTGCTTACAAACTGTGTGGCCGTGGCAGGCTTCTTGCTAACTGTTCTTATATCTTAAATTAATCCATTTCCATTAATCTATATCTTGCCACATGGCTCATGGCTTACCGGGATCTTCCCATGTGGCTTGTCATGGTGGCAGCTGGCAGTGTCTCTCTCTCAGCCTTCCACTTCCCAGAATTCTTCTCCTTGTCCCGCCTATACTTCCTGCCTGGCCACTGGCCAATCAGTGATTTATTTACTGACCAATCAGCAACACATTTGACATACAGACCATCCCACAGCAACATGGCCTCTCAGTGAACCTGGAACTTCCTTCTTCTGCTAGACTGCTGTCCAGAAAATCACCCTCCCCTTCAGATCTGGTTCCTGCCTCTACCCCATCCCATGCCCAGTGATTTTTGAGTTGCAAGCTTCATAAAGGTATCTGAGATAACTGTCGTTGTTCCTGACACATGGACACAGCTCATAAAACATACAGTACCCTCTGGAGCTACTGCGCTTTTAAAAAAACTGTAGCTTTTTTGGCTGGGCGTTGCAATGTTTGGAGGGAATAAAATACCAAAGTATTCCTTCCCAGGTTTCTGAGTTGTGTCGGGGCTTCACAGCAGCCACAGAGCCTGACTTTTAGGATGTCTTGGGAATGCAGCACTGTAAGAATCTGTGAGAAACTTATCTTTTCATGCATTGCTCCAACTATCCTGACTCCTCTGCCCTATCTCTGAGGGTTGAAATCAGCTCATTTTGTAGGTTTTTGTTTGTGTTTGTTTTGACAAACAATTGGTCATTGGTCAGCTTATGAGATTTTTTTTCAAGCTGGAGATTAGACTCACATGCTACAGACATACACGCTCAACCACATTGCGACTGACCACCATAAGCTTCCAACTTGTTGAGGGTACATGCCAGTGATTGTATTAGCCTTTTGAAGATTGTATTGATGAGCTATATTGAGTGGGGAAGACCAGATTTAACATCTGGTTCTCTTGAAAACCAAAAACCAAACTTCCTTTCCTATTGTTTACCAGTTCCCACCATGGTACAGCCCTTGTACCCATGAATCATTATGGGCAACCAGTGTTAGGTATCATTCAATGTAAAGTCAGGAATATTTGCAACATCACATTCTTCAGAATCTCACCATATGGGAACAAGAGCCAAGAAGAAAAGAAACCCTTAAAGTCATCGGTAAAAGTAAAACAATTGAGGAGTGGCAGTCTTTTGAGTATTCACCCCCCCCACCACACACACACACTCATACTCACATACACACACACAAATTATGGCCTTATTAAATAATGGCTGATAACCATTCCTGGAAATCCGACATTGGTCTTGTAAGCTGATACAGACTAGCTGGTGTGTCACTGGGCAGAAGCCTCGCAGTTTTAAAGAATGGCATAAGAACAGTAGCGCAAGGGAAGGACCAGGCAGTGTGGTCCAGGTGCTGTTTCACTCTCAGACTTCCTCCCCCTGAGGGTGGCTTTTCTGTTTAAGGTTCTGCATTCAGAACACCCACTGCACAGCGCCTCAGCCTTTCTCTGGATTCCCTTCCTAGAAAGTGTCCTCTATTCCTTTAGGATTGTCTGACTGGATGCCAGATGGTTCAGATTCTCTTGACGTTCCCTCAAGTTTTGTTGTTGTTAACATTTCTAAATCTTCATAAGATAAAAACATTTAAATGTCTAAAGTGTGTGTACATTTTAACGTGTGTGTGTGTAAGAGGAATCATGCACATCTCTCCTTTGGTGACAGCCTTATTTCACTTAGCATAATGTCTCCTGGTTGGTCTGAGCTGTAGTTTGTGTCATAGTTTGCTTTGTAAATTGCGTAATAGTCCATTGTACACGTGCCACACTGTGTTGTTCGTTATTTGCCAGTGAACATTGGGGTGGCTCCCACCCCCTGGCTGTTGTGAATAATGCCACAGCAATCATGAGTGTGCAAATGTATACTCATATGAGTATGATCACTGGCTATGAAGCCAGAACGTGAATTGCTGGCTCAAATGCTAATTCTGTGTTCAATTTTTTTGTCAGTATTTCTGAGTCATTTTCTTTCTTTTCTTTTCTTTTTGAGACAAGATTTCTCTGGCTGGCCTGGAACTCGCTCTGCAGATCTGGCTGGCTTTGCACTCGGAGATCCACCTGCCTCTGCCTCCCAGGTGCTGGGATTAAAGGTGTGCACCACCACCTGGATTGCTGGGCCATTCACTTCTTCTTTTTACCTAGAAACCAATGCAATATTTTCAAAATGATTGCATTGATTTGATGGGTCCCTTCCAGGCAGAGAACATCTTTCTGTAGGCTTGTCTTTTGTGATCATATTCTTTGAACAGATTTGAATGTCTAAACTGTGATGTACATTTCCAGCCCAATTAAGTCTATAGGGATGTGAGATTGGGCAGGCTATGAAAAAAGCCAGAAGGGAAATACAGGATGTTCTGGGCTGTCAAGTAGAAGGGGACACAGAAAGTTTCATGAAAGATGTGGCATTTAAGACAGGCTTTGATAAAGGAAGAACACGCCTCAGTGTGGGAATAATCTAGTGTATCCTGAGAAATAGAGGAATGTCTCGAGGTAGTTCACAGTCACCTTCAGGGGTTTTGAATGGTAGGCTAACTAACCATTTAGTTTGTAGGTCATGAAATGAGAGATACTTCAGTACCAGGTGGAGTCTTGGCTGTTGAGCTGGGCAATGGGTGGGCTGCCATCCAAGTTGGAGATCAGAGCAGCAAAACCCACAAAAGGTGTTGAAGTGAGCTGGAGGGGTCTGGGAGGCAGATGTGAAGTGAGCTGGAGGGGTCTGGGAGGCAGATGTGAAGTGAGCTGGAGGGGTCTGGGAGGCAGATGTGAAGTGAGCTGGAGGGGTCTGGGAGGCAGATGTGAAGTGAGCTGGAGGGGTCTGGGAGGCAGATGTGAAGTGAGCTGGAGGGGTCTGGGAGGCAGATATCTCTCCTATTGGTGTCATTTCAGGGACCGTTTGGAATGTGTGACATTTATTTAAAACATACAATTCTGATTGACATCTGATGTGCTGATGTGTGGTGTCACATGCACATTGGATGTCTGTGGGGACTCAATCAAGTCATTAGGACTATCAATGATTGGAGAAAAATGAACTCCTGGGAGCGTTTGAATTTGCTAGCCTGTGCTCTGAAGACCCGTGCGGCTGGTGTTAAGCACTGGTTCACTGCATTGCCTCCATGGAGTGACTGTGGGTTGGTTACCCTTGGTGTGTCTCCGGGGACTAAATCCCTGTCATGTTGGGAGTGTCCCCGCCACAGAGTCCCAGAGCATTTTGAATGTCTAGAGCAGTTACTGTGAGAAAAAAGAAGCCTTAGTAAATACATATTAAATGCATGAAGGTTGGGGAATGTTCTAGACCCCTGACTACCTCCTGAGCTGCCTGAGTTGACCTAAGAGTCTCCTGCAGCCTCCTTTTGCCTGTGAGGAAGGCAAAGGGTGAAGTGTCAGGTCTCTGTTCTTTTAGGTCCCCTTCTTCCTAAAGGAGACTCTTGGGTAACCCCTTATAAGAACTGTTTGTGGCTTTTAGTGGGAATGTCTGTCCTGGTTATCCATGACAAACACCATGTCGGCCTGCAGGTGTGCTTTGATTGACATTGTCCTGTGTGTAGGAGGCAGAGAATGTCTGCCCTCTTAAACCAGAATATCTCTGAGGGTAGAACTCCAGGTTGATGGCAAACATAGCTGGTGTATAGTCGCTCTGCTGGTGTCGAGACTTCCAAGCATCCTTGGCCACAGGACAGGAGAGACGTGAGAGTCACATTGAGCGACTGGGTTGCCTGGTGGGTGCCAGCTCATAGGCCTGGTGCTTGTCAACGAGGAGGGGGACTGAGGTAGACTCTGTGGCCAATGCTTATCCTCTTCAAGGCCTTAATAATGTAATGAGGTAAGGGAGGGCGAGTCCTCGAACTCAGAGATCCGCCTGCCTCTGTCTCCTGAGTGCTGGGGTCAAAGGCGTGCGCCACCATGCCCATCTGTGTATGAGGTCAGAGGCCAGCCTCAGGTATCTTTCATTAGCAGCCATCCATCTTGGGTTTTGAGGCAGGGTCTCTCACTGGCCTGGAACTCTGTGAGTGGGCTCAGCTGGTTGGCCAGCAAGCGCCGGGGATCTGCCTGCCTCTGCCTTCTCAATACTGGGATTGTAAACATGTACCAGTACCTCCTGTGGTTTTTGTTATGGGTTCTGAGGATTGAATTCATGTCTCTGTGTCAGGCAGCAAGCTCTCTATTGACTGAGCTATCTCTCCAGCTCCAAAATGAGTCTTCCAATGAGTCACACTTAAACCATGTCAGAAAAATACTTAAAATATGTTTATGGCCTTTAATTGGCTGTTGTGCATCTCTCTCTGTCTCTGTTTCTCTTTCTTCCTGTGTGTGTGTGTGTGTGTGTGTGTGTGTGTGTGTGTGTGTGCGCGCGCGCGCACGCGCGTGTGCACATGTAATATGCATGTGTCATGTTTTGCGTATGTAGAGGCCAGAGATGGCATTGGGTATCCTTTTCTATTGCTCTCTACTTCCATTTTTGAACCAACATGGTGGTTGGTCACTGCTTGGGTAGGTTGGCCAGCCAGAGAGCTCTTAGGATTTGCCGTCTTTCCCGTCTACCCCAGTACTGGAGTTACAGATAGGTGCTGCCATGCTTGACTTCTGAAATGGGTTCTGCGATCCTAACTTGATTCCCCATACCTGAGTAACAGGCGTTTTATTGGCAAAATCATCTCCCCAGCCCCTTGCTTTTGTTTTGAGATAAAGTCTCTATGTGTTCAAGGCTGTACTGGAACTTGTCAAGTTAGGCTTTGAACCCATGACCTTCCCACCTCAGCCTTCTGAGTCCTGAAATTCCAGGTATATGCTCCCAAGCCTGGTATGACATACATTCTTACATGGCTTTTGTCTGCCTAAATTACCATGGTCTAGTTCAGGTCCAGTTCACAGAGGATGTGTGCCCATTGTTTTGTACCACATGTTCGTCATTGTCACAGGCAAATAAAAACTGCTTTTTTTTTCAAATATGAATTCCTGAGTGCTTTAATAAATATTTGGTCTGACAAACTCCCTGATGAATTAGATACATTCTTTTCTTCCTTCCTTCCTTCCTTCCTTCCTTCCTTCCTTCCTTCCTTCCTTCCTCCCTCTCTCTCTCTCTCTCTCTCTCTCTCTCTCTCTCTCTCTAATTCATTGTTTTTTGCATCATGCCTCCTGATCCCACCCATCTCCCTCCCACCACAAAATAAAGTTTAGGAGGAAAAGGGGGAAAGGGAAGGAGGAGAGAAGCTGTCATGTCGGCAGTGTGGCACAGTGAGTCGTGCAGCGAACCCCTTTATCCATATATTTTTGCATGCAGACGCATATTGAAAAGAATCACTGGTCTGTTTGAGACCCCTGGTCTCTGCTGCTCCATCAGTGGTGTTTGCTCACTGGCACTCTTCCTGGAAATCCTGTTGCTGTCCTGTGTCATGGAGACCCTGTAGCCCTGGGTCCACAGGACTAACCGCACCCCCCACCCCATGCTACAGCAGATCACAGGTGGAGTGGATGTTGGGGTGGGCCAACACATAATCCTAGTTATGGGCCTGGGTACTTGCAGGGTTGGTCAGCCCGCTGGCTCTCCCCTGTCCTCACCACCAGGGTGGGCTCTCCAGGACTGCCCTTGCTAGTTCACCCCTTGAAGCAAGGAGCAAGGGGCGGGGCCGGTTCTCAGGCTTTGAAGCCCTCAGGGCCAGCTCTCCCACACCTGCACCTTCAGGGCCAGCTCTACTTATTGCCCAGGTGAGGGGCAGGGACTGTTCTGCCAGTGCTGCAGCTGGTGAAGGGCAGGGCCAGCTCTCCACCTGCCTCAGGCATTGATGGGTGTGTGTAGGGGGGACAGCTCTCCCACCTGCCTCAGGCATTGATGGGTGTGGGGGTCACAGCTCTCCCACCTGCCTCAGGCATTGATGGGTGTGGGGGTCACAGCTCTCCCACCTGCCTCAGGCATTGATGGGTGTGGGGGGCACAGCTCTCCCACCTGCCTCAGGCATTGATGGGTGTGGGGGGCACAGCTCTCCACCCATACCACCTTAGGACAGATGAGAAATGGGGACAGCTCTCCCATGCTCACAACACTGGGGCTGGCTCACCCACGCCTCTGCCAGCAGGGTCAGCTCTACTGTGCTGCTCAGTCAGGTGCAGCCCGGGCTTCTCCCAAGCCTGGGCTAGAAAGAAAGCCTCAAAACTGCTTTGATGATGAGAGAATAATTAAGGATTTTCTTAAGAGACCCAGTATTTTAAAAAGCAGCAGAGAAGCCGGGCGGTGGTGGCGCACGCCTTTAATCCCAGCACTCAGGGAGGCAGAGCCAGGCGGATCTCTGTGAGTTCGAGGCCAGCCTGGGCTACCAAGTGAGTTTCAGGAAAGGCGCAAAGCTACACAGAGAAACCCTGTCTCGAAAAACCAAAAAAAAAAAAAAAAAAAAAAAAAAAAGCAGCAGAGAAAGGGATTTGAGTTAATGGTAAATTAGTTAACCAGATTATGTAAACTGTAGGAATAAAAGTTCGCTAACAAACCCAATATATATTTCAATTAAATTCATATTCAACCAAGAATATTTGGTATTTCCTTGCTTATTAAAAATGACTTTGTAGAACCAGGCGATGGTGTTGCATGCCTTTGATCCCAGCACTCAGGAGGCAGAGGCAGGCAGATCTCTGAGTATGAGGCTAGCCTGGTCTACAGAGTGAGTTCCAGGACAGCCAGGGCTACACAGAGAAACCCTGTCTCACAAACAAACAAAACAAAACAAAACAGACTTTGTAAATCCAGCAGAGGTGTGTTTTCCATTTTAAAGTGAGTTGGAAGCCTTATGTAATAAATATTTTTAATCTTTTTTTTAAATAATTTATTTAGCTTTTATTTTTTTATTTAGCATTGGTATGGGGGTGTCAGATCCCCTGAAACTGGAGTCACAGACAGCTGTAAGCTGCCATGTGGGTGCTGGGAATTGAACCCGGGTCCTCTGGAAGAGCAGCCAGTGCTCCTAACCACTGGGCCATTTTCCCAGCCCCATGTAGTAAGTATTTTTTGCATGCTTTATTTTCAGTTTCCCAGGTAAGATTTGATATGTGGATAAAACATTCACAATTTTGGGAGCAACAGTTGAGCTGTGGTATTGCTCTAAGAAGAGAAACCAAGGGCGATTCACTGCAAAGCTTCCCCTGCCTTTTGAGCAAGCATTTTCTGCTCTCATTTCTGCAGGTTATATTGCCAGAGTGTCGTGTATTTAGTGAAAATTGGCTTGTTGTTACTGTCCTTGTTGCCTGTCCCTGGGCCTTGGTTTCAAGACCCTGTCTGTGATGGCCTCTGAACTCTTCTCCCTTTAAGCCAATGGGATCCTAATGGTGATGGGAATAAAGCCATCCTCACTCCTTCGTCATTTCTTTGATACATATTTCACATTGTTCTCCTTTGCTGCAAGGCTATTCTGCATTGATATAAGAAGTCAAAATACAGGAACTTATTGTGCTGGTCTTTTAAGATGGGTTTTATGTCTCTGTTGTGTCTTTGCTCCATCTTAAAAAATGGTGAAAGTCTGAGAATTTTGCCTTTTTCTTGGCTTGTGCTCTCTAGAGATAAATTGATTAGAAAGTGGGACTTGGGTCTTTCCCTCTGTTTATGTCTTTTTCTGTCTCCCAGTGATGGGGGTGTGTGGGAGATGCCATCACCGGACTTGAGGGGAACTTCCTCCCTGGAAACATGCTCCAAGGCAGTCCACAGGTGTACCTCACCAATTTCCTAGGTGTTTCTAAAGCCAACTTAGTTGACAGAATTAGTCATTGTACGCACATCCCAACTCTCCCTGAGAGCAGACACTGGATGCAGAACATGACAGACTCTGAGCCATTATGGGAACTCGCAGGCATGCCGGACTGTCATGGTAATCTCAGGTACTGCTGGGTTCCCTCAATGGACATGTCACCCACATCTAAGGGATTTGATTTCAGGACCCTTGACACTGCTGACCACTGATAACCTGCCTGTGTTCTCAGCATCAGAGTACAACCTTGGGGACTTCTGAACAGGTGAAATAAGCTTTGAAGCCACAGAATTGGACCTCAGGTTGCACTTTGCCATATACACGGAGCAACAAATAGTCATTAGTTCTCGTTTATACTATCCTTAAGCATCATGGTAACTAACGAAATGGACTTTCAGTTGGTTGAGAACTCTTCCTCATGTAACATCAGAAAATGCTTTTTGGGTTCTAAGGATTTATCAATACAGCAGTAAATATTTGGTGCATGTCTTATTTGGGTTTCTGTTGCTGTGACAAAACACTATGACCAAAAAGCAAGTTGGGGAGGAATGGGTTTATTTGGCTTACACTTCCACATTGCAGCCCATCGTTGAAGGAAGTCAGGACAGGAACTCAATCAAGCAAGGCAGGATCCTGGAGGCAGGAGCTTATACAGAGACCATGGAGTAGTGCTGCTTACTGGCTTGCTTCCCCTGGCTTGCTCAGCCTGCTTTCTTTTAGAACGGGGACCACCAGCCCAGGATGGCACCACCCACAAGTGGCTGGGCCCTCCCACATCAGTCACTAATTAAATAAAATGACCTACAGGCTTGACTACTGCTAGGTCTGATGAAGGCATTTTCTCAGCTGAGGTTTCCTGCTTTGAGATTAACCTAGCTTGTGTCAGGCTGACATAAAACTGTTCAGCACAGTGTATAATCAGTAGACTATACTAACTGCTTTGGGTGGGTAGGGATTCAGGATCAGACTTCCTACCTGTGGCAGGTAAAAAAGATCCAGATCTTTTAACTACTTCTTCCACAGACTTTTGCTTGCCATCCTGTTTCCAGACCTCCCCAAACAAACACGTTTGCACATTGTATCAAGTGAAGTTGTCTGTGCTACACTGTGTTATAATTTGAGCAGGTCCTGTTTCAGGTGGTAGATCTCCATAGTTGGGTTACCCTTTCTTAATGTCATCTATACTGCAAAGAACACTTTTGTGCTTACACACTTAACATTCCTTGAGATGATTTCTCACAGTGGATTCCTCCTAAATGGCGAGTTAGAGAAACCTTCAGACTGTGCTTACCATACTGATGCATATTGGTTTCTAGAGATGCATAACACACCCATCAACATCAGCACCAAGACACCGATGGGTAGTTGTTATTGTCATTTAAAAATGATTTTTTGTTTTGTTTTTCGAGACAGGGTTTCTCTGTGTAGCTTTGTGCCTTTCCTGGAACTCACTTGGTAGCCCAAGCTGGCCTCGAACTCACAGAGATCTGCCTGGCTCTGTGCTGTGGGATGTTCTGTATGGCAAATGTGTTGCTAATTAGTCAATAAATAAAACACTGATTGGCCATTGGCTAGGCAGGAAGTGTAGGCGGGACAAGGAGGAGAATAAAGCTGGGAAGTGAAAGGCTGAGTCACAGACACTGCCAGCTGCCACGATGACAAACAGCTTGTGAAGATGCCGGTAAGCCACGAGCCAATGTGGCAAGGTATAGATTAATGGAAATGGATTAATTTAAGCTACAGGAATAGTTAGCAAGAAGCCTGCTACGGCCATACAGTTTGTAAGCAATATAAGTCTCTGTGTTTACTTGGTTGGGTCTGAGCGGCTGTGGGACTGGCAGGTGAGAGAGATTTGTCCTGACTGTGGGCCGGGCAGGAAAACGCTAGCTACAGCTCTGCCTCCCGAGTGCTGGGATTAAAGGCGTGCGCCACCACCGCCCGGCCTAAAAATGATTATTTTTTGCTCCCCCCTTAATCTTGTAAAGAAAAAAAAAATGACTACAGGTAGATGTTTTAAACTGAAGAGAAAATATGGGAGGTAGCCAAGAAATTAGTTTGCTGGTAGTGGTAATTTCCCAGCCATGTGATAAACACCACGACCAAGTAACTTGGGGGAAGAAAGGGTTTGTTTGTTTATTTAGTGTTTCTCTGTGTAACAGCCCTTGCTGACCTGGAACTCACTTTGTAAACCAGGCTGGCCTCGAACTCACAGAGATCCGCCTGCCTCTGCCTCCCGAGTGCTGGAATTAAAGGCGTGTGCCACCACCACCCAGCTGGCTATTTCATCTTACAGGCTAGGGTCCATCATTGAATGAGGCCAGGGCAGGAGCTCAAAGTAGGAACTTAGAGTCAGGAACTGAAGCACAGACCATGAAGAGCATGGCTTACTGGCCTGCTCTCTCTATGCTTTCTTTATACCTAACCCAGGACCACTTGTCCAGGGGCGGCATCACCCACCGTGGGCTGGGCCCTCCCACATCGATTATTGATCAAGAACATGCCCACAAGCCAGTATGATGGAGGCATATTCTCAGTTGAGGTCACCTTTTCCCAGGTGTAGATGTAACCAACCGTCTTATTAAATAAGAAACACAGAACCAATGCAAAGAAGAAAGCCAAGAGATCAGAGCTAAGAGCCTTACCCTGCAGCTAGCCTCTTCAGCCAAGAGACCTCTCCGAAAGAGAGCTACTTCCTGTCTGTTTGTCTTTATATAGACTTTCTGTTCTGCCTTCTCATTGGCTGTAAACCCAAACACGTGACTGCCTCACCACTGCCTGTCTGTACAGACCTCCAGACACACATTGGAGCATGTGTCTCCAATGCTGGCTGTATCCTTGAACACACAGAGATCTACCTAGCTCTGCCTACCAAGTGCTGGGATTAAAGGCATGCGCCACCACCACCTGGCCCTGCTATGGCTTGCTATTAGCTCTGACCCCCAGGCAACTTTATTTATTAACATACAATTAAAATCACATTTCAGTACAAATAAAATACCACCATACCCAGGTGACCCTAGCTTGTGTCAAGTTGACAAAAAGAAACAAAACAAACAAACAAACAAACAAAAAACCCCAAACCAAAACACAAAACTAGCCAGCAAGTAAAAGTTGCTTTCTAATCTTAAATTGGCAGTTTTCGGGTTTTGTTTTGTTTTGACACAGGGTCATACTTTGTAGACCAGACTGGCCCGTCACTCACTGTACCCCAGGCTAGCCTTGGACATGGACACTTCTGCTGCTGTCTCCTGACTACTGGGATTACAGGTGTGAGCCACCACACCTGGCTTAAATTGCCATTTTTATCAAGTGAAATGGATTTTAAGAGGTCACTATGTTTGTCCAGTACTTTACCTAAGCTATAAGTTGTGTGTGTGTCCATACATTCATGTGCCTGTGTGTGCATGCATGTGTGTGCATACATTCATGTGCCTGTGTATGCATGCATGTGTGTGCATACATATATGTGCCTGTGTGTGCATGCATGTGTGTCCATACATTCATGTGCCTGTGTGTGCATGCATGTGTGTGCATACATATATGTGCCTGTTTGTGCATGCACGTGTGTCCATACATATAGGTGCCTGTGTGTGCATGCATGTGTGTCCATACATTCATGTGCCTGTGTGCATGTGTATGTGTGTGTGTGTGAGTGAGCATGTACATGTATATGTATTTGTGCATGTCTGAGTAAATGAGTGTGTGTGTGTGTGTGTGTGTGTGTGTGTGTGTGTGTGTGTGTGTGTATCAAGGCTCAGCAGCCTTTCACAAGTGAAATGAACAGCTAACTCTTGTCTTCTGATAATTATGGATGCTGAGTCACGAGAGAACAGACTCTTTGTTTTTATTTCCCCTCACAGAAGTGTGTGCCCGTGGGAGCAGCCAGCTGCCTCCTTTATTTAGAGCGACCTGTCAGAGTGGGTGGGATAAGAGCCTACAGAAAGATGTGATGTGTGGTGCTTGGTGTATCCCTGTTTCATTTCCTCTTGGCATTCTCTGTGTTCATGATCTGTCATTCAGAATTGTGATCTGCCTGCTATGGAAGCCGTCAGGGAAGCAGGCGGTCAGAGATCTGATTTGTTACGGAAATGGAGTCTTTCTTTTCGAGACAGGGTTTCTCTGTGTAGCCCTGGCTGTCCTGGAACTCACTCTGTAGACCAGGTTGGCCTTGAACTCACAGAGATCCTCTGCCTCTCGAGAGCTGGGATTAAAGGTGTGGACCACCACCACCTAGCAAATGGGGTCTTTTTTGAAGAACCAAGGAAGATGCCTTCCTTCAAAACTCTTGTGGCACATTCTTCAAGTAGCAGTCTACTTAATTATCACTGTCCCTTGTTCTTGGGTGTGTGTGATGTGTGTGCGTACACATGTTGAAATCATGGCTAGAGGGACCATCTCGGCTCCGTCTGGGCAGCTTTGTTTCCTCCCTTACCTGTGATGTCCTTACATTGCTAATTAGCTATAGTTGATTGTTAGCATTGATTAAGATAATTGTGAATCAGAATTTAAACATTTAATAGGATAAAACTAATGGATGTTAGGGTGAATAATGGTCTTGATAAATACAGAACTGTAAGGATCTTTAAAGAATAATTGGGGAGCAACAGAGGAAGATACTGATATGAACCTCTCCATGCACGTGCATGGATGTGTGTACCCATATGCATGTGAACCCTCCCCCCAGGTGCACAAAGTCCCAAAGTCAAACTTTTTTTGCAGTAGATACTCCTTTGAGTGCTTTCTGTTGCTTTGGGTGGATTTTTTTCTCCCTTCAGTTTTTAAGACAAGATCTCACTGTCGTAGTCCAGGCTGACCCAGAGCGCAGCAATCCTCACGCCCCAGCCTCTACTCTACTGGTCAAGGAGGGCTTTAGACATTCTTTTAAAATACTTTTGTTCTGCTTTGGTTAAAGTATAATGAGTTTAGAATATATCCTTTTTTTTAAAAAAAAAAAAAAAGGACTGTTTATCTGAAACTTTGGAAGTCTGAAAAAATTCTCAGGCGTATTAATTTTCCTCGACTGAGATGAAAGGAACGTTCTGTAATTGTTTTCTCATGTCTCCCTTTTGGTCTGTTCGTATTTTCTGTAACAGATTATACATGCTTTTGTTGTTTAATTTCTGCTTACTCTTGGTTTGGTTTTGTGTTTTTGTAGTCCTTGTTCATTGTTTTATGCTCATGTGGAGAACAGAACTCATTTACTTCACTGAGGCTTTGGTAGGAGACCATTTCAGTGTGAAAACTGCTTAGTTGTTGTTTCAGACGGTCTCACTCTTTAGACCAGGCTGGTCCAGAACTGCCTTTGTAGCCCAGGGTGGCCTCAGACTTGATGCACACCTCTCACCTCAGCCTCCCCAGCACTGAAGTTACAGGCATGAGTCACCATGTCCAACTGAAATGTTCATAGTGACTTTATTTTTTAAAATGCTCATTCAGGCAATGGTTTTTCTCTAACATTTGCAAATAATTGCTTAGGTTTTGTGTTCCTATGTCTGTCTGCTCTATGATCTGAGAATGTTTAACACATGCATAGGACTGATGTGGTAGGTAAATATTTGTGTTCAAGCCAAGTTATTACTTGGAAAAATAGGAATATAATTTAAGGAGATGCATGCATTTTTTTTTTTTATTCACCATTCCTTGGTCTGATAATTTGTCTCCTCTGACCTTACTTACTGCCCTGATTGTGTTTGAGTTTTATAAAGGTAGCTTGTAGACTGGTAGTGCCTTTGTTTGTTTGTTTGGAACGGAATCTTTATAGCCAACACTGGACTGGAACTTACTTGAACTTAGAGCCAGCCTCCTGCCTCAGCCTCCTGAGTGCTGGATTGGTCACACATGTTTGCCACTATGCCTGGTGTTGTCTGGTGTTGTCTTCTGAGGAGGGACACCCCTTACCATTGTCATCAGAACAGCTGTGTGTATTCACAGCTTAAGGTCAGGCCTGTCCATGTTTGCTCTTACAAGTGGATGGGCAGGGTCATTAGTCCCGCACCTGGCAGACCAGTGGCTCCTTCCCACGTGTCCTCCCAGCTGTATGTCATTCTGCCCAAACCACATGGTCTCATGGCTTCTGGAGTGTGTCAGCATATATAGCATGTGGAGGCCTAACTGAGGGAGGACCCCATCTGTGCAGCTAAGGGACGTTGTTATCCACACTGTGTGAAGCGTCTCATGATGCACTTGTGTTTGGCTCCTCCAGGCCTGATGAAACTCATTGGCTCACCACATTGCATTTGGTGGATTTCTCTGGTCAGTATTGGAGAGATGTTCCTGTCTCCCAGGAAAAGTCTACACAGCACCTGTTTCTTCTAGACTTTGGATGTTACCTCACCAGCCCCAGGAGCTCCAATTGGAGACCAGTCAGTAGCTCCTGTCCTGGGAGGCCTGCTATTGAAGGATGGAACAGCCTGGCATTTGACCAGTTTCCTTAGCCTTCCCTCTACAGTTCTTGACTCCAAGTTTTCATGGATGCTCCCAGACACATTCTCTTCTCTAAGCACCTGCCTGGAGTCCCAGTGTAGAATCTGGACTCTTAAGTAATGCGTAAGTGTCTAATGAATGGCACTTGCACGTGGGTAGAAGGGTTTTGTGAGAAGATGAAATGTCAGCAGCCGCAGGCTTTGATGTCTGCACAAATGCTGGCTTACTCTTTCGCCCCAGAGCGATCTTGAGCTCAGTCCCCACACCCACGGCATGGCTGTCTCTCTTTAGTGATGCAGGGCTGAGGGTGAGGTTCGGTTGTCTCTGTGTTTGTATGTTCACTGGACACCAAGTTTGCCTTTGGGCAGGAGCCATTGTCTTGGTGTCTCTGGACATTGTACAGTGTCTGCTCTGTCTTTGAGCAGTTCCTGAAGCATGCAGTGTTGAATTCCAGAGGGACAGTGACTTCGCCTGTGTATTGTCTATCTCAGGCTCGGGAGGGCCTTCCACAGTGCTGGCTGGGCGCTCTTTTGATGGCGCACCGTGGGGACATACTTTAACATGTGTTCTGTGTGGCCCCATCCCTGGGGGCATAGAGTTTGTCTTGTTGCCAACGGACGTGAGAAAGGTTTTCAGACGTTTTGAAAGGTCCTGATCTAGAATTACAAATAGCTTACCAAACACTATGTGAGTCTAATAGTCACCCAGCAAACACGTTGACAGTTAGTGGGTTTCTTCCACTGATATCTGTTGTAGAATGGGTAACATCCTAAGTTACCATCTTCGTCACGGTAGCTGAGTCTACTGGAAAGAGACCCTCAAGATCTGCCTGTTGACATTTCTTCATAGAAAAGGGGATGGAGAGGGTCATTAGTCCTTCACCTGAGATTCCCGCCATTCCTTCCTGCACCTGTCTCCCAGCTGTATGTAATTGTGTCTAAGTGGCACGTGGCTGCGTGGGCTGAGGAGGGGTTAGAGTATATAGAGTGTGGGAGATTTCACTGAAGGTGGCGGGGGAGCGGGTGCCATTTAAACAGCTGTCGTCCCTGTTGAGGTGAGAACTTCTGGCCGCTTCGGCGTCACTTGCTGTCCTGTAAGCCCATTCAACTCACCATTTCTCTGAGCTGGACTTGGTTGGATCATAGTTTGCTTCCTCATTGGTGAGTGTGTTCAAATCTCCCCAGGAGAAATTCCCGCCATAGTGTTCTCGGTGGGTTTTGTGGCACAGAGCTTGACTGACACTTGTGTGAGAGGGAAGGAGCGTTCAGGAGGCTGTGTGAGGGCACCTGGAAAGGCTGAATCTTAACGTCCCTGGACTTGTCATCCCGCACAGGCGGTGGGTTCCAGCTGAGCACTTGGGTATCAGCACAGGCCCTGGACATCTGGATCTCATTCTCTGACTGCCACTTGGCAGCGGGGTTCCTTGGGTGGGTTGGCTTAACCTGTGTTGCCTCAGTCTCCTCATCTGCCAGGTTGTGAGGATTTAGGGAGTTAGAAAGGTCTTAGGCCTGTACTTGATGGAGAAGGTGCAACAGGAGCCTAGGTTGGGTTAAATTAACATTCTCCACCTTTAGGAGGTGTGGCCTTTTTGGAGGAAGTGTGTGGGGGGGGGCGGTGGGCTTTGAGGTTTCAAATGCTCAAGCCAGGCCCAGTGTCATTCCCTTTCCTGCTGCTTGAAGATCTGGATGTAGAATGCTCCACTACTTCTCCAGCACCACGTGTGCCTGCATGCCGCTGACGAAACCCAATTAAATCCTTCCCTGTATAAGACTTGCTGTGGTCATGGTGTCTCTTCACAGCAGTAGAAACCCAAAGACCCCTCCCCGCCCCACACTATAGGAATGATTAAGTTATGGTGCATTCCAGATGGTCCTGGTTGGGGTTGAGCCTGGTGGCCCAGCTCTTGTTCTGTTTTGTAGCGTGGCCTCAGGTGTGTGAATAACCCATCTTTGCGTCTCCCTTGAAGCAGGCTACGGCGACCGTGCATCTTTCCTAGTCATTCATTTTCTAACATGGACAACAGTGTTTAATTGAATACCTCGTGTGTCAACCAGGCTGACATTTAAACTTCCTCATTATTTCGCAAGGGGTTTGGCTTTCTTATTATGTATATATTCCTTGACATTTCACTGTTTAACTAATCATTGGTTCTGAAGGAAGGACATGGTACCCTTTACACGTGTGTTGTATTGTGTCTTTGGATTATGGCAATACTGCATGGTTGGTTACTCAAATAAGAGTGAAACTGTTGGAGACTGGAGGAGACCGTCTTTAGTGACTTCGTTGTGTGGGGAGAAGCTTGAGGAAGCCTCTGATTTGCACTTTGTGGATTTGGCAAGTTTTAAACAGGTGGCTTTTGTCTACGTCAGTGACTGTGACACAGGCTATAGAAACCTTTCAGTTTGGACATTACTCTCCTCTTTGTGCTGTTACGTTTATTTACTCATTTTTGAGGCAGGGTCTTCGGTCACTGAGGGTGGCCTTGAACGTGCTGTGTAGCAGAGGATGACCTTAAATTTATGATCCTCCTGCCTCCACTCCCCAAGTGCTGGGATTACAGTCTCATACCACTACACCTGTTCTATGCAGTGATTGGGTGGACTCTGAGCTTCTTGCTTGCTGGGTAGGCACCAGCTGAGCTATGTTCCAGGCATTGATTTCTTCAGTATTCTTTCCAGAGAGCGTGAAACCTCAACAGTCTTAGAGGTCATAAACGGGAAGCAGAGTTTTTATTGACTCTTTCTTTATTAAATAATCAGCTTGCTGGGAATATGTTGGCTTTATTTAGAAGCAAACTTTGCTTTGTGGCTTGCTAAAGAAAGTACCTAGTGCTTGTTGTTGTTGTTTACTCCAGACATATGTAGTTACTAAACCTTCCGTTTTCTCACGAACAGAAGGAGACACTCTTATCTAGGGCCTCCGAGATAAGCTCAATTACCTGACAAGTCAAGACAGCTAAATAACTGCTGGGAACGAGATATGAGCTGGACAGGGCTAGGGACTGATAGAGCAGTGTCTGCCCACCGAACCCTAAGGCTTGGCTGTCATTTCCAACCTCAAGTTGATCCTGCCCCCTTGGAGGTAACATCTACTCCCTTCCACTTCTCTGACTGGAAAGTTTTTCAAAATCACCAAGCACCTGGAAGCAACCATGACGTCTTTCAGCAGAAGGACGGTCAAACAGTGGTACACCCGATCAGTGGAGTAGTCCTCGGCAGCAGAAGGAAATGAGCTACCGAGTCAGCGAGCGAGTCACATGCACCTTAAGAGCTGAGGCTTAGGTGACGAGGCCAGTGCTGGCTGGAGTGAGAGTGGCCCCCTTGGCTCGTATATTCGCAGGTTTGCTCCCCAGTTGAACTGTTTGGGAACAATCGGGAGGTGTGGTCTTGTTGGAAAAGGTGTGTCACTGGAAGTGGGTTTTTAGGTTTCAAAAGCCCATGCCAGGTCCGGTGGCTCTCGGCCTGCTGCCTGAGGATTAGGATGTAAAGCTCTCGGCTACTTCTCCATCATCATGACAAGCTTCTGAAACCATAAGCAGCACCCCCAACTAAATGCCTTCCTTTATGAGCATTGCCGTGGTCATGGCGTATCTTCACAGCAATAGAACGCTAAGACAGGCCATATACTGTGCAGTTCTCATTTATGCTCATCTGGAGAAGATAGAACTCTAGACATAGAGTGGATGTCTGGGTCAGGTTTAGGGAAGGAAGGATGCATAGATGGAGAACAGATGTCCAGTCTTCTGAATGCCACTGCAGTTGTACAGCTGTCAAACCTGTGGAGTGTGTGGCATAAACATGAGGCCCCAACACAAGCACACAGCTTAGTTAATAATAATCACTGTTGGTCCATCCGCCACCTGTCACAGAGGCGCCACACTCATGAGAGAGATGAACCGTCATGAAGCCGTATGAAGAGAAAAGGTGTATGGGAAAATGCTCCTGTCCAGTCTTTCTAAACAACTGCTGTGAAAAGAGTCTCTTTATTAATTACAGGCTGAGGTACTTGGTGTCCACGTCACTGTCTGCTGCCTCTGTCTCTCAACCACTGCGTGGGAACACGCAGCGTCCAGAGCAAAAGGACTTTTCCTAGTCTTTGTCCTCAATTCCACTTGTCTCTCGTTCTCCCCTTTTTATTTTCTTGCCTCTACTTACCTGGACTTAGCACCTGGCCAGCTCCTGCTCTGCCGTGGATGCTTAATGAAGACTGTTGAACACAGAAATATATGTATGATCCACCCGGGCCACCTGCCACCACTGATATTTAAAAAACACACGTTTCTCCCTTTCCAATGTAGTATCTCCCCAGGGTGGCCTCCAATTCACAGTGTTCCTGTGACCACCTCTCAGGCTCTAGAATTACAGGTGTGTGCACCTCCATATCCAACCTGTTCCCCTGTTTTCAGGGTCCAACTCAGGTGCCAGTTCTTCAGCCTGTGGGAGACGTGAGAATTCAGGACAGCACCCTGTCTGAAGTAAACGTGCAGGCTTCACAATCGGCTCGGAGCACCTGCTCTTTCTCTTCTCTCTCTCTTCCACCTTCATATAACTAAGGACAGAACTGCCTGGTGTGATGGGAAACAAATCACTGTTTCCCAAGCACAAGCGCAGTTGCTGTAGTGTGGGGAGCCCTGTCAATGCCTGCGGGTGGTGATGAGCGCCATCCTTGTGACCCTAGGCGATATACCTTAGACATCAGGTACCTGTGTGTATAGATGTTGAGTGAGTAAATCCGGTAGCAGACTTTGCCTTCACTGTGGGCCAGGCAGCCCAGGGGTTCTGCACTCCACACATTTGGAGAGGCCTGGCCTGTGTCGTTCCGGAAGAGAACCTTTTGGTGAGTGGATGTGATTAAAGAGGGTGAGTTTGGCTCAGCTTGAGAAATGTGCCTGGATTACACTGCTGAGACATCATTCTTGGGACACTGAGAGGGGCTGGCAGCTGCCGCTCCCTCACAGGAGTCCACTTGCACCTGACATGATCTTCACACTGGCTGTCCTGGTTTGTTTTGTCAGCTTGACAGGCTGGAGTCATCTGGGCAGAGGAACCGCCATCAGACTGGCCTGTAGACAAGTCTTTGGGGACATGGTTGGTCTTGATTAATGATTGATGGGGGAGGGCTCAGCTGTGGGAGGTGTCAACCCTGGGCAGGTGATCCTGGGGCATATAAGAAAACAGGTTGAGTATGTCTTGGGGAGCAAGAAGTAAGCAACATCTCTCCATGGTCTCCACAACAGTTCCTGACTTTCCTTCATGATGGATGGACTGTAAGCTGTGAGAGGAGATGAACTCTTTCTTCCCCAGGTTGCTTTTGGTCGTAGTGTTTTGTCATTTCAGTAGGAAGCAGATTAAGACGGGGCCTTTGTACCTGGAGGTGAAATAGAGCTGAAGGAATGTGGGTGACTAGAATCTGCAACTGACCATCTCCAAAATTAGAATTACTGCTTTGTTTTTTTGTTTTGTTTTTTTTCTGCCCTGGTTTCCTGATCTCCTGTGGGGACAGAAGAGCTTTCATTTCCCAGTTCCATTTTGTCATTGCACATCCTTGAAATGCAGGAAGTGTGCTCCCTCAGATCGGTGAGAGCGTAAACAAAGGTAGCATCTTGGTCGAGAGAAGGTTAGAGTGTAATTGAAAATTGATTGGCATGGGTTGGCCTCTTTTCTTGCCATGATCTGTCGGAAACACAATTATTCAACATGTGTGGGAGTTTCCTAGGCAGAGAGTGATCTCTTGGTGAAGTGGTCAGTGTGTGTAAATTTGTCAAGGATGATGGGCTTACACATCTTATCTACACTGACCCTCCTGGGACCTCTGAGCATCAAAGCTGTGGTGTCACCAAGCTGGTGAGGTGGCACATACCTGTCATCCCAGCATGTGGAGCATCTGGGAGACAGAAGCTGGAAGGTCAGGAGTTCAAGGTCATTGTCAGTTGTGTAGTGAGTTCACAGTGTGGGGACTCCTGGATCCTGTCACAAAAGAACAAAAATGAACAGTGATTCCAAGGCTAGAACCTCCATTGGAGCACTCAAAGTCTTATTAAGACACAGATGGGGGGCCTGGCTGAGATGGAGAACCCGTGTGTCTAACGGGTTCTCAGGTGGTACTGCTGTCTGTGACTCTCAGTGGCTCTACGGAGATGGCAGGTGAGGGAGAGGATCCAGAGCATGTGCCCCAGAACCCCGGCCCTACAGACATAGAGTCCACTGAAGAAAGAGACATGCTGTCACATTGCAGGAGACATAGAGCCCTCTCTGCCCCCCTGGGACCTGGCAAGGCAGGAGGAGGAGAAAGGCCCAGACAGCATGTGGCTATAAGTTAATATTATAAGTTATGCATCTAACTCCAGGGAGAGTAGAGTGAGGGAGAGAGTCATGAGGAGAGGCCTGCTGGAGTTGGGGAGGTGAGGAGGTGGGGAGAGCCTTGTAGGAAGGAGGTGAGATCTTGCAGGCTCATCTCAGCAGGACCTAGTGGGTGAGCATTGTTTAGTTCACGGGGAGCAGTGACTGAAGAATAGTGAGATGCATAGCTGGGTATCTGGACATTTTACTTGGCGTTGGTCAGACTCGGGTGTTTAGTTAAGGACATGGTTACAACTGGACATTTGAATTTTTTTTTCTTCCCTAGGGTAGGGATGCTGGAGACCTCAAATTGGATTTCTTTTTCTTTTTCTTTTTCTTTTTTTTTTTTTGTTTTGTTTTGTTTTGTTTTTCGAGACAGGTTTTCTGTGTAGCTTTGCGCCTTTCCTGGATCTTGCTCTGTAGTCCAGGCTGGCCTCAAACTCACAAAGATCTGTCTGGCTCTGCCTCCTGAGTGCTGGGATTAAAGGCGTGCGCCACCACCGCCTGGCCTCAAATTGGATTTCTTAAATAACATGTAAAAACCACTAAAAATAGAAATGTTCCTTTTATTCAGTTTCCTTAGAAGTAAGTGTTCCCTAGAAATTTGGGGGGAGAGGAATTTAATTTAGATTTAATTAAAATGAATATTTTCTCTGAGACAGTCTCATGTGCTGCACAGTCATGTAGCTGGGGATGACCTTGAACTTCTGATGCTCCTGCTTCTCCTGAGTGTGGAGTTACGGGCATGCACCCCCATGCCTGGTTTAAATCAATATAGCGCGTTACATGTTCTCAGTGTTTACTTGGTAGGTGAGGAAGACGGAGGTGCTGATTACAGTCGCCTTTCTTAGTTCATCTTCCCCTTCCCTGCTGCTGGGGTAGACCACGCCGCTCGGAGATGGCCCCGTCCTGGACATCAGCGGATCCGAGCCGCCTCCCTTCTGAGCCACCCTGGTGGTATACAGTTTCTCTTGCTCAAATAAGTAAACACATCTGCCAGAAGAGCTGCTGCTGAGCTCTCCTTATCAAAGTTCCCCAGGAGAAGCCGGGCTCAGCTGTGTGGTCTCCCGAGGTGCTGCTCCTGGCAGGCAGAGGTCTGGTTTGTCTCCACCCTCCCCTCCGCCTGGGGCCTGGCAAAGGGACCAGGAACACAGGGTGTCTTTGTCCTGGTAGTTCCCAGCTCCCACAGGCAGAGCGGATGAGCTGAGCTGTTGGAGACAGTCACACACCCTTCTCACTTCGCGCTCCCAGGTGTCTGACACACTTGACTTTTGTCCCACAGTATGGCACAGGCACACTCCTTCGACCTCCATGTGTGGCATCGAGAAATGTTCCAGGAGTTCCAGGTGGCAGCCTCTCCGATCCTGCCCATCTTCCTCTGGGGTTTCTCCTGTGAATAACAACTTGGGATGTGTTTTTCTTAAGCTGGAACTTGTAAATCGCTTACATTTAAAACTGGAAGGGGAATACTATTGTGCGCAAATAATTCCTTGTCACCCATTTTGATTTATAGGTATCCCTTCTCACTGATTTTATTTTATTAGATTTATGGTCTAGATAGGGCTGGAATCCTCAGCAAGACTAGGAAAGGAAAAATTATTTACTTATGTCCTAGTAGGTAATATAGCGTATAATTTTGCAAAAGTGAGGGTTTTTTTTTAATTGCATTTATTTGTGTGTGTGTGTGTGTGTGTGTGTGTGTGTGTGTGTGTGTTCAGAGGACAGCTTTCAAGAGTCAGCTTTCTCCTCTCAAGTGGGTCCCTGGGCTGACAGTTTGTCAGGACTGTGGGCAAAGCACCTTTCCCCATAAAGCATCTCACTGGCCTGGCCGCGCTTGCGTGTGTGCGTGCATGTGTATGTGTGTGTACATGTGGGCCTCATGTGAAGGCTAGCGGGTGACTCTGGTGTCTTTCTCTATTGGTCTGTGTCATATTTTTTGAGGCAGGGCCTCTGGCTGAACCTGGGGCCTGCTATTTTGTCTGTTTGGCTCTTGTGTCCTCCCCCACCCAGTGCTGGGGTTAGACATGAGCCGCTGTGCCTGGTCTTTCTGCAGGCTCTAGGGATCCAGACTCAGGTTCTCAAGCTTATGTAGCAGGTGTTCTTGTTCACTGAGCCATCTCCCTGGATCACTCTGTCTCACAAAATTTAAAATGTCTGAAAAAGTGTGCAATAAAGAATGAGTTTCCAGTCCTCCTGGTGTTAGCCTTCACCAGTGTGCTGGCGAGTCTTCTGTGCACTTGACACAAACTGGAGTTATCTGAAAGGCGGCAACCTCAGCTGAGGAAATGCCTCCACACGTATCCAGCTGTAAGGCATTTTGTCAGTTAGTGATCAATGGGGGAGGGCCCATACCATGGTGGGTGGTGCCATCCCTGGGCTGGTGGTCCTGGGTTCTATAAGAAAGCAGGCTGAGCAAGCCATGGGGATCAAGCTAGTCAGCAGCACCCTCCATGGCCTCTGCGTCAGCTCTTGTCTCCAGGATCCTGCCCTGCTTGAGATCCCGTCCTGACTTTCTTCCGTGATGAACAGTGCTGTGGAGTGTAAGCCATTTGGGTTTATTTAAACCTTGCTGGTTTTTGGTGGATTTTTTATGTTTTCAGGAGTGTCTTTATAGCCTTCACAATTGTTTAGCTTTTGTCTTACAGTGGAAGTGACTTTTGAATGAACTGCTCTTCATTGTTTGGCTACTTCTTGTTTTCCTGAAGTTTATCTTCTAGTAGTTTCTTTTAAAGGGTGCGAGTCACATTCCTCAGAATTCTCGCCCATTGAGCACATTAGGCTGCTGGTATCTGAGCGAATCTTTGCCCTAGCTTAACATTTTGATTCTTCAAATGTCTGGGATTGTTTTTGGCACTTAGTCTGTGGCTATGGCTGTGGAGAAATCGCACCTCTGTTCTCTATTTTAATTGAGCCTTCTGCTCAGGTGCCTAAATACTTTTTCATTTTCCAAGACCGGTGAAGTGTCTTGGTGGTGGTTCTTTACTTACTATTAGGATGTGATGTGCTTTTAGAGAAGTTTAAATTTTTCTATTGTATTTACTTATTTGTACGTTTGAATGTAGGTATGCACATGCTGTGGCGTGCCTGGTGGTGGTCAGTTTTTCCATCAATCTGGGGGTCCCAGGTACTGAACTTGGGTCGTGAGGCTTGGTGGCAGGTGCCTTGGCCTGCTGGGCTGTCTCCTCATTCCCAACTTATCTTTCCTTTCTGGAATGTTCTCCTAAATCATGCCCTAAACAACGTGTTCCCCTTTTCTGAGTCTTCGGAGGCATGCAGATCATGTCTCGTTTTTTCTCTGTCTTGTTTTTCCCATTTTCAACCCTTCTGCTTCTCTGAACCACCCTCCTGTAAGTGCCCACAACTTCATCAGGACACAGCTCCTTTTATTGCTTTCCATCTGACCCACATTTTTGTGACACTGGCTGGAGACGCTTCCAAATCTCTAAGACCTCAAGTGGATTAGGTTTTGGATTCTTTTAGATATTGGAATATTTTGGGATGAGATCTTATAGTCCAAACAAGGTTGCTTGTCTTTCCATCTTATGCAGGTAGCCCAAATGTAAATTTTGGGTGTTTCCAGTCTCACATGGGTCAGACTAGGACTTTTCCATTTGGGACATGATATTGGTGCTTAGAAAGTTTCGGATTTGGGCCAGGCATGCTGGTGCACACCTTTAATCCCAGCGCTAGGAGACAGAGGCAGGCAGAACTCTGTGACTTTTGAGGCTAGCTGCTCTACAGAGCAAGTTCCAGGGCAGCCTGAGTTACCTAGTGAGACACTAAAGAAGTTTTGGATTTGGGAATGTTTCAGATTTCGGATTAGGAACTTTTGTCACCCTTGTGTGCCTCTGTGCTGATTTCCTTCTGGGGTCCTTGGTTTCTTCTAGGCCCCCATATGCTTTTGTGTATATGATCTCATTCATTTTATCAAGTCTTGTGAACTTAGGATGGTATGTTTGGGCAATTCAGCAGGTGGAGCTGCTTCGAGCTGCAGACCCTCCTGTCTCTGCCCCCGGTGTTGTTGGGATTACACTTGTGTGCCACCATGCCCACTTCCTAGCAAAAGTTTAATCTGTTGCAAGTGACATCTCTGTCATCGGTGACCTCCTGACATTTGTTATGACTGCTTTCTTTTTTGTTTTTGTCATTTTGAGACACTGTCATGCTGTGTAGCCCAGGCTGGCTTCACACTGTGGGCTTCAACCTCCAGAGCACTGGAACTTCAGGTGTGCCCTTCCCACTGCTCGCTCCCTCTCGCTCCCTCTCGCTCCCTCTCGCTCCCTCTCGCTCCCTCGCTCCCCCCCCCCCAGCATCTTTTCAGGACCCACCTTCGTTAGTAGAGGAGGCTGTGTTTTTCATTTTGTGTTTTGTGTTTGTTGTTTGTTTTATCAGGTAACTATTTGTAGGAACCTCACACACAGGGATCTGCCCCGGCTAGGAGGGGTTCTTAGGGCTCCTGGGGTGTGTAACAGAAACTTAGGTGAAGCCTGGCAGTGTCTATGCTGTGGTCTCTGCCTTCCCCTCTTCCCTTTCCATGTGGCTTGCTTGTGGGGTTCCTCACTTGGTCCTACCTGTGCCCAGGGAAGCTGTTCTGCACATCTGCCTCTGTCCTTCTGAGAACACCACTGCTGGTTTGTAGCCAGGGGATTCTGTTCTGGAGAATCAGGCTTTATATTGGTCTGAGATCTGAAGCTGGGACAGAACTTGCCAGGCATTTCTGTGTGACCTTCACCGAAGTCTGGCCACCCCTTGGGAGTCCAGATGTCTTTGCATCTCAGGGAAGGAGTGTGCGTCTTATGTTGAGCTCCTTATTGCTTTTGGGGAAGTTCCAAGAGGAACTCTTGAAGCAGGGATATTGTGGCACAACAGCTCTCATTGGTTTCTCTGCCAGTTTTTGTTCCTTTACTCAGTTGAAGTGACATTTCAAGGAGATGTGAGGAGCAAAGTAGCTTTGTAAGCTCCTAACTTTTAAGTGTGGAGTGCCACAGTACTGGTAACTTGTCCTTTCCTTGACCGTCCCTCAGGGCGTCCAGGCGGCTGGGGAAGTCAGCCGAGGCGAACAGAGCCCACGTTAATGTATGCACAGGGTTGGTTAGGCTTGTTTCCCTGGAAGACAACACTGCAGGATTGTGGGCTTCTCAGTTGGGATGTCAAGCATTCGAAGCATCCCTGCAATGTTCTCTGGGCTTGCTTAGGATGTGTCACTTGAAGCTTGTGACTGGGTTTACATGTGAATTCAACAGAGCTTTCTATGTTCAGCAGCCGTCCACGTTCTAGCATGTAAACAAAGCAAGTGTGACATCCTTTGGGAAATGACAATACTCAGAAGTAGTACAAGAATGGGGTCATCTAAGGGCTATAGAGAAAGGAAGTTTAGATACCGGGTCTGTAAATCAAGCTCGGGTGGGGATTTAGAAACCAGGGTGCTAGAAGTGTGTACATACACCCGAGGGTCTTGGGAATGAAGACTTTCATCTCAGGAGATAAGGACAAAAGACATGTGTTTATAGGCAGGGCTGTGGGGATGGGAGAGCTGGGAGGGTACAGCTCTAACTCCTGCACCTTGGTTGGGTTGAGGAGTGATGTGGGAGAATAGGTCCCTCCCTTCCTACCTGGCATCAGCTCCCTGGCTTGGGGCTCAGGACACAGTAAAACACACACACACACACACACACACACGGCTGGGAATGGGGAAGATGCACTTGACTGCAAGTGTGGTCTACCCTGAAGGTTATATTATTTTAACCATAAGATATCAAATAACAACACATTCATAGAAGTAATTTTGCATGGTTTATGGAGAGGATCTTGAGCCCAGTTGACTTCATAATGAATCCAGCAGCACCCACACCTGACTGACTGAGCACCCCTGGGTGTCCTGTCTTCACTCAACGAAGACACCATGCTCAGAATTGTAGGTTGATAGTCCAGTCTTGTCTCTCAATACATCGAGATGAGCTGCTTAAGCCTGGACCACATGACCAAGCAGATTCAAGCAGGAGCTTGGTGAATGTTTATTTGTGCCAGAGATTAGAAAGACATCAGGTAACTGAGTAGAGTCTTCAGTGGGTGTGTAGGAAGGAGAGGGCTAGTCCTCCTAAAGCTGGTCTATAACTGACGGTTCCCTGTCATGGGACCCAGACTTTCAGGGTTGTATTAGAGTAAGTAGTGGCCTCTCACATTTCAGTGTGGGATGATGGGGGTGGGAGAAGCAAATGGCGAGGTGCTTCCTAAAATGTGCTCGTGTCCCTTTCTGATGGGTTGTGGGATGCAGATCCTAGTAGTTGGAGTCAGTGATGCGGATTGTGGGTGGGGCTGCATACTCTACCCTAGTGTCTTTGGACCACTCTATGCATATTGTGAGATTATGAAGGTTTTACCGTGAAGGGAAAAAGGCCCATGAGGAAGTTCCTGGGAAACTTCTTGGGGACTTGCTTCTACAGGAGAGGGAGCCGAATGAGCTGGGCAAGGAACCTTCTAGAATAAGGCTTACAAGCCAGCTGGCTGTTCCCAAGGATCAGAGCCGAGTGTTGTGCCTTTCCGAGTCGTCAGAAGCACCTCAGCTTCGTCTCCGTCACTCAGTGCCTCTGTATTCTCCCTCCTTCCTTTCTGATTTCTCATCCCCCTTGACCCTTCACGATGGGACACGGTTAGTCTTTTGCTTTTGGGGTTCCACAATCACCCCCTTTATTCACACCCATGACTTTTACTTGTACAGTGTACTGCGTGTTTTGTGTGTCAACTTGACACAAGCTAGAGTCATCAAAGAAAGGAGCCTCAGCTGACAAAATTCCTCCTTGAGATCCAGCTGTAAGGCATTTTCTCATTTAGTGATCAGTGGGGGAGGGCCCAGCCCACGGTGGGTGATGCCATCCTGGGCTGCTGGTCCTGGGTTCTATAAGAACATGGGCTAAGCAAGCCGGGAAGCAGCTCCCCTCCATGACCTCTGCATCAGCTCCTGCCTCTGAGATCCTACCCTGTTTTGATTTCCTGTCCTGACTTCTTCAGTGATGAACCACAATGCTGAAGTATGAACCTAATAAACCCCTTCCTCCCCAACTTGCTTTTTGGTCATAGTGTTTCATCGAAGCAATAGAAACCCTAACTAAGACATACAGTAAGATGGACTCGAAGCCTAGAACCTATGTCCATCCCCACCTCCTAAAAGCCTAGGTCAGGCCCACCCCTGTTCTTCTGCCTCCCTCTTGCCCTGACTTCACGTTTTCCAATCATCCCAATCTCACCCATTCTCCCAATAGCTAGCCACGTGCAACACTGGGCTACTTTGTCTACAAAAGCGGGCTCATCAGGCAATCTTTCATTTTCCATCTCTCTGTTCAAGTATTACCTCATGTATGAGTCATAACGGTCGCTTTGAAGATGGACTCCCTCTGCCCTCCCCTCATTTCCCACGTCGTATGTCATCTACCAGTCCGTTTTCCTAAAGTTGTGTTTTTGTGGTGTCATTATTCTTGTCCTTGTGGCTCAGTACTGCCTACAGGGTGAAGGCTGTGTTCTCAGCCAGGCATTTGAGGGTCTCGGGAGTCTAATTTTGGCCCATTGTCAAAGTTTATCTTTAACTCTTTAGTCTTGGTTCACACTATCCTTCCATCTTGCCATCTCTTCCCCTCCCTCCCTCCCTCCCTCCCTCCCTCCCTCCCTCCCTCCCTCCCTCCCTCCTCTAGGAGCTCCTCCTCTGTACATGTATGGAGGTCCCAGGACAGGGTCTCTCTTAATATAGATTCATTCATCTGCTTGTGCTTAGCCTGTGAGCTCCAGGGCACTCCCGTCTCTGCATCCTCAGGGCTGGGGATGAGCCCGGCAAGTACTCTGCCAGCAGCCCTCTTCCCAGCCCCACAGCATCTTAGGTCCCCCACAAAGCGCTGTTCACTTTCCTAGAACGCCTTTCCCATCTGTGCTTCGTGGTTTTTGTTTTGTTTTGTTTTGTTTGTGTTGTCCAAGGTTTGTAGCCAAGCTGAGTTCAGTTTTCCCCTCTTCCCGCATAGAGACCCTCCCCCTTTACAGTTGTATCTTGAATTGACATCTCTTTCCTGTGTGCTCTGCTGACACAGAATCTGAAGCCAGATAGTGCCCTGCTGGCGACCAGTCCTCCAGCAACCATCTCGAACTTTGTGCCAAACTGAGCCTCAGTAGGTCTTTGTACAGAGAACACTCACGATTAAGGCCTCTTTAGGGTGTTCCTTGTGCTGTTGGGGGAGGTCACCAGGCTTAGCCATATGGAGTGACTTTGGCTCAAACTGTGAGCACAGAGTGGACAACAGCATCCAAGCTCTGCACTCAGTGTCCAGGAAGTGACATTTGAGCTGATGTTTTAAGCAATTAAAGAAGTTTCCAGGTGCAGGAAGGGTGTTCCGCCAGGGAGAGCCTGAGACAGTGTGGGAGGAGAGGACAGAGGCGGGGTACCCCGAGAGAAGGGTGGACTACTTGGGGAGCAGCAAAGAAGATTGTACTTAGGTTTTGGCTTCTTGGGAAGGAGGGCTAGTTGAAGGGTTGGGTGGCAAAAAGGAAGCGAATGGTGGCGTTCTTGCCATCAAGATGAATTTCAGAAATGGAGAGCAAAGCCCTGGCCACAGTCTCGTATATCTCTCTGTATGTTTATTTTCTCAGCTTATCAACTGGGAAGCCTCGGTGTGTGGCCTTCTCATTCTGCAGAATGACCACATTCCTTAGGATGTGACCGAGTCCCTACAAGATAATTAGTGGGTTTTAATGACAGAGCCTAGGTCCTGTTTGTTTCTTCCCACCCAACTTTAAAGGTGTGAGAAGTAGAGCTGGTGATTGGAGACCCAGAGTGATAGAGTGGAACACAGCCGAGGCTATAGTATGAATAATTAAGAGCTGACCACAAAGCTAGAAAAGAATAAGACATTCAGTATGCAAAAATGCAAATGAACAATATGAGTAAAGATTTGAATGCTTAAATGTGACATTTCAGGCAGGTACACTGGAGGCTGCTGTATGTGGTTCCTGTGTGGAGAAGGCGTGGAGGGCTCCTTTACCTGGTGCAGAGTCTCAAAGCAGGAGGAGATTTTGCAAGAATTACCAGGGTAGTTTTAGAGGAGTCCTTTCTTCTGATACATCTCTCTTGTCGTTTCCTGCAGATATCATATAAGCTACTTTCATCATGGGAGAAATAGAGCAGAAGCCCACCCCAGCATCACGTCTGGGGGGCCCGGAGAATTCGGGGATCAGCACCTTGGAACGAGGACAGAAACCGCCACCTACACCTTCAGGAAAACTCATGACTGTCAAAATCCAGATGCTGGATGACACCCAGGAGACCTTTGAAGTTCCAGTAAGCCAGGGGTTTGTCCAAGGGTGTGGTGTGGGCGTCTAGAAGCGGGAAGGTCACCGATGGCCAGGGACATGAGGTGGATGGAGAGTGTCTGTGTGCTCAGGCACCTCACTCCTGTTCTGGTTCTGAGGGATCTGTTTTTCAGATCTGTACATGAGCCACCTGTACATATAGTTACATGAATGGCTTAGCTAGTTTTACTCTGACTTCCCAGACACAAATAGGTGTCATTATGTGTGTATGTGTGTTTTATATATTCTATACAGCATGCCTATATAGATATATATGTGTATCAAGTATAACTGATTAATGTATATTATGTGGTATAACTACATCTAAAGATATGTATATGTTAACATTGGTGTTGGAGGGAAGGATGGTGCTCTCAGTGGGTTGCGGTTTAATCTGTTGTTACCACAGGCAGTTCTCACTCTGGTGTGCGTGTGTGTTGGGCCCCTATAACATCATCCTGACATGAGGAAATTGGGAGCAAGTGAGCTCATGGCCTTCCTGTATGGAGAGCTTAGAAACTCTTGGCCCAGACTTTCCATGTGGCAGCTGTGGAAACAAGAGCGCTGCCCCCACATCCCAGGAAAGGGACCGTGGGGGTAACCGGTGGAGTCACTATTCTCCACTGCTCTTGGTCAGAGGCCCTTAGCGTCCCATGCTGTTCGTTGAGAGCGCTGCCCCAGTTGCTTCCCAGCCTCGTGCTTAAGCATCTGTTGCTAAAGACTAAGGCGCCATGCCAATTATGGGGGTGTAACCTGTTGAGGTCCCCAAAACAGAGACTGCACTTCTTAACCTTGACCAGGCAGAGACCCCTCAGCACACTTCATGCGTCATTTTTTTGTGTTCTCTCTTGGCTACCTGCCACTGTGTCGATCGTTGATTGTAGGGAAAGAAAATCAGTCTTGACTCCGAACAGCCAACCCAGAGAGCCTTTTGGAACACACCTGTTTCTAAAGTGGAGGCAATCCGTTCATTATTTCTGTTGGCTAGAGTGTCTGAAACTTAATAGTCGGCATTAACGGTGGTAACCCATCATTTAATCATTTATGGGATATGATTCAGTAAATTATATTTATTTCACAGAACATTGTTCAGGGAGTGTGAATTTAAGTGTCTCAGGGAAAGATAAAGCTCAGAATGGCTGTGTTTAAAGCCACCAATTTTATCACACATTGCAAACGGCCTTTGTACCTTTTTAATTTTCTTGCTGAGGAATTCATCTTTCAAGGACTTGGCCTAGGACTTCATATTCCAGTGAACAAAGCCACTGCTAATTTCTAGAATTGTAGAATACGTTGGGAAAGCACCTGCCACCCGCTGAGAATTCTGCCTTCTGGAACACATGGCCCTCCTTTCCCCTCCCCCAGTATTCTCTCTGCCTTGCCAGACTGGTTTGGTGAAGTATTCATTTCTTGTTCCTTTTTGGTCCTGTTAGGGGCCCAGGCTCCAGCAATGCTCTCTGTGAAATGGTGTTCCTGTCCAGGCTGGGGTAGAGGAGCTATCAAATGTGTGCACAGACTGAGGGATCTCTGTACTGTATTCCACTGTGGTTCTTGACAGAGAGCAAAGGTCACCACTCCATACCAAGCTACCATCTGAGTAGAAACTGTGCAGACACTATGTAGCAATAGAATTGTTTTTTGTCTTTTAAAATTCTTTCACCGGGACTGGAGCAACAGCTGAGCTGTTCAAATACAAGCACAAGACCTGATTTGGATTCCCAGAACCCATGTTTAAAAACAAAAACAAAAACCTGTCTTGGCAGTTCCTGCTTGTCATCTCAGGAGTGGAGGACTTGGAGACAAGTGACTCCCTTGGGCTCACTGGCCATCCACCCTACCCTATTTGGTCAGTTCCTGGCCAGTGAGAGATCCTGTCTTAAAATAAAGGTAGATGACACCAGAGGAACACCCCTGAGGTCATTCTCTCATGTGTGTGCATATACAAGCACATACATGCTTGTATATGCACACACATGCATACACGCAAATATTTACCGTCATAACTTTTGGTAGAGCTGTTCTTTCCATGTTTAACCCTTCTTTTTCATTCCATCTCTCCTGAAACTCATGTGTGCCCTTAATAGCCCTATTAGTTTAGCCTTGTGCCTTAGGCAGTGGCTGGTTCCTCCCCACACAACCCTCCCTTTGCAGACCTCTTTGTATCCTTGTCAAGGTGGAACCACACTGCCTGGGGTGAAAATTCCACTTTCTCTTATGATACTTGTTTGTTTCTCTTGGGCAACTTTCTGAGTACCTGCTTTCAAATCCCTGGAGTGAGGCAATAGTAAGTAACACTTCATGTTTCATGATTAAAGAAAAATGGTTCACATAAAATCTACAGTGTTTGGGTGCACATTGGGAGTTTAATAGGATTTGTGGCATTTATATGCCTTTGCCGCTGGCTGCTGGCTTCTCAGGGTTAGGGATCTGCTTTCTGATCTCCATGCCCCACCTCCCACCCCCATGTATCTGGGCAGATAGATGATTGGTGGTTATTAAGTGTTTGCCGATGGAATGCTACAGTGAATTTATTTTACAATTAGATTTTAGTAGTTTTAACATGTCTCTTCCACTCGTATTTTATTTGTCTTTTTCTATTTGGGTTGAGTGTACCTCCTCAGCCCACGGGCAACAGATGTTTTCCTTAAACTGGCTGTAGAGAGGCAGATGGATATCAGCATGTCCCTGGCTGGAGCAGATTCTAAATCTCTGCCTTGTGCTCTTTAAGAATAGCTAGGGTCCAGGCCCCCCCACAGCTGGACGCCGTCAAGGCTTTATGGTGGTTTGGTCGGTCCAAGGATGTGAAGGAAGGACGGACAGTGGCTTCAGGACTGCAGAAACCAGACCAGCTCCCCATAATTGCTTTACTCGCTTTGCTTTAAAGCTTTTTGCTAAGAGTTCACCAAGGCCTTCTGACCCTGGAAGAGGCCCCCTCTCCCAGAAGGGCAAGTGAACATCCTAGTGAACATATTCTCATTGCACACGAGCATTTGTCCTGCAGATGAGCAGGGCAAGAAGCCAGAAGTTTCTGCAGCTTCCTAAGGGGGTCTGTCTTCAGTGAACCCTGTCTTTCCCTGGGGATCGAGTCTCCTGGGCCTATTCTTACTACTTTTGTGTTAAAATACGGATGCCGGCAAAATACTCATTTTAAATGCAAGCTCCCTGACCAGCTTCTGCACAAGAAAACAAACCATATTCTTCATGGCGATTTTCATCTTTTTTTTTTCTTGCCTTTAGAAAATTTTTAATGAAGAATTGAGCCTTTTGGGAAGCCAGAGTAGTAAACACCGTTTTTTTTTTCCACTCGAGGCTAGCTAGGTGAGCCTCTTTAGTGTTGAACTTGGACATCTTTTTAGGTATTTCCTCTACACAGTGGAAAGTTCAAAACCAACATTTATAGGAAGCTCTGGCCTGGTGTTTTATCATCTTGATGTTGAAAACACCATGCACATAAGCCACACCTCACTGTTTGATAACACAGCTTTCTCCTCTTACCAAGTTTATAAAGCACAGTGGGTCCCAGGCCTTGGAAAACCTTCATTGCACATGAGGCATAGGGCTCCCTTCCCCCATCAGGCTGCCTCCTGTGAAGGTCCCTGAGAAGGTTTTATGTGTCTGGTTCTCCTGACCCCTCTGGGAAACAAACGCTGCTCCACCAGGGAGGATGGCTGGAGAGGCAGATGGCCACTTCTCCCCGTGCTTAGCTCCTCCTCAGCTGGACACTGTAGGAAGAGCTGGGGAGAGCCAAAGAGGAGGTAGAGCCTGGTCTTGCCTCTTGAGCAGGCCTGGTAGCACTAGGGAAAATCCAGCAGGTGGTGAGAAGATGCTGCGTGCCTTTTTGGGGTTGGCAGACACGGGGGTACAGGCAGTGGACAGAGTGCAGCCTCTCCAGTGGTCAGGGCCGGGAATCACACTGGGCTCTTACCTCTGTTTGTGTCTTTTTGATTTCCTTAAAGTTGTCTGTCGTAGCTCTCAAAGTTTGTGTGGCTTGCCGCCTTTGCCTGCCAGACTAAGTGTGAATATCTTGACTCCTGGGGATCCTGGGAGAAGGCAGGGCCCTGGCCCTGAGGGTCTACTGGAGGCAGGAACACTCCCTCCGTAACAGTTCTGAGCCACTGGCCTTCACTGTAGCTTCTGCAGTAGCAGATGGTGGAAAACGGAGACTTGTGTGCCTGATTCAATGTGGCAGTAGTGTGGGAGCACCTTGTAGGCAAGGCTTTGTCTCTCACAGCCTGCAGCAGGCCCGTGCCCCTGGGTCCTGACTGGACATTGCTCTCCAGCTGTGCTGCTTTCTCCTCATCTACACACGAAGCAGCTCTGTAGCTTCCTGCCTTGGACTTTCACAGCAGTTCTGGGAAGTACTGGGTGCCAGCCCAGCATAAAGATGATGAGGGAATTCACCATCGGTGCTTTCTGGGGTTCACACCAAGGCCAGGTGGCACTGGCCTCCAGTGCACAGGACCCTTCCGCTCGCGCTAGTCATACCCTGTCTAGTCCTTTTGAGACGGTATTTCACTGTGCTGCTGTGACTAGTCTGGAACCTCACTGCTTAGGCCAGGGTAGCCTTGACTCACAGAGATCTGCCTCATCTTGCTTCTTTAGGTCTAGCTTAATCTATTGGGAGGCTCCTATTTCAGCTGGTCATCCCCCCCCACAAGATCCTCCACATTTCCAGTCTGGGCTGTTTAGTTATCGTCCCCATTCCCCGCCTAACTCATTTATCAAAATCCCAAAATGGCCAAGCTCCATCGGAGGGCAGTGTTCTTCCTTCACAGTGTCTGGCCTTTCCTCTAATTAGCCTGGAAATCTCTGGCTCCCATCTGACGCTGACAAGGAGTCCCTACATCCCTGGAATCAGACTCGGTTTCCTTATCTGAAAAATGAGGCGTTTGGTCCAGACAGAAAACCTCCTTTCTCTGTCTTTTGGAAGTTGGGATGCTGTGTTGACCTCCTTGTGGATAAATCAACTTTTTGTGACTGTGTTCTGGAATTCTCTAACAAGACGGTAACACTGTGGGGATTGTTGTTGTTATTGGTTCTTTTTGTTTGTTTTTGAGACAGAGTCTAGCTCTGTAACCCAAGTTAGTCTCTCATAAATCTTCCTGTCTCACTTCTGAGATGGAGGTCTGTGCCACCTCTCCCTGGGTGGTGTTCAAGCAATCAAAATGCCCAAGGTCTGATCAGACACAGTCATTACTGTATACCTAGTGAGTGCTACAGCAAAGCACATGGTAGGCGCATGACAGTTACAGGGTATCAGAAGTCTTGGAAGTGCAGCTTTAGGGGTGTGGGGTGCTTACCCTGAAGCTCATTGAACCCCTTGGCAGTGGGAGATAGGAGTTCAAAATAAATCACATATTTTTCCTAGTAACACCTTGCTGATTAAAAAAACAAAACAAAACAAAAACACCCAAGATGTTTGTTGAAGCTGGAGAGGAGCCTTTACACGTTCCTTTGATATCATAGAAAAGACTACATCGAATTTTCTACTTTTTTTGTTGGTAGTAAAATTGCCCGAACTATTTTGGAGTTCTCATTAGGAACATTTTAAAGTCAGGCCTTCCGTGATTAAACAGGGCTTTCATTTTATTACCTTTGAGATGAAACAGGTTTTTCATTGCTCTGACCCTCACAGAAACCTGGGCAGGCCCTCAATGGAGGCTTGTTCTTCTGTGCTATCTGGCTCTGGAAAGGGGCTTGGTGGTGGCAGGCAGGACTTTACAGCCATCTTCCCGATCCTTGGCCTCTGTTTGCCCTCTTGGACACCCTGTGTCTTGTCTTTGTGACCCTATGGGTTTTGCCAAGAAGAGCCCAGGCTAAATATTAGATGGGTCTTTGTCCTTTTTGGATTTCATGGAGTTCCCATTTCCCATTTCTCTCTTGGCTGTCTTAGGGAATGAGTCCTGTTGGACAAGCCCTGGTCAGCCTGTTAGTCGCCTGCTCCCCTCAGAGAGATGAAGTACACCTGTGCTGGGAAAGCTCTTCCCGGGCTTGGCCGAGTTTCTGGCTCTCCTGGAGGAGCAGGATAGACCCACATAAAATTTAATTGGCTATTTGAAGCCACGGCCCAGAGTACATGCTGCCTCTCAAGCATCAGCCCTTGGTGAGAACAAGTGTAGGGAGTTTCACGTGTCCATTGGGCTCTTAAAAACAAGCCAGACATTGCTTTCTCCTTATCCATGTTGCTCTTGGCTCTTTAGCCAACTTTCTGAACTCGTACTGAAGCCCACTCTCCTGGGCCTGGGCATTTCTGTGCGTTATTTAACTTAGGATGATGTATGGGGCCTGTCTGGGTCTAGCCTCCCGAGGTTAAATTGAAAGGCTATTTTAATGGAGTTTAAAAAAAAAATGTTTTTCTTTTTTTTCATAAATCATTCCAGATAAATACTGTTAACCTTCCCTCCTGGCTCCTTAGATGCAGAGAGCCAAATTTAAACGTGGGCCTGAACTACTTTTCTTTCGGTTTTAGTTACCCTAGTGATCAAAGCCTGTTACGCGGCTCAGAGATGATGTAGCTTCGAACAGCTGTTTGTGATTTTCTCCCTAAAAATAATTACTCAGAACCTGACACATAAAAAGAATAGATGGTAATTAAGAACGTCCATTTCTGACGTTTAAATGGGCCACAGTAGGAAGTTTGAGAAGTTGTTTTCTTCTTCTTCCTTTAAGTGGAAATAATAAAATTTCATAGTTACGTCTAAGAAAACTGGGAAGGAGGGATGGATGTGGAGGCCCCTGGGTCCTGACTTGGCGTTACTCACCAACTGTGTGCCTTTCTCATGTCCACATGAGGAAGTTGACTCCGGGACTGAGTGTGGAGCTAACATGGACGATCATGTGGAAAATGGTGTGGCAGAGCCCGCACCGCACGCTGCTCTCAGGATGGTGAGCCTGCTCCTCTTGCTGTAACTGGCATTTCACGCTCATTCTGGAGCCTGGTGGAGACTCTCACTTCAGGCTGCTGCCTGGGTCAGATGGAAGAAGGAAAGCACATGAAAGATAAACACTGGCATGCTGCGTCAGGGGTCACTCCTCTTCCCGGTAGCTCCACACCAGCCTCGGGCTTTCTTTAGATGGCTGCTAGTGTTTACCTAAACTAGTCAGTCACATGTCCTGTTGATTTTTCTGAAGATCTGTGTGACACAAGTGTGCCTGAAGCCCTGTTTCTGCTGAGCAGGTGGACTGCTGTGTGGCGGACCCACTGCAGGGTCCCTGAGCCTCAGCTGTTTGCGTGAAAATCAAGGGGGAGCTGGGGGCCGTGATGTACACACACGCGCACATGCACACGCACACGCGCAATACTCCCAACCCACATGAGGCTGAGGTAGGAAGGTTGCCGTGATTCTGAGGTCAGCCTAGACGACCTGGACCTGCCTGAGCTGCATAACAAATTGTCTCAAAAAACACAAAATAAGAAAAAAAATAATAAAATGGGGATTTTTTTTCTTAGAACTTTACATATAATTTTGCTTTGTTGATTTCCTGGTCTCTTTTATTTACTGAATCCCAAGACATGTCCATTTTCCCAGAGTTGGGTATCTGACGAGGTCCCTGCGTCTGTCTCATGTAGATGGGACAAACATATCTGAGATGGTCTTAGGGTTCTGAGATCTCTGTCACGGTGTGGGTTTTGTGCACTGAAGGGAGACGCTCTTATCTTTGACTATAGATGGGAAGGCAGGTGTGGACAAGTCGGACTGTTCCCGCCAGCCAGGTTTTATCATGTGCTTATTTTTACTACTTTGAACACTTGAGTTGGGCGTGGTGGCTGTAAATCCTAGAGGACATGGAGTGATTTCCTCAAGTTTTGAGTTTTCTGTGGATAGATTGATCGTGGAAAAGAGCAATTCTAAAAGCCCTCACTGACTTTGAAATTGTATGCAAGAGCTTTACACAAGCTGAGGGTTGTGTTTCCTCCTCTATATGGACAGGAAGTTGGACCAGATACCCACAATGGGATTCTGTGGCTCTGGTTTTATTTATGGACTGTGACCTTGGAAGCATAATCCAGGTTCCATACGTGTTTATCGACATGAGAGGCAAGGTGCTGCCAGTGATAAGAATGTGAAGAAAAATAACAACCAGTCTTTGTAGAAAGGACGGACATTATTTATGAGTAGGCGGTGAGCTGGCACAGGCCTCTGGCAAATGTCTTCCTTTAGGTGATGTGAAAAGAACCGTTGTTTTCTCTTCAGCTTATCTGTGAAGTCTGTGAGGGGGAACTTAAGTTGGGGTGGGGTGAGAGAGAGAGAGAGAGACAGGGGGAGCCAGAGTTCCACCCTGGGGCTCCATACTTCATTCTGCACTCTACCTGCAGTTGGAGGCCATAGACGCTGTGGGGATGATGCAGCCTATCCGTTGTGCCAGAGAAAGGTCCCGTGTCTGTGGGAGGATGGCCATGGCCATTATTAGCCGGTTGCCCAGGGTGGTGGTAACTAATAAGGGCCGAGCTTGAGCTTGAGTGTTTCAGATGGAGTGTCAGGAAGCTGAAATGAGAGAAATCCCAGAGGGGTGGAATTGAAAGACTACATGGACAGGGTCTCCGGGGGTGCCAGGATTGCAGACCCGTATAATTGTGCCTGGCTTTTATGTAGCTTGAACTGGGGCCCTCATGCTTTTGTGGGTAGCACTGTAAGAACTGAGCCATCTCTCTAGCATCTCTAGGATTTTTACTAAATTATTTTGAGGGAGAGTCACACTCTAGTCCATGCTGACCTTGAATGCATGCAGTCTCCTGCCTCAGCCTCCGGATTATAGAAATGACATTAGACATAGCAAATAGAGGTTGGTTACTAAGTTCCAACATGCTTTTCAGTTTAATCCTTTTAAATATCCTCATCATCCCAGAAATGACTGACTTTAGCTTGTCACACTTGAGTGAAGACCGAGATGGAAACGCTTCGATGCAGTGCTTTCCAAGGATTCTGTCCATGGTTTGTAATGCGTAGCTTGTCATGTAATTTCAGTGGTATTCACTTGGAATATGAGCTATAGCATAGGTTATGGTAGCTCATCTGTATGGATTTCTGTCAACAAATAGAAGGACGGTGAAATTTCAATTACCTTTGATCTGGATACACTAGAAGAATGTTTTCAGAGTTTCCAGGCAGTCACAAGCCCTGAAAAAGAGAAACCTCCTTGAAAGCTGGAGCAGTTGCCCATAATGTCATCACAGGGCCCTGTCAGCTGGGTAGCCCCAACGGTGTAAACTTGACTCAAACTGGGAATGGGAAGATGGGTGAACCAGCCCCTTTCTAGCCACCCATGCCCACTGTTCACTGACCTCCAGCCAGAAGCCTCAAAGCAGAGGAGCTGAGTTGAGCAGTCCTGCTGTGGAACAGTTGCTAACAGGACATGTTCACTCAGGAGGAGACCAAGAATGCCTCAGAGAATGTGCTGGTGGCTTTTTGTCAACTTGACACAAACTAGGGTCCTCTGGAAGAGAGAGTGTCCACTAAGGAACTGTTCCATCAGGTTGGTCTGCGGGCAGACGTAGGAGGCATTTTCATGATTGATGGTCGATGTGAGAGGGCCTAGTCCACTGTGATGAGTGCCCCACCTGGGCAAGCAGTCCTGGGTTACATAGGAAACGAAGCTGAGTGAGCCAGTAAGCAGTGCTCCTCCATGATCTCTTCTCCAGTTCCTCTCTCAGCTTCCTGTGCCGAGTGCCCGCTCTGGCTTCCCTTGATGCTGGAGCGTAACCTGTGAGCCAGGTAAACCCTTTCCTCCCCGTGTTGTTTTTGACCCTGTGTTTATCATAGCAACAGAGAGCAAACTAACCCAGGAACACTGAGGACCTCTCTGGTTAATCTTCAGCCTTGTCTTGTGTAGGTCCTGTCTCACTGGTCAGGACCAACAGAATACACCTTTTGTTCAAACTCCTGTGACTCTTGGGCACATGCTTGTTTGTGCCCCATATTAATAGTAAAATTCAGTTAATAATAAAAAAGAGGACATTCTCCTTAGTAACTACAGTGTATGTTGAATAAAGGCACTGAAACAAAACTCGGATATTGTTCTGAATGGTGTTATCATTGTCACTTGGTTCAGTGATTCTTGTGAGCACCTAGAAGACACGAATTGTTACAAGTGGTAGGATGGATCTCTGGTTTCATGACACAGGCTGAGGAAAGCTCCTTGTCTTTTATGAATTCAGGTTCTGACTACGTAACAGCTCATCGAGTCCAGGTAGATTTTAGAATAGAAACATTGTTTCCGTGTGTTAACCACGTGATCAAGCTGCTGGTGTTCACACCACTGCCCTGTTGACACTTTCGTAGTTCAGTCAACACTCACTGACTGAGGAGGGTGCTGATGGCTGTGTGATGGGACTTCCTGGAGAAACAAGGCACACACGTCTATTCACCCCAGATGGGAAACCCATGACAGACCAGAGTACACATACAGATACCACCGAAGTCCAACTTGGTGTACTGTGAGTTTTATCGGGGTTACTCAGGGTATGGGGTTACTTACAGGAGCAGAAATGACTCAAGGACAGTTGCATCACCAAAGCCACCTTAGCATGGGTGACCCCTGACAAAAGCTGGGAGCCTGGAGCACACTGCAATCTATAGGCAGCTCAACAGGTTCAAGAGTGTCTCTTTCAGGTGCCTCAGTTGGCCTAAAACTCCTCTAGGCAGCCCAGCTGGTCTCAGACATTTTTAAGCTTTCTTCAGCTCCTTTCTCTGGCAGGGAGGGGCGTAGAGAATCTGGTGCGTTTCAGGGACTTCCTGCAGCTATTTTGAGTTGTTCAGCTTCCTGCTTAAGGAGTTTCCCTGCAGGTGGAATGTTTCAGTCTCTCAGGAAATTTATACAACATTGACCTAGTCGCTGACGCAGTTGTCTTCATGAACTTTCCTTCCTTCCTGTTTTTTGGGACAGTTTCTATCAGGCGGACCTTTCCATTCTTGCCTTCTGTCTGGCTCCTCTTTGAAAGCTCTGAAAGGGCATACAGGCTCCAAATAAAGCTCTAGTTTTCTCCAATAGAACCCAAGGTGCTGCCAGCAGCGCTCCCTTTGGCATCCTGCCAATCCAGGGCTGCTTAGAGGGAGCCTTTCAGTGGGGACGCGCCGCAGTGCTTAGCTTCCACACTTGCTTTTTTGCCCTTTAGTCTGGTTCAGAAATGCTGTCCTTTGGGGCCTAGAAGAGTTGGTTTTGTTCTGGGCATTGTTTGGCAGGACACAGGGTACTAGATTAAAAACAAGGACCCTTTCTCTGTGTCCTCTATCCACAGGACCCTTCTGGCACCACTTCCAGGGTGGCGCTGAGGTGAGGCTTGAGTTGTGGTCCCTTTTCTTTGGCACATCAGTGGAGTAGTGGCTTAATTTGGCCTTCGTGAATGGATCATGTATTAATTGGTCTCTGTGGCTGTTAATACCAAGTGTCTCTAACCTGGTGGCTTCAAAAAGTGCTGCAGACTAGCATTCTGCACGAGTCCATGGCGTGGGTTCCTCTGTGGGAGGAACGCGCCCCATACTTCTCGGCTTCTGAGGCTTTGCTGGCTGCCATGGTTAATCTTGGCTGCGTTTAGGATCACCTAGGAGACCTACCTCTGGTTATGTCCGTGAAGAGGTTTCCAGAGCCATTTATAAATGAGGTGGGAAGGCCAGTCCTGAATGTGGGCAGCTCCCTTCTGTGGTCTGAGGTCCTGGTCCTGGACCGAATAGAAAGGGGAACACAAGCTGAGAGCACCATGTCTCCTTACTGTGGCTGTAAAATGACAGTGTCTCACCCTCCTGCTGCCATGTCTGCTCTGCCATGATGAACTGCACCGTCAAACTCTGAGCTGAAACACAAAACACTTCCTTCTCCCTTTCCCAAGTTTATGGGTTTTTTTTTTTTTGTTGTTGTTGTTGTTGTTTTTTGGGGGGGCAATGGATTTTTATTTTTGGCTTAATTTTTTTTTTTTAAACTTTTCACCTTTATGTGGTTCAAACTCAAACTCAGGCTGTCAGACTTTCTCTGGCAAGCACTTAACCCAGTGACCAGGTCACCAAACTCCTTTCTCAAGTTCTTATAAAAATGTATTATTGGGGCTTCACCCAGCAACTGATAGAAACAGATGCAGACCCACAGCCAAACATTAGGCAGAGCAGGGGAATCCTGTGGAAGAGGGTGAGGAAGGATTGTGGGAGCCAGAGGAGGGTCAAGGACACTACAAGAAAACCCACAGAATCAAATAACCCGGCCTCATAAGAGCTCACAAGGACTGAACTGCCAATCGGAGACCTTGCCTGGGACTAATCTAAGCCCTCTGCACATGTTACGATTGTGTAGCTTGGTCTTCTTGTGGGACTCCTAACAGTGGGAGCAGGGGCTGCCTCTGACTCTGTTACCTGCATTTGGGACCCTTCCCTCCTACTGGGTTGCCTCCTCTAGCCATAATAGGAGAGGAGGTGCCTGGTCTCCCTGCAACTTGGTATGCCCTGGCTGGCTGATACACACGGGAGGCCTGCCCTTTTCTGAAGAGTGGATGCAGGGGATGGTATCAGAGGTTGAGAGTAGAGACTGGGAGGGGGCAGGGGAGGGACAGGGAGCGGGGAGAAACTCTGATCAGGCTGGAAAAAATAAATTAATAAAGAAAAAATAAATTAAAAAAGGAACAAAACAGAAAAAATTATTACTGTGCATGAGCATGTATGTGTGCCTGTGTGTGTGTGTGTGTGTGTGTGTGTGTGTGTGTGTGCATTAATATATGTCTTGGTTGTTGTTCTATTGTTGTGAAGAGACACATGGCCAAGGCCACTCTCATAAAAGAAAGCATTCAGTTGGGAGCTTGCTTCCAGTTTCAGAGAGTTAGTCTGTGATCATCATGGTGGGAAGCATCATCATGGTGGGAAGCATGGTGGCAGGTGGGCATGGGGCTAAGAGCTTACATCTGATTCGCAGCCGGACAGAGAGAGACACTGGGCTTAGCTTGGCTCTTGAAGCCTTAAAGTCCATCCCCAGTGACAAACTTTCTCCAGTAAGGCCACACCTCCTCATCCTTCCCGAGCAGTTCCGCTCTCTGGTGTCCAAGCATTCAAATGTCTGAGCCCATGAGTCCATTCTCATTCAGACCACCTTGTGTAGAGGTGAGAGCATAACTTAGAGTCAGCTCTGTCCTTACGTGGGTTCCGACTGCTGTGCCTTGGCCTGCCCAGCCATCTGTTGGCCTCCTTTCTCAAGGTGTTTACTCACAGATGTTTGCCTTAACTAATTTCCAGAGAGTCATCACCCTGATCTCTTCCTTCATCCTCACGAGGTGTTCGTGCTGTGTGAGCTGCTGTCTCTTGCCCATTTTAACTGAGAACACAGCTATTTTAAGGGAAGTCTCATGGTCTACCTTGATTGTCTGCATAGAATTCTTTTCCTAGTCAGGTCCTGTTGGGGGTTTTATTTGGGGGGGATATAATTCACCCTACATATGTAACTACTCCCCCCCACCCCTCGAGACAGGGTTTCTCTGTGTAACAGCTCTGGCTGTCCTGGAACTTGCTTTGTAAACTCATGGAGATCTGCCTCCCGAGTGCCAGGATTAAAGATATGCCACCGTCACCTGGCTCTGTAACTTCTATTTAAAAAAAAAATTTAAGTTAAAGTTAAAATTGATTTTCCAAATCATTTGAAAACTAGGCAGGCCAGTTCCTGCTGACACCTCACTGTATGGCTCAGTGACTGTGTTTTCTGCTGTCTGTCATGTTAGAGCATGAAGAGTAAGACCTCTTCCTCAGTATGGCTTGCTGTGTAGACTGGGCTAGCCTTGACCTTAGTGTTCCTGCCTCAAACTTCTGAGGGGTAAGATTGTAGGATGTGCCACTAGACCACTCAAGACCAAAACCTGTCAGTCCCGTGGACAGGTAACAGTGTAGAAACTGGGGTGTGAGAACATGTCAGCGGTTCATCTGATAGGCATGAGTTCTGAGTTACTCTCTTTCACTACCACATTGTTCTGTGAATCTGTAATCATGATACCCCTTGGGGTATCATGTGGTACCCCAGCTAGGCCTGCTGTGTTCACTGTGGCCCCGGCAAATTCCTCCTCATGGAATGTGTCTGTCATGTTAGAAAAACCGGTCCTTGCTGCCATCCCCATTTTCTCGGAACTGTCTGGTAAGCATCCTAGAGCATCACTGATTATTTGAGAAATGTAAATTGAAGTCTTGAGGAGATATCCCCTCACACACATTAGGATGGCCACTATGGAAAGACCCAACAGAACATAACAGGTACTGTTAGGATGTGTGGAAACTGGGCCTTTGTTCACTGCTGCGGGGATTGATATAGATGTTGGGAGCGAGTGGCAGCTCTTCAGAAAATCCAGATCCTGTAGTCTCACTTTGGGAAGGTGGACTATGCTCCAGAGAGCCAAAAGCTGATCATGAAGAGACAGTTGCTCACACGTGTGCATAGCAGCATTATTGGCAATGGCTGCAACATAGAAGCAGCCCAGCCGTCCATCCACAGATAAAGGATAAGGACCAGGTGGTATGTTTATGGCAGATGAAGCAGGTGTGAAAGAGAAAGTGAACCCCGGGAACATCGTGGTGCTCGGAATAAGCCAGTCATAAAATAGTGACAAATTTTGATAGGATTCTACCTATCAGAAATGCCTAAGGTTAGCCAGATTTGTAGGAAAGGAGGAGTACAGAGGTGGTCTCTGTGGGGGGAGGGCTGTGTAGGAAATGCAGTCACCACATGACAAGCACCAGGTCTCAGGCTGAGAGGATGAACCTGTAGGGCTGTTTCACACCAGTGTGGTTATACTTAGCACTGCTGTCCTGAATGTTTAAACATGGGCAGGATGGTAGATTTCATGTTACTTTATAAAAAAAAAAAAATCACAAAAAAGTTATGACATGTAGCAGTATCATTTGGAAGGTGGCTGGCACAGTTCTAGCCCATGTAGCATTTGTTTGCACTCCGTACACCACTCATTCTGGTTTTTAATCTCGTGTTTATACTTTGATAGTTACTCTTTGAGTCTTGACTCCTCCTTAATTCCTTTAAGTCTGGATCTAGGTTCTGTGCGACCTCCCAGGTGCTAACCAGCAGTGTCTTGCACACACCAGGAGTGAGGACTTGATACAACAGAACGCTTGTGCTCACTGAGCCACTTGACACTAAATGTACGTTCTCCTTTTATATTATTGATTTTAAGCTAATGACTGAAGAAGCCTTGTACAGACATAACTGTAAATTGAAGCTGAAATTACCACAGATAGCTTATCTTAACCCAAAATTCTCACAAGGAGCGTGTGAACAGACCAGTCAGTGACAAGCGTCCAGCACCTGGGCGTGGTGCAAATGCCTACCATGCCGGACACTTGGGAGGCACAGGCAAGATGATCTGCTGCAAGTGGAGGGCTAGCCTGGTCTATATTCCAGTTGCTTGGCTAGCCAGAGCTGTGTAGTGAGACCCTGTCACCAAAAATAATGTTAGATTTAAGGTTCAGACTTTAAAAAACTTAAACTTTGAAATACTCATATTGAACTTCTCTTGCACACCCAAGCTGAGTAGCATCTCCTGCCACACTTGGCATGTAGATCCCACCATTACACGTTGTTTTTTAGTAAGACATGTATTCCAAGCAGCTAATTGACAACACATAGCTCTTTGAAAGTGATAACCTTTTCTGTTCTCTACCCCTGTCCTTGTCCCCTTCCTGGGCATGTACTCTGCTGACAGTGCCATCGGACAGACACAGAGGATATTTATGCCGTCATGTTAGATCTCTGGAAACACGTCACCAGGATTTTTTTTTTTTTTAATTTTAGAAGAACTATAAAAGCCGAGTCTAAAAATGTAGGGTCTGAGTAACTGTCTCAGTTAAGAATTCTTTCTCTCTGTGCTATTCACACTGGAGGCCTCTCGGCAACTCTGTAAGGTACCAGGAACTTAGAGCAGGGACAGGGTGTGTGGTGCTCCTGGGGACTTACTTTTGTAGTTTGTGACAGCAACTGGAAGGCAATGAGGGCCGCACCCCAGAAAGAGCTGTAGTAGCTCACCGGAAAGACTGGCCGTTTGTCGCCGTGTTGCCCGGTATTGGTGACAGGAACAGAAGAAAACGGAAAGGCTGGCAGGATTTAGTCCATGGGTGTTTTAAGTGCTTCCCAGCAGGCAATCTGGTAGCCTCTGGTCACATCTAGAAAATGGGGAAATTGAATCATTCACCCTTAGTCACCTTCAGGCAGATGTGAGCCTTTTCCAGATGTGATTAGAGGATGTATGGAAGGATGGATAGATGGATGAAGACAGAGTATTGGCTAGTTTTATGTCAATTTGATACAGGCTGGAGCTATCTGAGAGGAAGGAATCTTCATTAGAAAATGCCTCTGTAAGATCAGGCTGTAGGCAAGCCTTTAGAGCATTGTCTTAATTAGTGATTGATGGGGGGGAGAAGGGCCCAGGTCACTGTGGGCAAAGCTACCCCAGGCTAGTGATCCTGGGTTCTATAAGAAAGCAGGCTAAGTGAGCCACGGAGAGCAAGCCAGTAAGCAGCACCCCTCCATGGCCTCTGTATCGGCTCCTGCTTCAGGTTCCTGCTCTGTTTGAGTTCCTGCTTTGGCTTCCCTCAGTGGACTGTGATTCAGTGTATGTTAAGTCAAATAAACCTTTTCCTCCCCAAGTTGTTTTTGCTCATGGTGTTTATCACAGCAATAGTAACTCTAACTAGGACAGACAGGATCTTACTATGTAGCCCTGAATGGCCTGGGATTCACTATGGTAGACCAGACTGTCCTATAAATCAGCTGCCTCTGCCTTGGGAGTACTAGAATTAAAGGCACCAGACTCAAGATTTGAGCATTATTAAAAAAAAAAAAAAGCTTTGCCATTGAGTATGAAGTTGTTAGAATAGCTAACTTTAAGGTCCTCTTGATAACGTTGTAATTTTGAGCATAAACATTTGGAGCAAAATTTTAAAAACATATTGTGAGGTTTCATGAGGACCACAGAGAAAAAAACCTGGTCTCTCAAAGCAATGAACTCCTAAAGCTCTGAACCCCTAAGTGTACTTACCCTAACATAATTTGTGATCCTTGGAGAAAACTGGGTGCTGACGGTCCAGGTGTGTCTCTACAATTGTGTACGTTACTGTGTTTTCTCCGGAGTCTTAGGATTACAGTCATTGAAAACAGTTCTGACCAATGTCAACATAGAAGGGAGCTGCGGAAAGATCATCGGGGCACATCTTCCTGGCCACAGTGACGTGAATATTGTGAGCCAGGCAACTGGCTCATTTATCTTTGGAGTATCTTTTAATAAAACCATGATAGAGTGTGCATGCTCGGTGGTCCTCCTCCTACCTGCCTTGGCTGGTGCATTGCTGGGCAGGGATGGAGGAACTCTCAAAGAGACGGATCTAAAGGTGAAGGTGACACATGTAGGAGCAGTGACCAGTGTGCCAGGCGGCCAGTGTGGAAAACAGGGCAGTGCCCAGCAGGGCCGTGTTTTCTTATGTGGATCACCCTCAGTGACAGCATAGCCATCACAGAAAGACACTGAAACACTTCAGTTTCCCCATTAAAAAAAAAAAAAAAAAGAAGACAGTCCTTACAACTGCCTTTCCATCAGTGACTGCACAGGGCCCATGAGTTTTCCTCTGCGCTCTCATTGTATTATTCCTCGTTCTGAAGTGCAGCTGATACACAGGTGGCTTTTACCCACTGATGCTTTGAAGATCTGCTGGGATCTTCGGGAAAAGATTTCTAGCAGGAGTAGTTGTCAGGTGTCCGTGCCGTGCAGGTAGAGTTTGTAAACCGGTGCAAATGTGCTAATGCCTGCCGGGTCAGTAGTCAGACGTGGGCAGAGGTCACACGGCTGTGAAACAGCAAGAGTGAAGGATGTTTCTCGTAGTGTTATCTGTCTCCCTGTACCCTGCCCCCGGAAAAGTCTACCATGGTTTCCATGGTAGCAGAAGCTCACATGGGAAGGCTTTCCTCATGGTGTGAAGGACTTTTGTGGTGTTGGTTGACATCCGGGAGGCCTCTGCTGTAGCCCACTGCTCTCCTGGACCTAGCTAGTACCTGCATGCCCAGTGACACTAAGTGTGGCCTTGGGCTGATCTGTCTAGCTCGCCAGTTAGATTTTTCCAAGTCATGATGGATGGTAGCATTTAGCAAGACACTTCTTCAGCCTATCCTACGTTTTTTCATTAAATACTCTTTGTTAAAATAAATATTCAGAGGGACTAGAATTAATATGAAACATCTTTCCTGAGTTCAGAACCAAATGAGAAAAAGGTGCAATGTTGATGCTGGTCGTGGTGGCCACTCGGCTGCTAGACTGCCAGCTGGGCTGATAACGTCCCTGAATGAGATTGAATTACTACATAGTCACCAGGGAACAGATGGGGTCCCCATACACACACACACACACACACCCCAACATGAACTGTCAAGATTATTCTGCAAGCAGTAACACTCAGCAGAAGGCGGAGCTGATCTGAGAGTCCCAGTTCCTGGCTCTCACAAATATCAAACAGGGAGAGAGAAGGACAGGAATGAGGCAAGCAGCATTCCCAAGCTGAAGCCCCTTCTGGAGCAAGCTTCCATGGTGCTTGGATTCTCAGGGGAACATAACAGCCCAGGGAGTTGCCACTCAAGTCAGTGAAGACATTGTGAATTTTTTAAAGGTTATTTATATGTAGGGGTGTGTGTGTGTGTGTGTGTGTGTGTGTGTGTGTGTGTGTGTGTGTGTTTTGCATGGGGTGGGCAGTATGTGCATGTGAGTGCAAGTGCCCTCAGAGCGTTAGACTGTTGTCAGCAGCATAACATGGGTGACTGGGAACTGAACTCAGGCCTCCTGGGAAAATCAGCAAATACTCTTAACCACTGAGCATCTCTCCACCTTGACATTTTGAGTTTATTTTTTGGTTCTGTTTTGTTTTTGAGACAGGGTTTCTCTATGTAACAGCCCTGGCTATCCTGGAACTTACTTTGTAGACCAGGCTGGCCTCAAACTCAGAGATCCGCCTGCCTCTGTCTCCTGAGTGCTGGGATTAAAGGTGTGTGTCAGCACCACCTGGCTGACATTTTGAGTTTTTAAGAGGTATTTTAACATTCTTTCGAACCTAAAAATTACCATGACCTGAGGAATCACCCAGGATGCTGACATCTCAAGTTCAAAGACACCGTCGAGCATCTTCTGCCGTGCTGTTGACCGGAAATGGCTTGGCTGTCTCTCCCCAGCAGAGCAGCCCATGTGGCTCAGGAAGCTTTAGAAAGATGGAGTCTCATGGCTTCCCTGCAACCAGTAGAAATGGATTGTTGGGGGAAATGATCGTCGGTGTTTTCTAGATGTGTCTACCCCCAGTGAGGATCTCTTCCCCTCAGGAAGGGTTACAGTTGCCACTTGGGACCAGCATCTCGGCTGAGTCCTGCAGTCGGACACCCTCAGCAGGTCAGCTCTTTCTCAGTGAGCATGTCTGTTAGTTCTTTTCAGCTCCCTTCATTCTCCTTCCTGATTCTTAGTTCAGTTCCTAGAAGCCGTGGGTGGGACCAGGAAGCTGGGCTTTAGTACTTTGTGAAGTAAACAGGCAGTGAGTAGGTGGCCTGTTGGCCACTGTGGGAAGGTTCTTGACCATTGAGAAATGAACACAGGGATGGAGGTCTCTGGGCACTCACTTGTGCTCTTGACCAGAAAGAGCAGATTCTTAGAGGACAAGCTGGTGGAGGTAGAGGGGATTTCACCCTGGAGGAGGGAAGTCAAGTGTGAGGGCGTGATTGCTTACTGCTTACTACCTGCAGGCTCTTAAAACAGAAGTGAGGGACCCTCCACAGCACTGAATTTTAATGATTCATGCAACACTCTTAATTATGGAAAGGAGAAGCCACTTGTAGTTCCATCGTTCTGAGGTAATTATTGTAAGAACTTGATGTATGTTTGTGTCATTCATTTAGAGACTTTTCTTCCTTCATGTGCAGTGATCTCCCTCCACACAGCTGTCCGTGTTCTTTCAGAGCAGCCCATTCATGTAAACGTGTGTGTGTGTGTGTGTGTGTGTGTGTGTGTGTGTGTGTGTGTGCATTCATTCTTTCATTATAGACACCGTTCCAGATCCACAGATAGCAATCTAATTCCTTTTAATAGCTACATAGTAACTCATAGTTTAGATAAGCCATAATTTATTCAATTTATTTTCTGTTGATAGACATTTGAGATATTTCCAGGTTTCATGCCAGCACAAACAGCCATGTATGTAAATTCTTATCAATGGATCCTTGCATTTCTCCAGGGTGAGTTCACCCATATTCGTTTAAGAGCACCAGGCCTCCACGGTTTTATAGGCAATCTTAAAGAACAGATATTTTCTGTTTTACTGGGAGCATAATATAACCACAAAACTTAATCGATGCCACGGGCATGGAAAATGCATTGACAAATATAGGAGCCATAATCATAAGTAAAATCCTAGTAAATTAAAACCAGGAAGCTTGGCTCCATGCTTGTCAGCCAGCATTCAGGAGCTGGAAATGCGAAGATTGTGAGTTCCAGACCAGCCTGGACTAAACAGCAAGACCAAAAACAAAAGAAACCAAACAATACTCCCCTCCTCAAAAACTACAAATAAGGGGTGTGTTTTTAAAGCACATTAAGACTAAGACTTATTCCATGAATTTGGGGATGATTCAATAGTTAGGGGAGCTTTCAAAATAATAAAGTAAATTAAAGGGGGAAATCTTTTCAAAAACTTATAAATGTTTTTGACTTTGACTTTTAATATCTGAGCAAAACAAGAGCAGACATAAATGACTTAAATATGATGAAGACTGATTGCCAAAATCCAGCAGTAGATACTCAATTAAATGGTGAACTACTGAAGCCATTCTCATTAAAGCCAGCCAAATTCATGACCATTCTCAAATGAGCTGATATTCACTGTTAATTTCAAGGTTTGACTTATGTAATAAGAAATGGAAAGATCGGGCTGGAGGGATAGCTCAGCCGTTAAAGGCTAGGCTCACAACCAAAAATATAAGAAATGGAAAGATCAAATTATTTGTATTTTCAAAGATTATTATTGTATACCTAAAAAAAAATACCTTCTCCATTGTTTTGGAAATAAGATACTTTGGAAAGTGCCTAAAGAAAATATATAGAAGTTAGTTTTCATGTGTACTTGGGGTGATCTTACAAATATGAGAAATTTCAGAATTGAAACCAAGAGTAAAACTAAGTAGAAATGAACTTAACTAGGAAGCTACATCTGATGAGGTGGATGGTGTGAGACTGCATGGGCTGGTGGTGTGGTTCAGTGGGTAAAGTGCTGGGTGTGCAGCCTGAGTTCAGTCCCTGGGACCCACATGGTGCGGGAGAACCCACATGTACAGGGTGTCGTGTGTGTGTGTGTGTGGGGGGGGGAATCTATACCTCAGCACATATGTGGAGGTCAGAGGTCAGCCTGTGGGTAGTCCATTTTCCTACCATTTAGGTTGCAGGAATTGAACTCAGGCATCAGGCTTGGTGGCAAGCACATTTACCTGCTGAGCCATCTTGCCAGCCCACAGGTTGTCTTTTAACTTCCACACACACCACACACACACACACACACACACACACACACACACACACACACACACAATGTTAAAAAGAATTTGCAACAAGACTTAGGTGATAGAGAATGAATATACCATTCCCCCAGGAGGGGAAGGCAATATGAAATACTAACTCTCCCACAAAAGAATTATATACATATTTAATACTTTCCCAAAGACAGTACTAATCATGGGTTTTGGGAGTCTGGGAGAAGACAGGGAACCAGAAAAAATGATTTGGGGACCCTGCCCTTCAGGTGGTGTGGCCTCAGAGCCAGTGTAGTTAGACATGGCATCAGTACAGAAATAGAGGGTCACTTTGGAAATAACACCTGAACGTAATGTATAAAGTGTTTTGAAACCAAGTGTCAGGGCACACACCTTTAATCCCAGCATTCAGGAGGCAGTGGCAAGAGGGTTTCTGAGTTTGTGGCTAGCCTGGTCTACATATTGAGCTTGTCTTTTACACACACGCACACACACGCACACACACACACACACACACACACACACGTTATTTAAAGTTGGAGACATGAACTGTTTCTTTGATAAATGATGCTCATACAACTCAGCTTTTCTGTCCTCTACCAGAAATAAGAAACCTTTTCAGACAGACGGACGGATGAATGTTCTAGCTGTAAGTGTGAAAATAACCCATAAAAAACCATGTAGTGAACTATTTACACAGCCTCTGGGCCACATAGGAAACTCTGAGGCTCTAAGGGAAAGGGTGATGTGCAGTCGTTCACCGGCCAGCTTACCCATTCATTCTTTCTTTGCTTTTCCTGTGAGGGGCCCCTGTGGGTTGAGTCTAATTTAGATTGTTCCTCCCCCAAACACCCCAGGCTGGGTTTAGTCAGGACATGTTGTCGGGGGTGGAGAGTACTAATCAGCTTATATCTATAATAATTACTTCTAAATTTGCCATTAAATGCTACTTTTTATGTCAGGGAAGCACTTTGCTGGGGAGTTGTAGAATTTGGCGGGATCCAAGCTCTTACACTAACTCTGCCATTACAGGTTCCAAGAGTAACTGGCAAGCCACAGCAGCAGCTCAGGGCCAACCAGCTGGGGTGGGGCTGAGGGTGGGAACTGTTTTTGGTTTAATAATGAGGATGGGGGCTGGGATAGCTCAGTCAGTCAGTGTTTGCCATGTTAGTACATGAACCTGGGTTTGAACCCTAGAGCCCACACTGAAGAGCCGTGAGTGGTGGTCGGTACTTACGATACCGGTTCTGGGGAGGAGGAGGCAGAAGGAGCCCTGGGACTCCGGCAAGCCGGCCTCACCTTATCACTGAGTTCCAGGCTAGTTGAGACCCTGTCTCTAAAAGTAAGGTGGGACCAGTGAGATAGATGACTCGCAGCCAAGCTGCATGATCTGAGTTTAATCCTTGAGACTCACATAGTGGAAGGAGAGGCCTGGCTCCCCTAAGTTGTCCTCTGACCTTCAACATGTGCCATGGCATGCACACACACACACACACACACACACACACACACACACACACACACACACAGAATAGTGTAATAAAAATCAATTCTTTCATAAATTAAAATTTTTTTCTTGTTGATTTATTTTACTTTCATGTGTATGAGTGCTTTACCATGTGTGCTTGGTGCCCTGAGACGTCAGATGTGGGTGTCAGATCCCCTGGAACTGGAGTTGTTGACAGTTGTAAGTCACTGTGTGGGTGCTGGGAACTGGTCCTAGGTTCTCCATGAGAGCAACAGTGTTTCTAACCGCCTTGACCTGTCTGTCCTGGTTCCTTTGTTTGTCTGTCTGTCGTTGTTTTAAATGTGCATTGCTCCTGAGGAACAACTCTTGAGGTTGACCCCTGGCCTACAGATATGTGCGACACACATGCACCTGCACACACGTGCACCCCCCCCCAATGAATACTGCCCACCACCACCACCACCCACTTCCAGGCACCATAGGCACTGCCTTTGCCCACAGCTTCGCATGACTGCAGCGCCACACCCGCCCTGTGGTCGGAGCATGCGTATTGCATGCTCTCCTCTTCAGGACTGGCAGTCATGCAGAAACCTCCCCAGAACCCTGGGCTGGCCTTCCAGCCTGTGCCTCTTCTCCCCCGTCACTTCCAGGCTGGGTTCTGACGGGAGCAAGGGAGAACACCTTACGGATGCCTGCTGTTTACACCCGGCCCTCTTACTGGATGTACGCTACTCTAGGGAGAATTCTTTGGGGGACAGATGGGCAGGGGTGGGAGGGGCTGAAATAGGCCCAACAGAGGAGTGTGTCTGATAAAATTTGTCCTCTGCCTAGCAATTCACAGAGTAAGGGAAAGTACGTGTGTACACACTTAGCCGCACTCACTTGGTGCTCTATTAGAAAATGTGAGTCCTAATTACTTGGCACTCTTCCTTCAGAATAACGAGATGTTGTAATTTTAGTTGCATGCGATTAGTGAAACTCAGGCTGTGTGGGATTCCAGAGGAATGTGATTCCAGGGAGGGAGAAGTCAGAACACGCACCTGTTTCCCGGGGTGGGGGGTAGGGGGTGGGGGGGGTTCTCTGACTTTCAGGGAACTTTTAATCTTCTGAGCAGGAAGAGATCACCAAGCTTGAGGTGGTCTCAGCAGCACAGCTCTGGTCCCCTGTGTCCCACCCCCTCCCTTCTGCCCCTTTATTTCATGCCTTCTTGGGGAAGCCGTACCCACTGCCTAATTGTTCTTGGGGGACCATTTCTAGTGCAGGGATCACACGAGGCTCCCATGTGTGTTGGTCCTGGTTCCTGGCAGAGGTAGTCTTTACCTAATTTGCTCTTAGAAGAGAAGATCACCTTGAAGGTGGGGATGTTTCCCCCGGGGTCCCCACCAACCACACACAACACCATGGTACACTAGTAGTAGTGTTCAGTGGGAGTCAAGGCTCTGAAGGCCCGGTGTCCAGGCTGATCATCTGAATTTTGGGGTGATGATGGAGACAACTCCATGACCAGAAGAAGCAGAGGCATCTGCTGGACTGTGGGACTTGGGGAGCAGCTTACCCTCTTCTGTGTAAGAGCTCCTGGGTGGGCTCACTCTTGAGCCCAGCCATTCGGCTGTCAGAACTTGGAAGAGGAAAAGACTTTGGGGTGCTCTAAAGCTGAATGCATCTAGCTCTGCACCTTCAGGGTCACCAGTGTGGAGTGATGAGTTGAGAAAAGCCTGCCATGGCTGGCGTCTTTGAGTCTGTGGATGGGGCTTCAGTTGGGACCTTCTTGCTCCTCCTGTGTTCTCTCTCTGCCGCTGTTTCTCTGCCCTTCCTTAAGCCCTTCCCCTAGGACCTTGAGGCTGTTGGACTGAAGACCCCACATAATGAGACCCTCTGCGGCTCTCAGAGGTGGCTCTGGAGACCTTTCTTTTTTTTCTCCCTGCTTCACTGTCATTGTTAGTAGGGCTGGGTAGTAAATCTGTTCAGAGTAGCTAGTCTGAAGTCTGCAGGGATGTGAAACTCCATTTCTTTAGAGTCAGTTGGAGATGGCAGCCACACCAAAAAGAACCAAGGCACCGTCCATTGTGGACTGTGCGGAGAGTCCTCCACATGGACTTCTTCTCTAGAGGTTCATGGTGCAGTCATGGTGCTGGTTCCTATAAGCCCATTCCTCCCTGCCCTGGATTTTGTTTCATCATACTTTCCCGTGTGGCTTTTGGAGACACTCATTTCTGTGGGAGCCATGTCTCATATCATCATTTGCTCTCACACAGCGCTGGCCTCCATTTCTAATAATGTCCCGTGTTCTTTAACTCTAGTGCATGTATCTGTGAGCGGATGGGCTTTCAAAAGGCCTGCTTCCCTGTCAGCAGTCAGTGGCTCCCTCTGTACACAGTGTAAGCCTGGGTTTGGAGGTGGAGTACCAGCCCCCTGGTTCCCACTGACTGGCTAGCCTGTTAGCCCACAGCCCTGCTTACTTGTTGCTTACGATGGGTGGGTTCATGACAGTATTTTCTGCCTGATCTTTTGAGACTGTGTCTAAAGCTGGCCCAGTACTTGCTGTTTAACCCACAGTGGCCTCGGATGGACAACAGTCCCTCTGCCTCCATTTCTAGAGTGCTTGGACTGTGTAATCACATACTCGGTTTAGCTGCTTTATTTATTTTTTATTTTGTTTTTCCTGTTTGGTGTTTTGAGTCAGTGTGTTATACAGTAGCCCAGGCTAGCCAGGGAACTCTGTAACCCAGGCTGGCCTCACACTCAGAGCAGTCTTGATTCAGCCTTCCGGATGCTGGATAAGAGGTGTGATCTGTCATGTTCAGCAATGCTGACACCCATAAACCAAGCAGCTTATCTGAATGTTTGTATCCCAGGTCTGTATTCTTTAGACAGTATTGTGTTTACTTTTTCTGCACACCCGGCTCTGGACCAGCCCAGAGACTGAGCCTCATAGACCATGTGTGGCATTAAGCTAATAATTCTCATCTCACTGGAGCCTTCAAGCAGCATGCCTCCTGAGAGCTGGTTAGAAAAAAATGCAGATCCCCAGGCTCCACCCCAAATCACAAGACTCCTTGGGAGCAGGGCCAAGCACAGTCTGCGTGCAAAGACTGATGGAAGAGCGCTGTTTGCGCTTCATCAGTAAATATGTGTGTGTAAACAGAAGATGCAAATTAGCACCCATTGTTATGACTGAAAATGCTTATAATCTGTTATTGCTCAAAATATTTCCAAAGGAATGGGGCAAGTGCTGATAGAGTTTATGTTTTTCTCTTGCGGTGAAAGCTCATTAATTTGGATTTTACTAATTCACAAGTTCTGACTCTGATAGTGCTGTCTTTGTGTGGGGGGAGCACACACATGCTTAATTGTGAGGTAGAAGGATTTGCTACAGGTGAGCACACTGCATTAGGACAGTGCTGGAGGATGAGTGCCCCCTGCACAATGGAGAGATGCCAAAGTGGAGGATGTTTAAGGCGGAGAAACACAGCCTGTCCCATGGTGGTTCCAGACAGGTGATACCCTCTAAAAGTTGTTTTCCCTAGTCATGGAGAAAACAGAATTTGCCATCTTAGCCATTTAATACATTTTAAAGTTAGCTTACAACTTATTAGGTATGATTATGCCATTTTTGGGCAAAGCATAGGAGTGGATTCACCTTGTCCTGTGTTTCCTGCAACCTCCATTGTACCCACCATGTCTGTCCTCTTCCATGTCCTGGGTGACCTCTGTCCCTGCCCGCATATTTACCCGCTCTCTCGGTTTTTTTGTTTGTTTTTTTACAGTTTACCTACATCTGCACCCTGTCTCCTCTGTTTTTAAGTTGACAGCTCACTAGTGTTACCAAGTGCATCCACACTGTTGTGAGCGGAGGGACAGAAGTGCTGTACCCATCAACTCCAGCCCTTCACCTCCCTGTATCCCCCAACTAGCCATCCAGGCCATTTCCCCTTCCTATTTACATTGCTTTATTTCACATCATTCGCACAGCCCGCTCTGGTTTTTGTGTTTTAGACAAGTCTTTGCTGTTAGCTCATGACCCTCCTACTTCAGCCCCCTGAGTGCTGAGACTACAAGGGTGTGCCGCCACGCCCAGCCAGAAGACACTCAACGTTACAGCTCAGTGAACTGTAGCATATCCACAGGGGTGGGCAGCCATCACCCTACTAGGTTTCCCGTGCTTTCCTGCTGTAGAAACTACTCTGTTCCCTTCTCTCCTGGGTGGGCTGGTAGTCTCTAGATTTGCCTCTTTGGTCCATTTTATGGAAACAAAACCACACATAATATATAGTCTTTGGTGGCTGGCTGCCTTTCTAACCTCACTTAAAACCATTGGTTAATTTGATCTTATTACAAAAACACGATAAAAGAACAAAACATGATAACAGTATGTTTAACTGTAGCTCTTGATCATGTGGTATTTAATATTAACTTGGTTATGGTATGAAGATCTGCATTGAAATACTATCTGTATAAATAAAAAGTATGCTGCCATGTGAGGTATCATTAGAGGTGTATATGGTCATAAATCTAATACTATCATATCTGGTCAGAGCTTTAAATGGGTAGAAAGGCAGAGACATTGATAAATCTCCCATATGTATTTCAAGGTGTTTAGTGGAGTCTGAACACCACTAGCAAAGGAAGTTATTTTAGGGGGGAACCAACTTCCCAATGAGAAAGATGGACTAAATGAATATATGGGATGTTTTTAATACTTATGAGAATTATCATTCCTTCTGAATATCAGGAAGGGTATTTAGACTGTTTCCACCCCCTCACCTCAGTTCTTGGGAACACTTAAAATACTTAGACATCCAGGGAGGGTCCTGTGAGGAACATGCACCAGGCCCTGTAGGCTCCCAGCTGTTTTTATTGTCCCTTCCCTCATTAGAACACCTCAGAGCCCAAGGTCCTCAGTGTGGCAAAGGTGCTCAGAGCAAAAGGTGACGCTGTGTCTTTGCTGCTGATGGTTTGAGCTCTTTGGCCCTGAGTTGTTATTGTCCTGCTTGATCAGAAGCTCGTTGACAAGGATGTAGTTTGTAATTTATCCTCCAGCAGTTTTCACCGTTAAAATCTTGTCTCTGCCAGGACATTTAATGTCATTTAATGTAGTACAGGGAGAAGAGACACTCTCAGAGACAGAGGGCTGGCCGTCCTGCTTGGATAGGACTGAGGTCTGGTAAGCAGGGCTGTCAGATTCTGTTGGAGGATCCAGGTTGGGAGGGGGACTGCATAGGCTGGGGAACTTCGGGAGAAGAGGCCTCAGAGTTATGGTCCTCAACCTCCCTAACGCTGCGGCTCTTTAATACAGTTCCTCATGCTGTGGTGACCCCCAACCATAAGATTTTTTTTTTTTTTGCTGCTACTTGATAACTGTAATTTTGAATCATAATGTAAATGTTTTTTTGGAGATAGAGGTTTGCCAAAGGGTCACAACCCTTGGATTGATAACCACCGCCTTTGAGTTGTTTGGGTGGCATATGGCTTATACTAGTTAGTTTTGTAAACTTGACAGAAACTAGAGCCCGTGGGATGAGGGGATCTTGATGGAGGAATTGCCTTCATCATATTGCCCCCTGGGCATGTCTATGGGGCATCTTCTTTTTACCCCACCCCACCCCCCAACTAACAAAAGTTTTATTAAGACAAGGAGAAAGGGATAGACGTGATCAGGCCTGCAGAAGGACACGTGTGTGAAGGGATGGGGCACCTTCTTAATTGCTAATTGATGGAGATGGGCCTGGATTGTGTAAGAAGAGTACCTGGGCAAATGAGGAAGGCTGAGGAGGCCAGTAATCAGGGTCCCTCTGTGGTGCATGCTCCAAGTTCAGGCCTTGACTTCTCCCAGATAACCCTTTCCTCTCCAAGCTGCTTTTGGCCGTGGTCTTTAATACAGCAACAGAAAGCAAATTAAGGACATGGCTTTTGCTGGATAGAATCTTTTGTTGTCTTTTGAGTGTGGACCAGGCTGGCCTTGAACTTGCAACAATCCCCCTGCTTCAGTCTCCTGAGTGCTGGTGTTAGAGACTTATACTCCTGGGCCCAGCTGGAGAGGGGCTTCTGGGGAGGAGGCCGTTGGAGGTGGGAGGGGGTTGGACATTTTTGTTTTTGTTCCCAAACAAAATTTGTTCGTTCTCCAGTGTGAAGAGAGAGCTGTTAAGCATCATGTGTAAAAACTTGTACTTTATGTGTAGGCAAGAACTGTTTTCTGATTCCTCCAGGCTGTGGCTGGTGAGCAAGGCATTGTGAAGCATCATTTATTGTGAAATAAAATAATGTAAAAACCGTGGTAAAATGAAGGAATGATAAAGAAGCACCAAAATTACTAATTATGGGCATGTGTTGGTGCCCAGTGTGGGATTTAGGCTCAGGATCTGAATCTCCTGTCAGGAGTTTGGGTATTTTCTTGGGCTACCAGATAGGCCCCAGGGAGGCAGCTTTGCTGTGTGGATATGAAGCCTTGATTGTCGGGCATGTATCACATTGCATTAGTAGACTCCCAGCAACCTGGCTGCCTTTGCTCTCTTCAAGAACGTCAGTATTGACTGTCAGTCACTTTCTTGATGAAACTGGGCCTAAAGTTTGAATTTACAGTTATCCTTTTTGAGTACATCCTGTTTTCACATCTCTGCTATTTACCTTCCAACCACGTTAGATTTCAGGATAAGTTGAAGCCAGATTCTTAAAAGTACCTACAACTCCCATTCCAACCACAAAATAACAACAAAAGAAACAGGTTTCACACCCCATATTCTTATTTTATTTCTAGAATCTTCCCCCTCCTCTCAAACTGTAAGTCTCTTGAAGGAAATATCAGTGACCAAGTTCTGAGCCATTTTGAATGTCATTAAAATTTCAGGGTGTCTCCTCAGTGAAAATGCATGCCTGGAAAGTCTAGAGAGTTCTGAGTAATTTTAAAGTAGAAGAGAACTGAAAATAATTAATGAAAATGCTTGCCTGTCGTATCTTATTGACTATTATTGACTAATTTGGCCAGCAAGTGCCCTGTCTTTTATCCTCTGGTCTTCTTGTTCCGCCCCCAAGGCCTTACTACATATTCCAGGCTGGCTTTGAATTTGTGGCAATCCTCCTGCCTTAGATTCTTAAGTGTTGGGATTTATAGGCATGTCCCCCCAGTGTCCAGTTTTTCTTAGCTCTTTTTCTAGCTCTATTGATATTTGGCTGGTATAGAAAAAAATGACATAATTTTAATGTACATGGTGGATAGCTCTGGGCATAGGTCGGGCTTTGTACTACCCCCACCACCAGCAGGGAAATGGACGTACCGATACTCCTGAAATAAACAACAAAAGCCGTGCCCTTCCTGAGGGGCACACGCCTGCCTCCTCCTGCCTGAGTGCTGGTCGGCTTCCCTTGGACCTCAGAGTCCCTGGTCCTCTGCAGCCTGTGTGTTGTGAGGCCACGGAGCCGGGCTTGCAGGGACTTGCAGGGGTCGTGCTCTTGAGAGAAGGGCTCTCTGTTTCTGGTGTCAATTGGGTTAGAAGTGAGAGCTTAGCCTCTGATGAGCTGCTGCCTTCTCTGCGTAAGAGTTGGGATTTCAGGTCCTCTCAGACAGCCTGAGAGGGAGTGGAAATTGGAAATCAGTGAGAGAGCAGAGATAAGAAGGTTGCTGCCCCAGGAGTGAGAGGTCTGTTCCCAGGAAGAAATTGATCAGCCGTGGCTGGAGGCAGATTAAATGGCGACACATCTCACTGCCTTTGTGAGGTGGGAGTCCGTGCAGGTGTGTGAAGCCTTGCACAAGAGCCGCCCTGCTCCTGGTAGATCCCCGGGCTCTGCTCTGCATGGACCCCATCCACCTCTTAAAGGGAACAAGGCAGCTTTTTGTCCTGGCGTATGTGCTTCTGGGGAAAATCCACTTCTGTTGTAGTTGTAAATTAGACCAAAGAGAGGAATTTGGTTTATTGCTAGTGTTGAAGTTAAAAGCCATCTCCCTTTCCCAAGTGGTCTCTTAATTACATTCATTAGTTCTTAAATGTTAATTGGAATTGCTGAAGTTTAATTCCTGAAAGGTTTAGATTTTTATAAGGAACATCTCCATTTACCACATTACTGTGTTCCATGGTGGTTTTTGTGTGGTGCTTTTAAATTAAAAGAATGGATTATTAATTGTGAATGCATTTGGTGACTAATACAACCAAGTGTCTACATTTAAATCCACGTTTGTCTTACCTGCTTGAGAAGTCTTCTGCAGGATGTTTGTGTGCAAACAGTTCATTTTAATGACAACAGACATTTTTAGATCCCACATTTAATTCACCTTTTTATAAGACAAAGTCATATGGTCCCTAAACAACGAGAGGAGGAAACCTTGGTGGGGACACAGTAACAGGTGTGGGACGCTTGGTTCTTACATAAACTCTGGCTTAATGTTAAAAAGCCTTCTTCAGTTCCCCTCTGAGAGAAAGTGCAAGATGAGGCCCAGGTGAAAATTTGAATGCCAGGTGTTTATTTCATTATTCACACTTGAGAAATCTCAGAGTTCACAGGGCGGTTCTTCGAAGAGAACCACGAGTTTTGTAATCACAGACTATTATGTGGCCGCCTGGAGTGACACATTTCAAGTGGTACAGAAAAGGCAGAGTGTCCCATTCTTCCAGTGACTTTTGAGATAAAAATCTTAATTACTGAAGGGAGATCAGAAGGATGAGTTTAGCATCTTTGTTGGGCTCAGGAGATGACTCAGCTGGGAAAGGATTTGCTCTGCTGGCATGAGGACCTGGGCTCGGATCCCCAGCAGCCACACCAGAGCCTGGTACAGTGGCCCCAGGCATGGGGGAAGACAAGCTGTTCCATGGAGCTCATTGATCAGTCTGTTTCAGGTTCACCGAGAGACCCTGTCTACATAAGTGGAGAACAATTGAAGAAGACACATCCAACATTGAACTCTGGCCTCCACTCACATGTACACACATAGATATGCACATATAAATTAGAGGCTATGGTTTTTGTCTAGGAAATGTAACAATCATTTTATTGTTGGTAGGGGTGTGTGTGTATGTGTTTACATACTATATTCTTTATATCTTCTCTGAAAATAACTTAAACATCTCGGAATTCTTAGTCATGGATATGGAAATGCTGTAAGAGAGGTTTTTAGCAAAGTTTAATTTTAACCAGGTACTTAAACTGCAAACATATGCTGTGATGTCACCTAGGAACATGGCCCTTCAATGAATAGAGGCTTTGTCTGTTCCTAGCTGGCCAGAGCACTGAAATGGAACAGTAGTTGTTAATTAGTCTTAAAAAAAAAAAAAAAATCCAGCTGTTCCAGGGCTCCATGATTCACCCTGTGTGCTTGGTACATAGAATTTTCTGAGATTTTCGTATCCTGCCTCCTGTCAGGGCCCAAAGTATCAGCCCCAGGGTGTGTTGCTGACAGGATGTCTGCTACCCTGGCTGTAATGGAAAAGTTTGGTCTCCAGGTACAGTTTTAGTTTCTCTTTTAGAGTCAATCAACCCATGCTGGACCTCAAATGACAAGGCCTAGTTTTCATCCTAGACAACCTGGCTTCAGCATGCCTCACATGGGTGGGGAGCACCTGTAGCCCTGCAGTGTGGAGGGTAAGGCCTGAGGGAGGGGTAATGTGGACTATTGAGAGCAGTGTGAGCCAACACAGGAGGAAGGCAGGAAAGGCAGAGAAGGATAAGCTCGAAGATAAGTTCTGGGATCTGTTGTAGTCACAGCAGCTGAGGAAGTTGGGAAAAGGAGCGAAGGTTAGAGGATTGCCCCCGACACCCTGTGACTAAAGATGGTCCATTGTAGTAAAAAGGATTGGATCCAGGAATGAGGCCTGCTCCCAGAATGAGTGCTACTGTGCCTCAGTCTCCATGAACTTTAGCTCATGTGAAGATTGAAGTACTTTGGCCACAGAAGTCACAGATTTCTGACACTGTGGACCAAGTCTGAACCCATCTTGAGGGTCCTGGTGAAGGAACAAGAGGTAATAAAGCAATGTCCCTAGCAACATCAGCATCAAAGAGAGAGGTACCCTGGGCCTACACCTCCTGAGAGGAAGCAGCCCCCAGTCATGGTGGAAGGTTCCAGTTACACATCTGTAAAGATTCGGAGGCAGTAAAGACAGTAGCCGTCTCCCAGTAGCTAGAAGGAGAGAGTACCAGTCCTTACAGCTTCAAACACGGTTGCAGTGGCTCTGTATTCTCTGTTGTGGTGGTCAGAAAGTCAACAGTAGATTTGGGGAAGCTGAATGTGGTGGGGATTTGGGTTCCGTAGGACAGTGTTGTGCTGAGGTCATGGACATGATGGGCTGTCCCTTTGTAGGATGGAGTAGTGTCAGGGGCAGATGTGCCTGGGAGTCTTAGCAATCCTAAAAAAAAGAGCTGCAGGAACTCTCCACTGTAAGTGACAGTCATGGTGTGCAAAGTCATTGCCATGTGCTGAGCACAGTCCATTGTCATTATTAAGATTCTGTTTGCAGATCCCCCCATCTCTTACCTGTTTCCATGGCCCCCAAAGACATTCCTAGTCACTCGCACACACTATAGAGTGCTGGAAATTTGATTGGTACACAGGCCATGTATACCAGGACCACTCCTGGTCTCCACGTTTCAGCTCTGAATGGCCTTTTTTTAAAAGTCTAAGTAGTGCTGTAGGGTTTTTTCTTTTGCATTTTTATGCCTTTAAAAATGATTTTACTGTTTATAAATACCGTTCCCCACCCCACCCCGTGCAAGTGCCAAAGTAGTCCCCACTGTTCCCAAGGCTGTGAATGGTATGGTGTGTATTATACTCCATTAGGCATGGACTACAGCTGCAGGCTGTGAGCAGTGTGCTAACAGACCAGCAGTGTGTGGTCAGTAACATGTCTGTCAATGGAAGCATGCATAAAACGAGGTATGTATTGATCAGCTGATGGAAATGTGGGCTGAGGCCCACAGGAGCCTGACCTTGTACTTCCCCTAGGAGCAATGGTTCAGTCGCTCATTTAGTCATGACTTCATAGAATGTAATTACATCAAATAACAAGACTCAGCTGCATTTTTATTAGGTGAAAACCCACGTTAAAGGATTAACTTCCTATATCAGTTTTTATATGATTGTTTAATAATCAGAGACAGAAAAATTTAAGCATCTTCCATACAAGTGGTCATAGATCAGGTGATATGATAATTAAACTATTTTACTGTCAAAACTTTACTTTTGGAAATATGCAAATGCAGTCATTGCTAACCTTGATGATGGGTTTGGAATGGACAGATTCACGGGTGCCTAAGTCTCCTATAAGCCGGCAGTATCAGCATTTAAACTACACACATCCCTGTGTATATGTCGGACCATCATGAGTTTATTTACAATGCCTAACCCAATCAAATGTTATATCAAGAATGTATCCTTACACTGATTTGTTTGTGGTATAATGAAAAGGAAAAAATGTTTATGTTCTCTACAAACCTAAGTTTTAAAAATTAGTTTCATTTGGGTTGAGGAGATGCTCAGAGGCTATAATGCTTGCTGTGAAAACATGAGGACCTGTGTGCAGGTCCCCAGCTCCCACGTCAAAGCCACGTCCACATCCAGTGGTGAGAGGGTTAGGGGCAGGCAGACCCCAGTGGCTCTCTGGACTCCAGACCAGCCCAAACAGCAATCTCCAGGTTAGTTTAAGACCCTGTTTCAAAGGAGGTGGTAGAAAGCAACAAAGGACACTTACTGATGGCCTGTAGAAGTGTGTGTGTAAATGTGTGTGCATTGTGTGTGCTCGTACACATATGCACCCACACAAGCTTTCACACACACAGATAATTGTATTGTTAAAATAGTATTTTTTTTGGAAAATAATCTTTTTAATGATTGATTTTTTTATTATATTGTAAGTCAAAAACCTTTTTACAAGGGTCAGTCTTTGACTCTTTTACTGAAAAAAGTTTCTATTTTTGTTCAAGGAATCCATCATTAAAAGTAACTTTGGGTCTAGTCACTGCTTGACTCTGGACTTGTGGCCATTTTATCAAAAGAAATCTTAGTTCTCCCCACCCCCCAAGTGGAGGTCCTTTGATGACACATGAATTGTTCAGCTGTCAAAATGATTGATGTCATACAGGTTTGCATCTCAGAAGGAGGCAGAAAAGCCACCAGATGTGTGTCTACCAAGGAGAGATCACAGCTGTTTATACCTGTCGTTGGGCAATCCAGAAGAGAAGGGGCAGCGGAATGCTAAAGCACCCCGGGTTTTAGTGGTGGATTCCAGGGGTGCCATTTAAGTCGTGGGGTTCCATGGGAAGTGAGCTGTCTGGTCACCCCCAGCTCTCCTTTCAAGATACATGTATGATCCTGGTCCTCCTTCCACAGACTTCTGCTGGAAATCTTCAGAACATCTTGAGGCCGCTGACATTTTTGACCAATTAATTTTCAATGCATCTAGATTTTTCAGGCCCTTGAGCCTGAGATCTGGACGTGCATTTGATAAAAGGGTATTTTATACGAATTTGGTAATACCTTACTTTATGTTTCCTTGTGAGATTCACCATGATTTCTGAACAAGTCACGTCAGGCTGGCCTAGTGACCTAATTGGAAAAGCAGGCACTTTGTAAAGACGTGTAATACGTGATGATGCTAAATCTTTACAGCGCCATCTCAGGCCGCATCGAGTGATGATGCTAAAACTGTACTTCAAATGCTGAAAAATTCCAATGATGTACAATAATGCTATTCTTTTGAGTTTGCATGGGATTCAGGTTTTATTCACATCATCTATTAAAACTTTTGTTTTTCTTCTGAGACAGGGTCTTACATGTATCCCAGGCTGGCCTGGAACTCAGTGTGTGGCCCAGCCTGTCCTCAGACTCCTAAGTGCTGGAATTATAGGTGTGTGCTCCCACTCTGCATATGAAAACTTTAAGTTGTAAAATACAAAAGGACACATGTTTAGAAGAGGCTAAGGAAAGTCCATGTAGGGTTTAATAAACTGCAGTTCGACACAGACATCCAAACGAAATGCACCTCTGCCGCTGTGTCCTCCTACCCCGCCCCACTTCTCTCTCATTACCGTAGGTCAGGTTCCGTGTGGGTCGTGGGCCGCTTCTCTGCACTGGAGTGCACATACGGGTCATTTAAAACCGCAGCCTTTGGTTTTGAATTCCTTATTGAAGACTTGTCTCACTCACTCAACTGTGAGGAGAGGAGTCAGTCCCTGTTGGTCCTGCCCCTTGTGGCTTAGCCCAGTGCTTGGCCCTGTGACAGGGACACTCATGTACTAATTAAATGAATGGCATTTATTTTTATAAAAATGAAGTATTGATCTATGGTCTGAGTCTCATCTACACTTAATATATGGGGTGCATAAATGTGTGTGTATTTGAGTTGTGGTAGAAGAAGGGTGTGTTAAAGTTTTGTTTTATGGGCAGTGCTGAGTTTTGCTCTTGCTGCATGGACTTTGTTGGGTGGCTTCTGGAAACCTACACCCACATGCCCTTTGTAGAAGAGGAAAGTGAGGCTGAAAGGTCAGTGCCTTACCTGTGTCAGTCAGAGGTTGGCTGGTGTAGTTCACCTTGCTCAGGACTCTGCTAGGCCATACTCTCAATGTGGCTTCATTCAGGAAGTAGAGATGGCTTTATCTAAGTTTATGGAAAAGTCCCCTCTCAGCAGAGAGAGGGACAAATAGCTACAGAGAGATCTGACAAGTCACAGTTTCATGTCCATGATAGACCAAGCTGAATTGCCATGGTAAAAATTGCCATAATACATGCATGAGGTTAATAGCACACCCAACAACGGAGTGATAGATGAAAATCTAGACTACACTGACTGTAGTGGTCGAACCTCTGAAAACAGTTATTGGGTTTGTCCAGCCTTCCTGGCTACTCAGTGTGAGAGCCCCACAGCTGAAAGAAAATGGTGCACAGTCCTTGTGATCATGTATAGTTCTAGAAAAATATGTCCAAGTTCTCAGGCTGTTACTTTTAGAACTCATTCAAATGGTGTGGTGCCAACATTTTTCAGTTTGATTTTTGGCAGACATGGGCCCCTGAGATTTTTAAAGCTTATCAAAACCAAGCCGGCTACTTGGTTCTGAGGAAGGAGAATTCCACTCATGTCCAGAGTGCAGTTTGTGGTGACTTCATAGCCCCATATTGACTTAGGCAGCCACAGGGGCAACTTAAGCCGAGTTCGTTCAGTGAGGAAAACACTTGTTTTCTAGTGTTTGAGAAGGTGTTGAAGGAAAGGGAAATGGCTGTTGGATTCATTGGCAGTAACTCCAGGTTAGCTGCCCAGTTCTCTGCACCGTGTTGGCGAGGCTGCCGGTGCTGCCGGGGTGGGTGGTGGCTGTGGGCCAGGGTCAGTCACTGCAGCTTATCTAATGCCGTCCCCACCCAGAATCTCACCGATGTGGTCTCGGAGTGCTCAGAGGGACCCGCTGAGCCCAGCATGCTGACTGGATGTGTACGAAGAAGCCAAGACTTGTGCCCTAGACTGGGCTCCGGGACGAACGCTGGCTGTGGTCCTACTCCAGATGCTTTGACGTTGTGACTTGGGTTTTACCATTCAACAGAAGGGGCATAACAGATCCTACCATGAAAGATGGTTGTGAGTTAAGTGAGATGACACCCAAGCATGCAGAGGCCTCCGTGAACACCGGCTGGCCCTGGCTTTGCTGTTCGCCATCCAAGGTCACACTGCCAGGTTCCTACTCCTGTGTCCTGCTCGATGCTTCAATGCATAGCAAATAGTAAACTGAGCTGTGCGGTCAGTTTTAGATTACAGTAAAAGAACGAACAGTGGCTGAGGCAGAGTTTCTGGTTTGAAGCTAGAGTCTGTCCTTGTGTGTGTGTGTGTGTGTGTGTGTGTGTGTGTGTGTGTGTGTACACACGTGCACACGCCTGTCTGTCTGTTGTCTTTCTGTCTGCCCGAGTCTGTGAGTATACATGCGTATTTTTCCATGTGGATTTTAGAACAAATGAATGGGCAGTTCTGTTTGGGATATCCAGTGGAGCTTATCAAACAGTTACAAAGAGCTTTGAAAATGACAGTCTCTGTCCTTCCTGTCCATGTCATTCTAGTTGTTTATATTCTGAGACCATTTCCCTAATTTCCTCTTGTCATGTGAGTGACAGGAGTGTGTGGGCGACCCTGTAGCTGTGTCTCCTTCACGAATCTCTAGATGTTGGTCTTACAGTGATAAGCCAGTGCTTGCCTTTCATGGTGTTGGTGTCAGTGAAGTATTTGGGGTTGGAATAAGAGAAGAGAGAGGAATGAATATTTTGGCCTCCACACGCCATCATGGATTCTGAATAGATGTCTTCACTTTGGCAATTCTCAATCACATCACCTGTAAAGTGTGGTTGGAAATAATGTCTGTCTCCTGGTGAGTCAGGAATGGTGCCTTCCAAAGGACCCGATAGCGCATGTGAAAAGGCCTCCAGCCACTTCTGGAACCTAGTGTGCACTGAGTGCTCTCTCCCCGTGATACCAAACAGGAAACTGTTGTGGAATTTGTGAAGAAATCTACTGTTGAGAACTGTATTCTTCTGCCTTTGTTGTCCTTAATGCAGAATGAGACGACCCCCCCCCCCAGCTGTTTACACATTCCAACTCTGCCTCAGTATAAATAGTCTTCCCATGAATTCACAGGAAAGTGCTGAGAATCCAGGATCATAGCTCACTGCTGGGATCAATTTCTCTCCAACAGACTGACTGTCTAGAGAATGTCCATAATGCTATAAATGAAAACACATGTTAGTCTAACCAATGGCAGTGAGAGGGGGGAGGGAGAAGGAACCACGGGACATTTAGGAGCTACTCCATGGAGGAGAAAAGTTGGCTTGGTCTCAGCTGGGCAGAGCGTAAGGGTACATTTAGGACAAAGTTCCTTTTATGCCATTCTGTTTTGTTTTTGTTTTTTTTCTCCTTAAGGGTTTACTTTTCTATGCATTGAAAAGCAAAGGATAGCATTTTTTCTTTTTATTTCTAGAAGAATTTTTAAAAAATAAACAATGAGCTTTTATAATTGTCTTAAGTGGGACTTTGAATAAAAAGAACAGGAGCTCTTTTGGGGCTTCTTCTGGCCATTCCAAAAAAGCTCTACCAATACTTAAGACATTAAAGCCAGGCAATGGTGGCACACATCTTTAACCCCAGCACTCAGGAGGCAGAGGCAGACGGTTCTCTGTGAGTTTGAGGCCAGCCTGGTCTACACAGTGAGTTCCAGGACTACATAGTAAGATCATGTCTTAAAATAAGATATACATTTAAAAAAGAAAAAATAAGACATTAAAATTAATGTAGGAAATGTAAGTTCGGTAATTTTTTGTTGTTTTCTTTCTTTTTTTGGTGTGTGTGTGTGAGTGTGTGTGTGAGTGTGTGTGTGAGTGTGTGTGTGTGTATGTGTGCGCGCGCGCACGGCCAGAGGACCCTTGAGGCACTATCACCTTTTTTTTTTTTAAATTCCAAGACAGAGCGTCTACCTGGTTTGGAGATTGGCTGGCCAGAGAGCGGCTGGGATCTGCCCAGCTCTGCCACCCAGCACTGCAATTACAAATTCAAACCGTCACACCCTGCTTTTTTAAAAAAAAAAAAAAAAAATGGGGAAGCATTGACTGAACCATACCTCATCCAAGTTTTGGTGGATTTTTGTTGTAAATTCCAAGTAGCTGCTGCATAATCATGATACATACTGATTTGCTGACATCTTAAAATACCATAAAATGACAACTATTTTAAATAAATTTATGTTTATTTAACCTGTTTTTGAAAATGTTAGTATTAATGATGAGATGCATCATTTGTCATTTTTTATTCTTTTTTTTTTCTCTTTCTTTCTTTTTTTCTCTCTTTCTGTCTCTCTTTATTTTGACAGGGTCTCTCTATGCACCCAGGCTGGCCTTGAACTCATGATCTTCCTGCTTTGGCCTGATGAGTATAGGGATTACAGGTATGTGCCAACTTCAGCTGCCTCTTTCATGATCCTTCCATATTTCAGATTTCAGAGTTAAGGAGATATTACACCTTCAACTTTCTTAATTAAAAAAGTCCTCATGTGGAAGTCTAGCTCCTGACATTCCTAACCTCTGTTGGCTCTTCATACTACACATCAGGCAGAACCCTTGTGAGAAAGATCTCAAATGAAGACAAGGAAGTGTAGTGTAAACATTTCTCTAGAATGTACGCCACTCTTTGGTCATATCCAGCCTCCTTCTTGCATCTGGAATCTAGAGCAGTCTATGCAAATATTAGAAATGTCAGTAAATAAAGTATCAGTAAATAAAATGGCAACCCTTCTGGTGAGCTGTCAGAAACTGTAAGGATGTGCACAGCTTTGTTCTAGCAGGTTCTGGAAGGGCTGTTACAGAGATAATAGAATAAAATGGTCATCCACAGATGTTTATTCAAGTGTGGGGTTAATGATAAAGCAGAATCACAAATCCTCTGGAGGGCTGGCTCAGTCACACATGAAGAGCTTATCTGTACCCAGTTCTGTGTAACTGAAAATGCCAGGAATGGCCTTATTGCCCCCAAATGTAGTATAGTATATTTATATAATCCATCGGTATTTGAAATCTGAGAACTTTGAAATTGCTTTATTCTGATGTCACAGAGCACTGCCAAATGTGTGAAAGTGTGGTAGAGGAAAAAAAGAATAATGCTTGCAGTGCATGAGGAATGGAAGGGTTAGAGGTTAACGTCACGTTTCTGAGGAAAGGGGTGGTGATGGACACACAGCAGTGGGAATGCACTAAGTACATTAAACTGTGTATTTTAAAAGCAGTTAAAATGTTTAATTTATCACAGTTCTGTAAAGAGGAAAACATAATAAACATTGAATAACAATGATTTTCAAAACAAATTTTTAATACCAACTGAAATACTTTACTTTTGAAGAGAGTTTGGTTTTTTGATTAAAATTATCTCAACATGTCTCCCTAAAAGATCAAGTTTAAAAAACAAAACAAACAAAAAACCCCACTCTATTACCATCACATCTCTAACACTAAAACTTCCTACTCTAAGTGGTAGCTCACACCTTAGCCCAGCACCTGGAAATGTGAGGCAGGAGGATCGCCATGAGTTGGCAGCCAGCCTGGGCTATACAGTGAAACCCTGTCTGTGAAGAAATGAAAGGTAACAAATCAATTCCTCAGTATCATCGTCTAAAGTGGAGAACTTTTTGATTAAAAGATCTGTTTTCTCCACATTGACTTATTTTTCCCAACTCATGACATTCTCATGACATTCTGAGATGGAATCGTCTTGTCTTTAAGACAGTAGCAGCCTCGGCAGGTGTCAACAATCTGTTACAACAAATACATTATGGACAGGAATGTGGTGGGGCTCACCGTCTTGCTGACACAGCCTAGGAAATGCTGAGTAAGGGTTACACGTGTTTCTTTACTGTGGACTTTCAGATCCCTCACCCCCTACCCCCGCCCTGTGCTACTAGGGATCAAATCCAGAACCTCATTTTTGCTAGACAGACTTTGCACCGCTGAGCTACATACACCCCTAGCTGCTGAGGTAGCCTGATCATGTGGAAAGAAAAACGCCCATTTGCCTTTTCTTCGTGTTTGCCGTGTCTCAGCATCATCCAGAACCCTTCTTCCTGCTTCCAGATAGCGTGGTGACGATGGCCAAGCTAAAACCTTTATGTATGACAGATACTGCTGTTCTGTGTTCAAAACAGAATAGACAGCTATGAAGTAATGTAGATACCAAATTAGCCTGATTTAGCCATTCTTCAGTGTATTTATACACCAGACTTGACGGTGTACACCATTAATGTATCGTTTCAGCTATAAATTAAAATTTAAAGTTGAAAAAGAGACCCAGGCTTAGGTGAAAGCCTGTAATCCCAACATTTGGGAATTAGAGGAAAAAAAAGATCAGAAGTTCAAGGTCATCTTTGGCTACAAAGTATTATTACTTTGTCTGTGTGAGACTTTAAAGAATTAACAAGAAAAAATGAGGGAAGGGCAGGAGGAAGATGAAGAGGAGGAGGAAGAAATAATAGGCAGGACTGGAGAGAGAGAGATTATGAAACCTTATTACTCAGTGTTTCATTATAGAATACATCTTGAGGCTTTAAAGTACATGCACCAAAATTTACAACTCTGTTAATAGCATTTGATTTTGTTTTTTAAGATGGATACTTGAAATCTTGACTCCTTGTATATCTCAGGGAAGCATTAAAAAAAAAAAAAAAAGAGGATGAGTTATCTGTGTTTTAGGCTCAAAGATTTTGGGTCATATTCTGGCAAGGTCGCCTGGGGATTTGCTGTGAGTTGAGTGTCCCTTTTAAAACTCAGAATGCCTTGAAGCTTTGCCACTTTTTGTTTGGAGACAGGGTCTCACCTGTAGCCCTGGCTGGTCTGGAACTTGCTATATATATATATCAGGCTGGCCTTAAACTCTCAGAGATTGTCCTGACTCTGCCTATAAATACTGGGATTAAAGGCAGGTGCTACAATGCCAGGCGGAAATGCCCCTTTAAGAGATGGTTATGTTTCTGATGAATGGATTCATGTCAAAGTTGTAGGCGTGGCTTCCTGGTTAAAGAGGATGAGTTCAGCTGCATTTCTACTTCTGTCTTCCACGTCCATCATTGTTGTGGACTTTCCAGGGTCTAAAACCGTGGACCAAATAAGCTTCTGTTGTCAGTAATTTACCCAGTTTCTGATACTATGTTCTAGCAGCAGAAAAAAAACTAAGACCATAATGTTGGGAACTTTGGAGGTGCGTGCGTGCGTGCGTGCGTGCGTGCAGCCATGTGGCTGCAGTTGTAGAACAGCCAGGTCATATATTGAATAATTGCAGCAACCCCTCCTCATAGCTGCGTTTCGTGATTCCACGTTGTCTGCACTGTCCACCGTCGTTTGTGTTTCTCACTGCCTGCTGTATGGAGAGGACACATGAATTTTGACAAAATAATTGGCCTCTTCCAGTGCTGAAAAGAGTTTTTGTGTTCCTCATGACTTGATTGAGTACCTTGGAAGCTGTCTCTTTACTCTCTTCTTTATTTATGACTTTGACTACTGACTGGTTGTCCCTTAAGGGTTCTAGGCACCACAGAAATCGTATTTGAGCTTTGGACATATTTAGTTATGTGTCACTCATCTAACTGTTCAAAATACATGAAGCCTGTCTTATATTTCATGATGCTGTAATTACTCATGTGCTCAAAACTGTCTGTTGCCCATTAATTTGTGAAACATTGCTTCAGTTAAAACTTTTGTTTTTCTTTCGCTGCTTATTTATTTGTTTGTTTGTTTATTTATGTCTCAGGTTGCCTTTGAACTCAGCATGTAACTGAGGATGACCTTGAGTATTCTGATCCTCCACTGGAGTCAGTTTTTTTTTATTCCCAACTCTGTGGATTCCAGGAAAGCTCAGAGGTCATCAGGCACAGTGGCAAGGGCCTCTCCCTGTAGAACCATCTCACCAGCCCAAGCCACACCTGATTTTCGATTACCTTTTTCCCGAAGCACTATCATTAGAACAATGAAAATCACTCTCGTTCTCTGTCAGAACTCATCTGCCTTCTCTAGATCATTCCATCTGCTCAGTAGGATGAGGAATTGTTGGATCTGTTTGGAGAATCTGAGCCTTGCTCTAGCTAGTGTAGTATAGATGTCTATAGATTATGACAGTCGTATGGAGAGGGTTTGCCACGAGTCTCCTCTCCAGGGTTACTGTCCTAACAGTTTCATCGAACACTGCAATATTTATCTGCATGGAGACCCTCTGGCTTTCTCTGAGAAGTCAGGTACAAGGACAGCCATTAGTTGTCAGTTTTTCTAGAGGAAAAGTTACAAACAAATGTTTATAAATGAGTTTGGTGACTGGAAGATGGTTTGTTATGGAAGCTGAAGAATTGATTTCAAGTTACTGACCGTAGCAAAGGATGAGCCCAGCGTGGGAAGTCAGAGATCACGCTATGATTCTCCATATCTTTATGGAGTCCATGCTGAAAAGATCCAAGGTGAGGGACATGGCACATGCTTATGATCCTAGCCCTCAGGCTGAGGCAGAAGAGTTGTAAATTTGAAAAAAAAAAAAAAAAAAGATTAAAGAAATCCATAAAATACAAGATAGTAATAGCTTTATTACATGAAAGAATAGCAATAATGTTATCCATAATTTTTATTTTATTTTTATTAATTTTACATATCAGCCACGAATTCCTCTGTGCTCCCTCCTCCCACGGCCCCCCTCCCCCCATTCCACCCCCATTCCCATCTCCTCCAGGGCAAGGACTCCCCTGGGGATTCAGCTCAGCCTGGTAGATTCGTCGAGGCAGGTCCAGTCCCCTCCTCCCTTCACCCAGGCTGAGCAAAGTGTCCCAGCATAGGCCCCAGGCTCCAAAAAGCCAGCTCATGCACTAAGGACAGGTCCCGGTCCCACCATAATTTTTATTTTTATAAGAAGAAACAAATGTGATGATATGTCAGTTTGGGGTGGTAGATTCCTGTGTAGATGTATACATGTGTACTTTGTGTTTAAAAGTTTTCCCTCAAAAGAAAAATGTATACTCACTGTTAAAAATTCCCACAATAATGAATACTATAGAAAAGAAACTGTCTCGTGAACTAACACATACTGTACCCCATAGTTCTTTGGTCAGCCATTGTTCTTTGGAGGAACTGGGCTTAGGTCTGCATAGGCTGTACAGGGAGTCGGTGTGGTGTCCGAGAGAGTGGGATTGAGGAAACCTTACACATTTAAAGTAAGCTGGGCTCCCATGGGGTTTGTTTTCCTGAGTTTTCCACCCATGGGTAAATGTGATTCTTCTAACTGCGACATCTCCTGACGTCCCTTCTGCTGTTTATTGGAGGGTGTTCCACCTCTCTGGTTTGGAACTGGGAGGACTTGTGATAAGCATGGAAGCATCTTGAGCCTAACTTTGATTTAGTGACTAGTTTGCTTGTGGCCTTGGACGAATCGCCTCCCTGGGCTGTTGCGTAAGTCACCATTTGTTGAGGCCCAAGCGCTTGTCAGCCTGCAGGCTGCAAGGTTGCTCTTCTTGTGGTGACCAGACGTCCAGCAGGAAGCCAACAGCTTGAGGTAGCTTATCGTGTGAGAAGGAGTCCACCTTGGCAGGGGAGAGTGGGGTAGCCTGTCCTCTGCACTGAGGAAGTGGAGAGTGAACAGGAAGTGGCTCCTTCCTCACTTTCTCCAGCAAGTCTCCATCTCCAGGAAAGTTCCACAGCCTTCCCAAGCAGTTGTCACCTGCTGGAAACCAAGAGCTCAAGCCTGTGCGTCTGTGGAGACGTTTCCCACTCACACCACAACATTAGGCTTGAAGAGAACACCACAGAGCAGAGTGTGTGGCACCTCCCTCCGTCCTAGTTTCTTTATCTGTCAAACGGAGCTAATAATTCCTCATCTCCCACTGGCAGTTCAGGGACCATCTGGAGATAGGATCCAGGAGTAGATACCGCCAGTCTTCCCTTATGCCTTGCCTCCCTCTGGATTCCGTGAAACCCTCTCAGTGTGGTAGGACTCAGCGTCCCAAAGGTGATGTAGATTGCTCTATGTGACAGGAGAAATATAAACAGCCATGTGACTTTTAGGTGACTCAGTTCTTAGTAATTGCGTATAAATGCCACCGCCAGCACCTAATGAGGGTTGTGACCCTGTCGGGGCAAACAGGCCCTGGTGCACATCAGGGCCTCATAAAAGTTTTCAGAAATTAATTGAATTGAAGGCACTCTGAAAAGTATGCGCATCACGGAGCGTGTGTGGATGTGGTATTTTGAATTCCTGATTGTAGTCTGGAGTTATCTTCTCACAATAGCTTTTCATCTTTTTGTGTTAGGGGCCCTGGTCACTGCGTGCGTGTGTGTGTGTGTGTGTGTGTGTGTGTGTGTGTGTGTGTGTGGCACACACCTCCTCCCTGGCGGATGTGCACACGTCTGACAGATCTCCTCTAGCTGCTTAGCTATATAAAATGACTTAATTTCATTATGCTTTTCTGAGCTGGCCCCAAGCCTTGGATGCTCTATTCAAAAAAGAATTTGAGTCTCGTTGGCAGGACTTGTGTACATGTGGCTTTGTCCTCACATGGGGAGGCAGCCCATAGCTCACTCCACATGTAAACCTGTGGGGTCAGCTGGTGTGCTGGGACTAGTCAGTTTTCTCTTGACACTCGCAATGTTCTCGGCGGCCCTGCCAGTGTAATCTCTGGCTTCCCAAGGGTGCTGTAGATTGTTGCATGTGACAGTAAAAATAAGATGAAAACGGTCATGTGACTCTTAAGTGCATTTTAATTTCTCCCCCCAGGGTGACAGACTAATGAGGACAAAGTGGATGTCAAGGGGCACAAAATGAATTGATGCCATCACGCCCAGCCCCATTCCTTTCTGATACAGAGGGCGAGCCAGGGAGAGTGGGTGATTGAAAGCGTAGCGTTCCACTCCAGTGGTTTTCCCAGCTCATTTTAGAAGAGTTTTCACACCTTTGATCCTTTTCCTGTGTGATCAGTCCAAAGAGGAGCAAGACAGAAGTGGGCGGATGAGGGTAGTGGTGGAGGATGGACAGTACAGGACTCATGAATTTGTATGTCGAAGACCTGGGCCCATATTTCCCAGTATAGCCACTCATCCGCTTTGTGGTCTTGGGCAGTCTGCTCTGAGCCTCTGTCCTCTGTAAAAGCAGGATTCACAAACTGAACTTTGTCCTTTGGAGGCAAGGCCATGGTAAAGCTCTAGGACCAGTTTGCCCTGCACAGTAAATGAGTGTCAGCTCTGGTCACTGAAGTTTGAACATTAACACGTTCACTCACACACACCGGCCTGCTGTAGAAGAAGGGGTGGGGGTCCAGGGCAGTGAGGAGTTCCTGTTTGCAATGGCCATCTTTGGAAAGTTGCTTGAAATCAGATTTCAAAGCAGTCTGTGAAATTTCCAGATTAAAGAGATGCTGTTCAAGTCTTAATAAAACCATGGGAAGCCCGTAAAGGAAGGCACGGGCCACTTGAGGAAAACCGGGAAGGTGCATGGCACTTGGGGGAAGGAGTTATTATGTCACCTAGGTGTTAAGCAAATGAATGTCACAGTAAAAAAATGTCTGTATAAATGGCAAGGCTTGGCCGTGGCCTGACTCCGGTGTAACTCGTGGGTTTTGTGGCAGCATGGACAGGCTGACAGCAGTGCTCTTCAGAGCTTCACCTTCCTGAAGTCAGTTGCAGAGTGGACTCATCTTGGCCTGCACGTGCCCCTCTACAGATTGGTGTGGCGAGGGTGGGCCTCATGGGTCTGTAAATCCTGTCCATTTCACCCTTGTTAACCGTAGGAAGGATCTCCAAGGTCTGCCGGCTGCCAGGCCTCGGACTTCTTAGGCCAATTCTGAACTCAGCTTTTTCTGAGTCCTCTGGTTTGGCCTTGGAGGTGAGGAACCCCTGCCCGTGCCCTAGCGCCTGGTAGGATGTTAGCCTGTGGGTGGCTGTCCCTCAAGTCTAGTGTTTTGTTTTCCCCTTGTCAAAGGGGTTCTAATCCAGAAGGTTCACATGGCTAAGGGATGTGCCTCACAGTTCAAAAGCCCTCAGGCAAGGTCTGAGGAAACATGGCCAGAATCCAGCAATGTCTGCTGCCCTCAACTAGCCGCCCTAGACTTTCAGGGTCACCATCGTCCAAAAGGCTCTGGAGTGCTGGGGTTGACAATGGCCTGTGGGGAAGCTGGTTGCTAGCTGTTCTCATGACATGGCAAGTCCGTGCTCACCTCAGTTTTAGCAAAATAATTGTTTCTCCTGCTTTTCTTTCTCTTTTTCCTCGTGTTTTAACAGTTGGCCTGCAGTACATCTCATGCCCATTTTTAAAATGAAATTGATAGATGCGATTACCTCAGGAGGCAATCCATAGCTCATAGGCCAGTCCATTCAGTGAGATAAGAAAGTTTGGACCTTTTTTCTTTAAAAATAAACTTATCAGCTTTACCATCCTAACCACTGTCAGGCACTCATTCAGCATTAAGTGTGCACACACAGGTTGCAGCCATCCCCAGAACAGTTCCATCTTGTAAGACCAAAACATACATTTTCATTTTTCAGTGTGTTTTAAAAAAGAAATAAAGAATATTCAATCACGTGACAGCTCCATGTGATTCACGTTGTGTGCCTGTGCACACAGTTTTCTCGGAGCACAGCCTGCTCATTCATTTTCATGTTGTCGCAGTGACTTTTTGCTGTGGTGACTGAGTCGGTTTTGACGAAGACCCTCCCTGCAGACAAAGCTGGAGATGGATGCTGTCGTCGGGCCCTTATATACTACATGGAGGGTGGCTGTGTCCATCCACCAAGTAGTCTGCTGAATGTGGGGCTCTGCAGTGGGGTCTGGAGGAAGAGAGGTTGGCTGTTGGATAAGACTTCCCACGCCGCAAAGCAAGTCTGTACTGACCACTGACGGAAGGAACGCTGTACAGTTGTGAAGTTCGATACTGAAGTGCAGCAACATAAAACATACCGTGGTGTTTTTGGTTTTTGTTTTTTTTTTGTTTTTCGAGACAGGGTTTCTCTGTGTAGCTTTGCGCCTTTCCTGGAACTCACTTGGTCGCCCAAGCTGGCCTCGAACTCACAGAGATCTGCCTGGCTCTGCCTCCCGAGTGCTGGGATTAAAGGCGTGCGCCACCACTGCCCGGCAACATGCCATGTTTTAAGGTGTAAGTTACAGCTGAACAAGTTCCCTCCAGCCGTGATTGATGCACTGGTTACTTCCTGTCATCAGGATAAACACTGTGACCAAGGCAGCATATCGAGGGGAGGGTGAGCTCTGGCAAGAAGCGAGGGGCGCAGAGCCTTTACCATGAGCACAAAGGAGGGAGAGAGAGAGATGAAAATGCAGGGCTGCGAACTCACAAAGCTCAGTGACGTACCTTCTCCAGTAAATCCCCACAAACAGCCCCACAGCGGAGGACGAGCTGCTCCAGTGCATGAGCCTGTGGGGGATATTCCCCACTCAAACCACTGTACCTCAGGTGTTTTTACGTTGTTTAGTTTAAATCGGTGAATCCCATAGAAGTGTCTTCACTTGTAGATGACATTTTATTTTATTTTGACACTGGGGATAGAACCTAGGACCTCACTCATGGCAGACAGCCACATCACTGCCAAGCTATCCTGCTAAATTCCACTCTTTTTTAAAATTTATTTATCTTTCTTAAATTTAACATAATTTCTTCCTTGAATCTTTGGGAATTTCACATCATTCACCCTAATTCCACTCACTTCCCGGTTCTTCCACATCTTCCCCTCACTCCTGCAGCTCCCCCCCAAAAGAAAATTTTTAAAAATCAAACCAAACAAGCAAACAAACAAAAAACAAAGACAATAAAAACAATCTTCTTTGCTCCTTCATCTTTCCCACCTCCCCAACACCTTTTCATTCATCCTGGTGGCTCTGGAAGCCACTGAGTGTCACATAGTCTACCCTTTTATCTAGTCAGCTTTATTTACAGATGTTCATTGCTGTGAGTCATTGGTGGGGTTCAAGGCCTCTGGTTTCTGGTTCACATCATCACTGGATCCTCACCGAAACTCCTCTCGGATGTCCTGCACCCTGAGTCATGGAGATCCTGCCGGTATAGTTCCACAGGACCGGTCCCTTCACAAGCTCCAGCAGGTCCTAGATGGGGTAGATGTTAGAGTGGGCCAACCCAAGGCCCGGCTGTGTGCCTGGGTGGTAGCTGAGCTGGTCAGTCCAGGCCACTGGGGCTACCCCCCTCAGGTGAGGGATGGAGCCAGCCCCCACCCCCAAGCCCATGCCATCAGGTCCGTGCTCCCTCACCCTGTGCTGTGAGGTGGGGCCATCTCTCCTGAGTGTGTGGAGGGGGGCACGGCTCTCCCATGAGGGGCAGGGCCAGCTATCCCAGAGCCAGGGAAGGGCAGGGCAGGCTCAGCATGGTTCCTGTGGCCCCCTGAGGTGACACAGGCCACAGACGTCAACTCAGACCCCATCTGTAGCTGGACCATGTATCCAGACACGGCCCTTGGCGGCAGCATGGGCCTGGATGACATTGGCTCTGGGTGGAAGCACAGGCCAGTCAGGTCAGGATGGCTCTGGTGAGGACACAGCTCCTGGACACCAACAAGGCCACAGGTTGTGGCCCTAACCTTGTGTTTCTCTGTAACCTTTGGTGGCAACACAGGCCTCGGACTTTAACACAGACCCCGGCTGTGGTAGGACCACGGACCCAGACATGGCCCTTAGCAATAGCCCAGACCCGGATGTCACCGTGGCCCCAGGTAGCAAGACGCCTCCCACATCAGCCTACTCCTCACGGCCTTCACATCTTCTGTTCCGCCTCCTTCCACAGCACATGAACCATTCTGCTTCTCGGTGTCCTATTTCTCCACAACATCCTTGCTCATCATCATGAGACCTACCTGCCTGTGGATGTATGTCATCCTGCCAGCCCAGGTCTTGAGGACCCAGGCTGGCCGGCCTGTGGGTGGCTTGCACGCCCCGAGCAGAACAGCATCAGCTTTTTTTTTTTTTTTTAGGCTCTTACTGTGTAGTTCCAGAACTTGTAATCCTCCTGCCTCTGAAACAGTTGTACCTACCATCCTAATGATCACCTTTGCAAGTGAAGGTGATAAGCTGCTGCTTTCCGTTTTTGTGCTGTGTCATTCACCGTGAGCAGGGATGAAGACAGTCACAGGATGATGCATGTAACGTGCACCTGTGTACTGAAGACAGGCCAGTCCTCAGAGACGCTTCGGCTGGAGAGAGTAATGAGTTTGAACTTAGAAGTCTCCCTTTCAACATTCATTGAACTCAGATGTTGATGGGCATCCCTGAGGGCGTCTCTGTTCAGTGTTCACGGTTGGGTAGTGTTGCCTCTACGTCATCTGCTGTCTCCTGTCTCAGCGCAGCAGCCCTTTGAGGTAGATGGATGGAGTAGTGTTGTCGTCTGTCTTCATCGCTGTGCTGTTGCTGGGAAGGAACACCGTTTTTAATTGGGGGCTTGCTTACAGTTTCAGACACATGCGTTAGTCCATGAGCACCAGGATGGGGAGCACGGAAGCAGGAAGGCAGGCGTGGTGCTGGAGCAGGAGCTGAGAGCTCACGTCATGTCTGTAAGTTGCCAGCAGGCAGAGAGAGACAGGCAGACACAGACAGAGAGACTGGGCCTGGAGTGGGCTTTAAAACCTCAAAGCCCACCTCCTCCTACAGGATCACACCTTCTTGCTGGCTAATTTTATGTCAGCTTGACACAGTCATCTGAGAGGAGGGAACCCCAATTGAGAAAACGCCTCCATAAGATCAGGCTGTAGGCAAACCTATGGAGCATTTTTGGGAGGGCCCAGCCCATTGTGGGTGGTGCCACCCCTGGGCTGGTGGTCCTGAGTTCTGTAAGAAAGGAGGCTGAGCAAGCCAGGGGAAGCAAGCCAGTAAGCAGCACCCTTCCATGCATGGCCTCTGCATCAGCTCCTGCCTCTAGGATCCTGCCCTGAATGAGTTTCTGTCCTGACTGACTTCAGTGATGGGGACAGTGCTGTGGAAGTGTAAGCCAAATAAACCCTTTCCTCCCAATTTCCTTTTGGTCATGATGTTTCATCACAGCAATAAAAACCCTAGCTAAGGCACCTCCTAATCCTTCCCAAACAGTTCTGCCAACTGAGGACCAAGCATTCCAACAGGAGCCTATGGAATGCTCTCATTCAAACCCTACACTGTCTATATTTTGACTAATTTGTATGGAAGGTTCGTGAGAGATCTGGTAGGCTCCCAAACACAAGAGTGCTGGGCTGGGAGAAGTCCGTAGCTGTAAGGTCCAGAGAGAGGACACTGCTCCCAGAAAGAATCCTGGTACAGCCTAAGATGAACCTGTGCTCTCTGCTCATGAGCTGCTGAGGGTCACCCCGTTCTCCATCCTTGAGACACAGGAGTTGGGGGACAGTAAAAATGTGGTTTGTAGATAAGCACAAAAAAGTGAGTTGTTCTTTAAGAATTACCCTCAGCCACAGGACCCAGTCAAAAGACCCTGAGGTTGATTGACTGACTGATTATTGGCCTGATAAGGACTGAACCTAGACTCTCGCTCAGGCTCCGTGTGTGCCCTCCCACCCACCCACACCCTTAGCCTGGGCAGCGGTTAGCTCATTCCTTCTTTTTTTTTTTTTTTTTTTTTCCGAGACAGGGTTTCTCTGTGTAGCTTTGCGCCTTTCCTGGAACTCACTTGGTAGCCCAGGCTGGCCTTGAACTCACAGAGATCCGCCTGGCTCTGCCTCCCGAGTGCTGGGATTACAGGTGTGCGCCACCACCGCCTGGCTTCCTTCTCCTTTTTTTGAGACAGTGTCTCACTATGTAGCCCTGACTGGCCTGGAACCTGCTGTGTAGGCCAGGCTGGCCTCAAACTCACAGAGATCTGCCTGCCCCTGCCTTCCGAGTGCTGGGATTAAATGCATGATCTACCACACCTGGCCCCCAAACAGTTAACTTATTAGAAAGGGTGATGGTATAAAGCCTCAGGTTTCACCTGACTACAAAGAAAAGTCACTCTTTTTGGATGGCTGTTGGTTATTTCCAATGGCACTTGGTATGTTTTGCCACAAAGAGGAACAGGTATGAAGCCCCAAAGTCCCTGCTCCCTGATCTCCATGGAGATGGAGCTGTTCACACACCCTTAATAGAACACACTGCTCCTGGCAGAACAGTTCATGCTTACCTTCTAAGAGCTCTCCTGGGCTGCCCTGAATTCTTTGCATGGACAATGCAGGTTGCCTGTTTTTTTGTTTTGTGTTTTGTTTTTTCTGATACAGGATCTTATGTAGCCCAGGCTGGCTTGAAAACCTACTCTGTAGCCTAGAATGACTTTGGACTTGTGACCCTTATGCCTGGTGTTCCTGAATTACAGGTGTGTGCTGCCACGAGGAGTTCATTTGGTGCTCAGGATTGACCCAGAGCTTGTACATGTTGGGCAGGCACGCTGAACACTCAGCCACACTCCCAGCTTCGCACTTGTGGTTTTAGATGTGTGTACATGGATTTTGTTGGTGGGTTTTGGCTTTGATTTGTTTTTGTTTTTATTTCAAGACAGCATCTTGCCGTATTGCCCAGGCTGCCCCCAGACTCTCTGTGTATTCCAGGCTAACCTCTAACTCCTGATCCTTCTACTTCTGCCTCCTGAGTGTGGGGTTCTAGGATGCACCACCACTCCTGCTCCGATCTTGTTTTCTAAGCTCTGCTTGACTTCATGGCCTGCACACATTTCTCATGGAAAAATCCATTTTGTCAAATGCCCCCCAGCTCTCCTTCTAGAACACAGACCCCTCCCCCACCCACACACACACCGAGAATCCTGTGCTGATGCTGTTCCATGTGTGTGCCATTGTCGAATTCACAAGCACCAGCCTCATACTCACTTGACTAGAACCTTCTGGAATTATAGAGGGTAGAAAATGAAAGCCAGCTTTCTTACTAAGAAACAGTTTTTGTAGTTTGAAAATCGAGATGCCTCAAAAACTGAGACTTGAGTGTATGTATACAAACTTTTATTTTCTTTTTCAAATGAGCCCCATAAGTGAGGCAACAGATGGAGACAGTGTGGCATAGGAAGACAGCAAGCCAGTATGTGCATGTGGACAGCTGTTCTGACACCCGTCATTTTCTTGTAGTTTATGCTGTGGTGTAGCTAGAGTTTTTCTGGTCCTGCCTGGCCCACAGTCAGGACAAATCTCTGTCACCCACCAGTCCCACAGCAGCTCAGACCCGACCAAGTAAACACAGAGACTTATGTTGCTTACAAACTGTATGGCCGTGGCAGGCTTCTTGCTAACTGTTCTTATATCTTAAATTAATCCATTTCTATAAATCTATACCTTGCCATGTGGCTCATGGCTTACCGGCATCTTCACATGCTGCTTGTCATGGTGGAGGCTGGCAGTCTCTCCCCTTTCCCTTCCTGTTCCCTTAATTCTCCTCTCTGTTAGTCCCGCCTATACTTTCTGTCTGGCCACTGGCCAATCAGTGTTCTATTTATTGACCAATCAGAGCAACAGATTTGACATACAGACCATCCCACAACACTGTGGTCCTCGGAATTAGAAACCATGATGGAAGAAAAGACAAAGTTGGGCAAACTCTCTTTTTGACTGTTGTAAATTCTGCTGATGCCATTTCCCAAGACAGAAATGACAGAAGATTTAAAATTATTGTGTGTGTATGTGTATATATATGTATGTGTGTATGTGAGTGTGTGTGTGTGTGTGTGTGTGTGTGTGTGTGTGTGTGTGTGTGTTGAACAAGGGTTTCAAAGAGAAAATGATGTATTTGGTCTCATGATTTCAGAAGTGTTGGACTGTGGTTGACTGGCTGGATTCCTTTTAGGATCATACCAAAGCTGAAGAAAATTGTTCACCTCAGCTGAAACAAATGGGAAGCAGGAAGGGACCAGGACAAGATACAACCCTCAAGGACACACTCCAGAAATCCACTTCCTGTAGCCAATGTGTGCACGTCCCCATTCCACTTCCTCCCAATAACCAATTCAGTTTTTGATCCTATGAATGCATTAAGCCACCGATTGAATCAGAGCCCTCCTGACCTTAGCCGGAAATGCCCTTACGTAGCCGTGTGCTTGACTGAACCCCTGACGGCTTTCACTCCAGTCATGTGACTGCTGAGGTCAGCCATCACAATGGCTTACTTGGGATTTTTCATGGAAATGGGAAAAACAGCTTCTTCTTTTTAAAAACAGTGAGATGGGCTGCTGTTAAGACACTGTGAATTAAGAAACATCCCTTACCCTGACAGACCTGGAGTCTGTCATCAGAGGAACCTGAGTGTGAGAGAAAGGATGTGTGCTGTGCGGTAGTTCAGTGAGGATCTGTGACAGGACCGCTGGGTGTTGTTTACTAACCTGACCTGGTGGCAAGTCTAAGCTCTCCTGTTCGCAGGCACTAACAACTAGAGTTTTTAGAAAGCACTAAGAAATAGCCCTCTTGGTGCAGGAGTAGAAATCCTTCAAGTTATTGTAATAGAGGGTGATTGTAGCTAAAGGGGGGAATTCCCTTGGGGACAACTCACAGAATATATGCATCTCCCTTTTTCCTCTCACCTCCTTGGACTTCTTTTGTGGGTGACAGCCTGAGGGCTCTTTGTATTCAAGTCTTCAGGGGCCCCATATTAAAGTCTAAATACACGGACATCTTTCGTGTAACACGTTCCAGCCTGGCCAGCACTGTAGCCAGCTGGTGATGCCTTTCTGCAGTTGGAGTTGAGGGATGAAGCGGCTGTAAGAGGTGGTGATGTCTGCTCTTGGGAACACTGGTCCACCACAGCTTCTCAGCTCACGTTTTATAGGTGTTGACGGAGGATTATAAAGGACTGAGAACAGAATGAGGGCTTTGGGGCTCAATGAAGATTCTAGTTGAGCTCAGAAAGGACACCAAGAAAAGAATGCTCAGTTCGTCCAGAGCTAGAATGGTCTCTGGTCAGACTGGAGTGTGAGCTATGAAAGAGCTGAGAGTCCAGGGTTTTTCTCCCTATAGTTAAATGTCTATAAGTTAAAGTTGAAGTATCGGTAATGAAGATGGGTAAGGGATTTGAACCTGGGTTTACCCCATGACAGTGCTCATCCTTCCTCCAACAAAAGGAGATGTGAGGAGCTGGAGACATGGCCCAGTACTTAGGAGCACTTACTACTCTTGGAGAGGACTCCATTTGGTTCCCAGCACCCACATCAGATGGCTCCACTGCCTATACCTCCAGTTCCAGGGGACCTGACACCTGCTTCTGGGCCTTTGTGAGCACCTGCAGGCATATGGTGCACTCAAACTCATGGATACACACACACACACACACACATACACACACACACACACGTACGTGGATGCAGCTACATCTAGTCAGTTGTTTAAAAAGGGACAAAACTCAGTTTGACCTGGTTAGGCATAAACAGAGTTTGCTAGAGGTAGCCTCTTCCAAATAGACAGGCCCTTCTGTCCCACTGGCCATACCACTGTCTTTAGCATTTTTCTCACCACCCTTGGTGGCCTTTTACATTTTGTCTCAGTGATCTTTACAGTGAGAAAGTGAGAAGATTGGGACAGGATAAATGAGGCCATGAGATACCTCAGGTTATTCAGGCAGATTCCCCAGAGCCGCCTCTGGCACTCACTGCCAGGCCTGGGGTAGAGATGCTCACAGGCTCCTCCAGTTCTCCTTTGTCTGCAGAGCTGGCCCCCCACCTCCCTGCTGGGCTCAGGTTTCTTGCATCTGAGCCTGGCAGAGACCTGGGGAGGAAAGAAGGTCTGACCTACCTCATTGAGTACTTCCAGGGAGGCACTTAAAAGTTCACCTTCCCAACTTCAACCCCCATTGTGGCTTTCTTTAAAGAAACAAGTGTGTTAGCCAAAAAATAGTTTTCCTTGACATATTTTCTTTCTCCTTGTCTGCATCCTCTCATCCACTGTTGAGGAAAGGGCCTGAGCGGTAATAAGGACAGATGTCAGTTCTAACCTTAAGAACCAGCAGAATGGTTGCCAGCCCCTTTGTTTCAAGTCAGCCTTGACCAGCCAAAGTCTGACAGAAGGCAGAAGTTAGTACCATTCAAGTAAGAGAAACATTCTTCTCTATGACAGAGTCCCTCTGGTAAATTGGGTTTCCCTATCAATTCACTTATCTTGTAAGCTTTTAATTTGGGTAGGCTACTAGCTATTAGCTATGATGTGATTTGTCAAATAATACATTTTCATTAAAAAAAAAAAAACCCTTTGGCACTCTTCTTACCAACCTTGAGCGAGGGGCAGGTTAGCATGTGAGTCAGGGCTGCCGGCGAATTGTTTTCAGAAGTACTAGTTGTGCCGGCCGAGGCTGGGACTTGGCTTTGATTTTTTTCTGTGTGACTCTAAATAGGTTAACACTGTCACTTAGACATTAATGTTATAGGATGATGTAAAACACTACCAAATGATCGCAAACTCTTGCCTTTCACAAGTGGGTTTAATGCAGCGAAATGTATATTCATGAAATAAAGGAAATCTGGAATTGGCTTCTGCATACAGTAGGTATGTGAGAGTGTGTGTAACTTATTAAAACACTGTCTGTGTGGGGGATGTGGGTGTGAGTGTGGGTGTCTGCAGAGGTTTGAAGCAGGTATCTGATCTTTTGGTGCACGCAGCATGAACTACCCTCCATGGGTGCTGAGATCCTAACTCATGGCCTCTGCAGGAGCAGGATGTGATCTCATCATTGATCCAGCTCCTACGAATTAGTTTTAGGGATACATTGAAATAAGATAGTCCATGAGCTAACCATTGATGGTAAAACCAGATATATGCATATCTGTTTTTAAAATGTCCCATAATTGAGCATTCGTAATGAATTTAATTGTATTTTCTAAAAGGCAAAAATCCTACAAAAGTTTCTTGTGAGGAAAATGTTTGGTATGATAAAGCAGTTCCTTACATTTTTAGGATTTGAAAGGAAGTAGTCTCCCTCCCCCATATGCACGCATGGGCGTGTAGCCCTCTGAAAGACTGTGATAATAAGTTAATATAAAATATTCCACTTTCCTGGTGAGTAGTTGGTTGAGCAATTTCAGGCATGAGAAGAGACTAAAGCCTGGCTGATGAGCGACTGGCATGTGACCTGTTCTCTCTGGTCTGGATAAGAGGCAGTGTGACACCTTAGATGTTTAAACATTAGCTGAGGAATAGGAAACACTTGGCTGCATACTGCCTTCTCCAAGCATTTTCAGTGAGACACTACTCACGTTTCAGTCTGCAGTGTGGCACCAACAGTGGTAGGAAGCATCTGTTGAAATGTCCTACAGGGGGGCAGGGTCATAAATGGCCCTAGGAATCTGTCTTGTTTTCTAGCGTGGGTCTAGGGGTTATGCTGACCGCTCTGTTGTTCTGGAAACACTAGTTGGTTACCTGGCCAGCCTCATGGCTCTGTGCCTGTCGCCAGTATGATATTAAGCATATCGGGAAGGAGGACTTCTGTACCCAGCCTTCCCCCTACTGATGTGACTGATGGAATGAGGAACCTAAATGCCAAGGACGAAGAGCCATTGAAAAAGGCATTTGAAGTATCGGTGCCTGCAGTCTTGCCCAGAGTATTCGGGATTTGTACACAACTAGTAATGGCAGTATGTTTTACTCTGCTCGTTTTATAGAGCTGTTAATCCACAGTACTGTAGCATAGATAGTTGAGAGAAACAAAATACAAGATTATAGACTGCCTTGTTTGTAGAAGTGATATGTTACTGCACAGCAAAGTAGAAGATATAAATTCACTTAGAGTAAAATGAGTATGGGTAATTAAAAAGGTTTTGTTTAAAACTGTTATTTTAAACATTTCTTGCTTATTCAGGAATTTGACCTGGAACATTTTAATGGGTGTGTGTGTGTGTGTGTGTGTGTGTGTGTGTGTGTGTGTCTGTCTGTCTGTCTGTCTGTCTGTCTGTCTGTCTTGCATTCACATACCACCTTGAATGTGGGAGTCAGGTCTTTCTCACAGGTGGGGATGGAGGTGTTGAACCCCAGGTTTGGCCGGTGGTAAGTGACTTTAACTGCTGACTTATCTCACTGGTCCTGTGTTTGCTTTTAACTTTGAATGTGTTAGATGTGTTGGGGAAGGTGTATTTGTGTGTGTGTGTGTGTGTGTGTGTGTGTTTTATGGTTTAAACTAGTGAATAATTGTTTTCAGGTAATTGCCATCTTGTGTGACATTTTATAAATCTTAAAGACTGTATTATCAGATCAAGAGAAACCAAGTGAAATCTGACTTACAAAATAAAAATATTTTTCTCTTAGTCTAACAGAATTTTATTGTATGAAAAAAACAAAGTAGCTTTTTTGTATTCAGAAAGTTCCATGATTTTTTTCCCTCCTGTTGCTTTGCAAGTGGTTTTGTGTCAGTTTCCTAGGAAGAAGAAATGAGTCCATAATTTAATTATACTGGGTTTAGAAATCCCGCTGTTTTCCCACAGGCCTGAATGATGCTCTCAACTGCAAGAGGGGCACCCCGCCCCCATCTCCTGCACCTGATGGCTGTATATTCCAGCAGGGAGGCAGAGCTGTGGTGTGAGGAGATAGAAGAAGCTACAGTAGCTGTTCATATGTGGGATTATTTCCTGTTTTGTTGATTTTTAAGGCTGCAATTTGTGTTGATGATAAAACTTGATATGTGAATTGGTATCACACAGACAGATAGGTGTCAATCCTTAGCACCCACATACTTGGTGGAAGTAGAGAATCCAACTGGTGGGTTGTCCTCTGACTTCAGCCTGCATGCATAGCACAAGCACACATGCTTTCTCCTTTATTCAGTCCAGGACCCCAGCCTGGGGAACAGAACTGCCTCCATTTACAGTTCCTACCTCCGTTAACCTGATAGAGATAATCTGCCACTGATATGCCCACAGTTGTGTTTCCATGGTGATTCTAAATCCCGTCAAGTTGGAATCAAAATTAACTATCACGTGATGTTTGGGTCCCAGCTACCTGCTGCTAGAGTCACCCAGAAATCTAATGACACTCTTAGATCCCTTATTCCTGCTGCCAGATTCTGATTGAGTTGGTCAAACAGGGGCCTAGGATGCTTATTTTTCCAAGAGGTTCCCAGGAGATTCTAATCACAGTCAGAGTCAACGTGAGCTTGTATACATTAGGGTGCTGTTTTAAATTGAGTTTAAGGGAAATATTATTTGTGACTGTTAAGAGAGTGGTGTTTCTTTCCCAACCCACAGTGAGACTCTAATATGGAGCATAGGGAATATGAACAAGCTTTGAATCATCTATAGTGGAAGTTTCCAGCCCTGCCTGCATAATGAGACTCTCCTTGGGGGCTCATTAGACATATAGATATCCACACTAGCCTCCTCCAGCCCTTTCTGAAGACATGGGTCAAGAAGGGGAGTGGGGTGTGTGTATACATGTGTGTGTAGTGTGATCTTAATGCAGCAGCAGAGCTGAGTTCTAGGCCATTGTATCATCCTTACCCTTACTGGAGTAGCTCTTTGCAAATTCATGGATCATATTTATTGGCATAATAATGCTGCCTCCTTGGCAAACACATTTAAAAAGACCCATAGGACTCGCTAGGTAGAAAAACATAAAATTTAGCAATTCCACAATGATGGTTTTCTTGATTTCATGGGCTGTGTCATAAATTGAATATTACTTTATTCATTTATTCATGAGTGATTTTTGACACCTGCTATGATAAGCCTGCAAGTTCTTTCTTACCGCTTTAATGCTGTGTCTCTATGCTGACAGCATAATAAATACTGTTTCTAAGTATAGTTGAAAATACTTCTCACTCTGTGTACTGCCTTGATTTCAGTTCTTTGAATGTTGTAATGTACTCAAGAAAACATTAAAGTGGTTTGTTTCCAAATGCTGATTCTCTTCACTGAGAATGTTGAGATCATCCATGATTATAAAGTTTTTTATTAGTAAAATTAAATTTGGTCATCCTTTACCTTTACTACTGGATACTACTGGATGAAAGTTCCTCACAATATGAGTTTATAGCAGAGCCATTTGGGGGAGAAGCTTCTTACCATGGTGGTCTGAGCCTCTGCCATGGCTCCTGAGGCCAAGGAGCTGAACCTTTTATGTAATTTTTTTTTTTTTTTTTTTTTTTTTTTGGTTTTTCGAGACAGGGTTTCTCTGTGTAGCTTTGCGCCTTTTCCTGGAACTCACTTGGTAGCCCAGGCTGGCCTCGAACTCACAGAGATCCACCTGGCTCTGCCTCCCGAGTGCTGGGATTAAAGGCGTGTGCCACCACCGCCCGGCTCCTTTTATGTAATTTTGATTCGTTAAGTGTTGATAGCCACTTATGGCCAGCAGCTAATGACAGTGGTCAGTGCAGATTTAAGGCTTGTTTGGTTCAGCTTGAGGGGACACAGCAGCAGCTATCCCACAGGTATGCTTAGTATGTCAGTAACTTTCATTGCTGTGAAAAGACACCAAGGCAACACTCTTACAGAAAGCCTTTGATGGGGGCTGGCTTACGGTTTCAGCGGTTTAGTCCTTATCATCATGGCAAGAAGCAGACAAGCACGGTGCAGGAGTAGTAGCTGAGAGCTTGCATCCTGATTCATAGGCAGCAGCAGAGAAAGAGAATTGGACCTAGTGTGGACTTTTGGAACCTCAAAGCCCACTCCAGTGACACACCTCCTCCAACAAGGCCACACCTTCTAATCCTTCCAAAGAGTCCCTCTCCTTAGAGGAGACTAAGCTTAGAGACTAAGCATTCAAATATATGAGCCTGTGGGGGTCATTCCCGTTCAAACCACCACACCTGGGATCAGTGTCCCCGCAGCCCCACAGGTCACACAGCTGCTGCTGTCACCCCTGTGCTGTGGTACTGTCACTAGAAGAAGCTGAAGTGCAAAGAGTGACTTCAATCCTGGCATGGTGGAGTATGTCTGTGATCTCAGCACTTAGGAGGTAGAGGCAGGGGGATTTGAGGAAAAGGCAGATGGAGCCTAAGCCTGTGACTCTATAGGGAACAGATGGAGTTTGGATAGCTCAGTGATCCCTGAGCCAGGAGACTCCTTAGCTCTGTCCCCAAGGTATCTTGTTCTGTGTGACATCCTTCACCCATATCTATCGCTCTTTGATTCTCACTTCTGCAGGCGATAACCAGTCACATCAGTACCATGCCCCCCCCCCTTGGAACTAGCCCACATGATCTTCCTCTTAGCTTCATTTCCATTTCCTCTGTCCTTTAAGTGCTCCACACCCCACCACCCTCTGCTTAAAAAAAATTCTTTATTTTATGTGTATGGGTGTTTTGCCTGTGTGTATATTTGTGTGCCACATGTATGCCTGGTACTTGCAGAAAAGGGCATTGGATCCCCTGGAACTAAAGTTACAGATGGTTGTTAGCTACTACATGGGTGCTGGGAATTGAACCTGGGTCCATGGAAGAGCAGCCAGTATCTTAACCACTGAGCTAGCCCTCCAGACCCCACCTCCTTCTGATGGAATCATTCCTTTATACCCTGAGTCAAATCTGCTTAAAACCAATAGTGGCCCAAGCAAACAGGCTTGTTGTTGTCCCAGGAGTGTTCAGGATTGTCTGTCTGGTGTACAGCAGCTTGTTGGTGTCCCAGGAGTGTTCAGGATTGTCTGTCTGGTGTACACCAGCTTGTTGGTGTCCCAGGAGTGTTTAGGATTGATTGTCCATCTGGTGGTGTACACTCATCTTTTCTCCTTAGCCCCCAAACCACTCCCAGGCCTTGACACATTTCCTGAGTTGCTCTCTGCCACAGCTTACCTGCAGCTCACTGCTTCCTTGATTCATGGCTGAAATGCATGTGTGTGTGTGTGTGTGTGTGTGTGTGTGTGTGTGTGTGTGTCCTTCCTTTATGTACCCCACACTGTAGCTCCTTGTCTCACTTCTCTCTTCACTCCTCTCTGGTTCCTGTGGATCCACTAGCCCAGATGGAATCTCTGGGCACAGGGCACATTGTCTGCACTCCACGCCTGTGATGAATAAGCAGTGCAATCAAGTGGGTCAATGAACTCAAACTGTGGATGGTTTTTACTTTTGTTTTTGGTTGTTGTTTGCATTCACTTCTTTAAATCCTAACTTAGGCAAACAAGTGCGTATTTATAGAAAACCCAATTGCCTGGAATCTTTTCTCTCAAACTTATGAGTGGATTTTTTGCTCGGTTTCGTTGACTTCACACTCATTGTGTATAAACGCTGTGATAGTCTGGCTGGGTTTCTAATAATACAGTTTGGGTTGCTTTCGTGTGGAGCAAATCTGAAGGGACTTTGTAGAATGTAAATACTACCATTTAGGCAATTAGAACAAATTGACAATCATATATTACAAACAGTAAACACATGCATAGCAAAAGAAATTAGTCACAATTTTTTAAAAATTTATTTTTAAAGATAAAGTTTATTACTAAAAAAAACCCTTGTAAATAAATAAAAAACACCACACCAAAATTAACCAGATTAATCACAACTGATAATAAAAACTATTTGTTCTGGAAAGCTCCTGTGTGTCTTTTCGGTGGCATTTCTAGTCCCCGTCATTCAGTCCTCTGACATCTGAAAGCAGTCATTTACCCTCCAGCTGGATTTCCCTTTGCCCTGCCTTTTCAGGGTCGTCTACTGTCCCTCCAGTTGACATCTGTCGTTGGTTCCAGGTCTCCTGTAAAGCAATCACGGGCGTCTGTAAAAGTGGAGACTCAAGGCTTTTTTTAGCACCAGCTAATTTAAGGAGTAAAATTAACTGTGTCAGCTGCAAGGAGAAAAACTGTGGCAGGACCAACGTTAGAGTTAAGACTCTGACGTTTGAAACTGTCTGGTGAGGTGTGCCGGAGCCGGTAGTGAACTGTGCCGGAGCCGCTAGTGAACTGTGCCACTTTCTGGCAATTATAAGAATGAACTGGTTCCCTTAATATTGGCTAATTGGATATTACCCAATTGATTCTCATCCTCCCTCCCTCTCCCTCTCCCTCTCCCTCTCCCTCTCCCTCTTCCTCTCCCTCTCCCTCTCCCTCTCCCTCTCCCTCTCTCTCTCTCTCTCTCTCTCTCTCTCTCTGTGTGTGTGTGTGTGTGTGTGTGTGTGTGTGTGTGTGTGTGTAGACAGTCTTGATTGTCATTCTTCAGGCTCTGTTCACCTTGTGACTTAGGACAGGGTGTCTCACTGGCCTGTGGCTCGTCTGATTAGGCTCAGCTGGCCGGCCACTGAGCCCAGGGACCTTCCTGTCTCTCCCTTTCCGAGGCACTGAGATCACAAGTGTGCGCTACAACATCTGACTTTCTACATGGGTTCTGAGGGTCAAACTTGGGTGAACTGGCTATTCCCTAACCCCTCAGTAGACTTCGTTTTAATTGAGACTTGGATTTCAGCAGTTATTTGAAAGGCATGCCCCCGGTCTTGTCCCACCTTGACCATATGGAAGGCTCCAGTAGGAGCCCAGCGGGCCGGGAGTGCCACGCTTCGGCTAGCAGGTGTCTTGTGCTTTCCCGCTTCGGTCTTCAGAGTGTGATTAACTAGTGAACCCACCCAGTCCCAGCTGTCACTCCCGAGACCTGGAGAGTGTGGAGCTCTGAGCTGCAGCACAGGACAGTGCACGCTGTGGGGGTGACAGCCCAGCTTTGTGTCTGAAGAAGTCAAGAGAGCGACGGGCAGCCCGACACAGGCCCAGAGCACTGCGGCTGGGTTAGTAGTGGCCATGGGTGTTTGGTGTAAGGTCACAATCCAACTTCCTATTTAAAACGTAAAGAAATGCATAACTATCTTGAAACAATTTTTATCCAAGAAGGTTAAAAGAGGTTTAATCTTAAAGAATTTCTGGAAAATTCTTTCCAGTGAATGTTTTTTGACACTGCTGGAAAAAGAAGACCTGCTAAGATGGACTTCTCTAAAATAATTATGCCTATCTCTGTCATTATGACTTTTTGTGAATATTGAGGACTGTTCTGTGCACTTGAGAGGATTTGTCTTTATATACTTTTACAATAGGATCGTTTTTTTACTTGATTAAACAGGAAAACTACACAAATGCTATAATCTGTAGCTGAGTTTTTTTGGGAGGAAAAATCGATTTTCCTGTAATTTAGCTTAGTTTGGAATTGTCCTCAGGAGAAAATGAGGACAGAGAGAAAGTCAGAGAGAAGGCGAGAGTAAGCCGTTTGTGTGATTTAATGTCAAAAAAAAAAAAAAAGATTTGAAATTAGGAGGACCCTGTGGCCGTCTCCCCCATTCTGGAAAGTGCCTCATAGACAGATTACAAGATGGGTGTTTTCTGGAAGCACCTAAGAAAACAGCAGTTCACTGAGATGCTGGTGGAGTCACACACAAACCCATAAAGAGGCGAGGTAACAAATGGAAGGTAAAATCCTACAGAATCGCAGCCCTCCCACGTGACAGTATTAAGTCTTGAGTTGCCGTGGTATTCTAGTTGTTTTTAAGTCTGGAAATATCTTTAGTACCAAGCCTTCTCATTTTGTCAGCCAGACCCCTGCTGTTCTTCAGGACATCTGCTCTTACTTTGGGGGAAACAGATTTAAAAGCTTTGCCTCTTCTAAGTAGCAACATTTTTACCTGGAAATTCCTGTAGCCTGTAGTATGGCTAGTTAGTGTTGCAGTTTGAATACACAGTATCTCCCATAGGCTCCTGTACTGGGTACTTGGTTGCCAGTTGATGGAGTTTGGCGGAAGTGATTGGATCCTGATGGCTCTGATGTAATCGATGTGCTAATCTCATGATGAGTTCATAGTATGATAGCATTACTCGGGGATCAAAAACGAGAAGGTGGGGCCTAGCTTGAAGTTGGCCTTTGGAGGTGGGCTTTTGCGTTTTGTGCCTTGTTCCTCCCACTGTGATACTCTGCTTCACTGAAGCTCAGAGCAGAGCCAAGGATTGTGAAGGGAAACCTTGGGCATTTTATCACAGTGACTCAGAGTCTGACAAACAGTATGCTTAGGCGATGATGAACAGTGAGTTAGCTTATTTGTTGGACGTACCGCCCCACATTTGTGTTCTCGTTGACTACATTGAAGCCTGCACTTAACACAGCATCTACCAAAGAAGGTAGGTGGTGTCCTTTAAACTGTCCTATTCAGTAGGGCAGCCCACGAGCTGCGTGTGATGGCTTACGTTTCAATGAGATGTGATTACAATGTTAGTTTGGGAGATGGCTCTCATGTTTCAGGTTTCCACAGCCACTTCTATGTAGTTTATACCATGTTGGACTTGTATCTAACTATTACCATCATTGGAGTCACGTAGACATTACATGGTGACATGCTTGTAATCCCAGTGCTGGTAGGAAGACACAGGTGGATCTGTGGGGTTCACTGGTCAACCTGCTTACTTGACTTGGCAAGTTCCATGTCAGTGAAAGACCTCATTTCAGAAAATAAGGTGGATGGCACTTATGGAATGACCCCAGGGTTTGTCCTCTGGCACACACATGTGCGTGCGTGTGTGTGTGTGTGTGTGTGTGTGTGTGTGTGTGTACACATGCACACCTGTGGACATGTGTGTACAAGCACACATGGGAAATCGGAACCTGAGGAGCTAGCTGGTTGTACTGACTATCGCAGGCACATGGATCATTGAGGAAATAGCTATAAATTTGTGGCGTTAGTTGAACTCACAGATAGCACTAGAGAATGCTAGACTTCCGGAATAACCAATTCCAATTATTTATTTAAACTGCCGACTCCCTGTCTGCCCCAGTATCATTTCTTGGTTATATTGCAAGTGAAGCCTGTTTCATCACCTGGTGAACTGAGAGTTAATTTTGAGTATTTGGAGGCTCCGAGTATGCCTCAGGGTGATGGAGCAAGCTTGGGATGGAAGTGAGGCACAGAGGTCTCTCTTTCAGTGCCAGCTGCTAGCTGATAACTCTCACTGAGCAAACACTCCATCTCACTGTGGCTCCCAGCTCTTCCAGTTGGACAGAAGGAAAATGTCACACTGTGGACAGAGATGAGTATCTTGGAGTCCTGGAAGCCACACAGGTTTCTTTTTACCCATGATCTGCCTCTTGACCTGACTTCAAAATGAAAGGCTTGGAAAGCTTTATTCATGTTGCTTTTCAAAAAGAACCAATACTGTTGTTCTCAGTGTCTGAAGCATAGCATTAATGCTTTCTGTCTTGTTTTTCATTTGGTAAAGTCAGTGATCCAGATTGCAACAATACACGTGTCCTTGTTGAATTTAGGAATTTTTAAATTTTGAAGGCCGATATAAAATAGTATACGTATTTTTGCTTTTTCCTGAATTTGTTGTCACGTGGAAGAGCCCTCCCTTCCACACATCTGTAGACCAGCCACCATCCTTGTCGTGAATTGGACCAGGCAGGTGTGGCAGCCACCAGTAACCTCAGCACTCACATCCCTAAAATGGGATCTTTGTGGCAAACTGGATAGCTAGGCCAGCTGGAATTGGTAAACTCTGGCTTCAGGGAGACACCCTGCCTCAGTGAAGTGGGGCCTCCACGTGCACACACATGCCACTACACAGATGTGAGCACATGCAATACACATACATAAAAACAAGTGAAAAAAAGAATCGGTATAAAAGGAATTAATTTTGGTTTTCTGTCCTGGATAACAACCACTTTCCAGAGCCACTTCTGCAGTGGTATTTGCTCTGCCCATGACCTTGGGTTACATGGCCCGAAGGAGGTGGTACTTCAAAGAGGGGAGAGAGGGGTCATGTGTCTCCTATGCCTTTTGAGAGGTCACATACAAGAAGCACCACCTCCTTTGGACCCTTATAGCCCAAGGTCATGGGAGAAGCAAATACCATTACACACTTCCCTTTTTTGCTGTCTCAGCTACTCAGTTTATTTCATTCAGAAGTCTTGGTATTTTCATCTCCAAACCCCAAGGGATACGGAGGATAGTTGAGTGACATCACTCGCAGACAGAGAGATGGGTGCACATGACACATTCCAACGTGCCTGCCATCCTTCCTCTGCTCTGCTTCCTCATTGTCACAGAAATTCAAAACCCAGGTGGGTTCTACTTGTCATGAAAGAGTCAGCAGCGCTCCAGAGAGCTGGGTGACTTTATTGTCACCCATGAAGTCTTCAGACTCAATTGCTCTGACATACAGTCAGCATTCCCACTGTGGCCTTCCTTCATGGAGACCTTCTTGTTCATACTTTGGCTGTAGATATTTGTCAGGGTTGACAAGTGGTTTCTTTCCTGTGGCAGTTCATGGTAGTAACTGAGCTTGACCTAAGCCATCATCAGACACAGGACAAGCCTGCTCTTCGTGATAATATAGATTGAAGATAGGCTCCACACTATCCTGTATCTTCACCTGAGTTTTTGAGGGCCCTGGGTGATGTCAGTACAGACTCGTGTAGACCAGACAGGCCCCTTGCTGGTTCATGATCCTTAGATGAACGTGTAGACAGCTGGATCTACTTGGCTTTCCTGTCTGTCTCCAATACTCTTGAGTTGTTTCCTCTCTACACTCTCCATCCCAGAACCCTGGCAGCTCTTTCTCTGCTTTCTCATCCTTATCACCAGGCAGCCACCTAGACCTATGGTCCTGTCTCCTGCTGGGCTGTGCCCTTCTTCCTTAGAGCAGTCTCCCTGTTGCCCATGGCCAGCTTGTCTACTGCCTCCCTTATCTATGTCACCCCTTACCAAGGAGAAGACCTCTTGGTGGGTTGGCTGATTACCCAGTGTTTGCTTAGTATCTTCCCCGACTTGGCTACCTCACTTAATACTAGGAAGGAATATGTTGGTGGAGAAAAGCTCAGAGAGGACGATATTGTGGAGGTTAAGGTCTTTGGAGCTAGAGGAAGAATGGCATTAAGTTATGCACGCATGATGTTATATACCCATTCATGCATGTCTACATTGCCATTTTCCTTCACCCTTGGAACAAAATGCAAATAGCTCACCATGCCCACCAGGCCTTTAAACTGGTGGAGGCTTATGAGACACTTGTCACTTCCCTTTGTTCACCAGTATTGACCTAAAAGCTAGCACTTCCAGAGAGCCTTTCTATTCCTAAATGACTATTTCCATGTCCCTCGGTGGCTATTTCCTGTATCCCTCTGGCTATTTCCCATGTCCTTCAGTATCTATTTCTGATATCTATAAGTGACTATTTCCCATGTCCTTCAGTGTCTATTTCTGATATCTATAGTGACTATTTCCCATGTTCCTCGGTGGCTATTTCCCATGTCCTTCTATGGAGGATTTATTAAGGCAACTCCACGTAGTTAAAAAGGAGGTTTATTTTGGAGTAACTTACAGCCAGTAAAAGGGGTTGGTTACAGGATCCGGGAGAGGTGAGGTGCAGTCCATCTGGGTTCTCTGGAGAACTCTGATCGATCTACTATCCAGCCTCCAGGATCCCCAGCACATCCAGGATCACCAGGAACCAAAAGAGAGCTGGCACATCTGGATCTCGGGTCTTAAGGGCTCCCGTCTCAGCTCTACCTCAGGGGCAGGTCATAGGTAGGCGTGACAGCTCAGAAGCCTCACTGCAGGTAGTGCTTCCAGGTCAAAGCTGGAACAGCTACCCACCACATCCTTCAGTGGCTATTTCTTGTGTCCTTCATTGGCTAGTTCCCATGTTTCTCAGTGGCTAGTTCCCATGTCCCTCAGTGTCTATTTCCCATGTCTCTCAGTGGCTATTTCCTGTGTCCCTCGGTGTTCATTTCCCTGTGTGCATGTGCGAATGTTGTTTTCCCCTCTCAATAGATTTCGAGACAGTTGTGGGCAGACATGATGCCTTCTTCGTTTTGGCCTTGCTGTCTCTCCTAATGCCTAGCATACAGTGTCAGTCTGATGGTCTCAGGTACTTATAAGGACAAGCATTGTTTTCTTTTAGTAGAGGTAGCAGCACCAGGCTGCAGTGTGCAGAGCAATCCAGCCAGAGATCCAGTGGAGGGGGTGTATGTGTTGGGTGAGATATTGGCTTGCATGGGATTTAAATGTTTGTTCTCAGTAGTCACAGCCTCCATTACATAATTATTTATTTTTACCAAGTTCCCAAATGTCTTAATTAGGCCCATCATATGTTATGAATTCTATTTCTGGGCGTTGTGGGAACAGCAGTTCCTACTGCTTTTTCTCCCCCCTGTCTGAGCCATTTCACTCAGTGGGATGATATTTTATAACTCATTAATGTTTGTGGTACTGTGTGCTCAAATATTCCATGTCAGCTGTCAGCTGTCACTGGTATCTATCCCACAAACCATCAAAATTGACTCTCATGCCAGGTGAGATCTATGCCAAGACTTGGTGTGAATCCAGTGGCCAGCAGGAGCCACGTGCTTGGCCTGGAGTTTGTCCATGTGGGCAAGTCAGTCCAGCAAACCTTTCTACCCCAAAAGAAAGATTCAGTGTCAGTGTTAACGCTGGCCAATGGTAAGGACTGAAGGTTAGCACAGTATGAGAGATCTTAGTGGGTTAGCCCTGCCCTGGAAACAGTTTCATTGCTACCTGTGTGAATTTTGTACCCAGTCTCCTGCCTAGAATGTTCATTAAAATATGTCGGTTTCCTATGATAGAAGAAGGCGTCTATCTGAACCTTCACACAAGCAGCCTCTAAGAAGTACCGCTGCTTTTTCTGTGTTCAGGTTCGGTGTATGTCACCTGGGCCAGAGAAAGCAGAAGGTGAAACTCTACGGACCCCCGTCTGGACAAGCAGCTGCTGGGTGCTGTGATTTTCGTAGGGTTTTCCCTCACAGGACTGTAGAAGAGCCTGCCCCATCCTGGAGGTTGTCATTGACTTCAGTCCCGAGGGAGTAACCTGACGCTATCTCACTAAAGGTCCTGTATCCAGGACTATCAGCATCTGTTGCTACAGGGACCCAGGAGATGGAATTGATATAAGTCTGGGCAGGAGCTGGGAGATGTATGCTCTTATAAAGGAATAAAGAGGTGGCTACCTCTGTTTCTTTATCCCTATACATGCCCCGCCCTGCCTCCCCTTCATTCTGTAGTCTAGTTCAAACCTTTAATGTGGGTAGATGGAGATAAATTTTCTTTGGGGGAATGAGGTTAGCAGAGGATGATTTATCACCACCCAAGCTTTGCTTCTAGAGGACTCTCCCACTCTGCATGGCTAAGCAGGCCAGGCCCCATCCTCAGGCCCTGAGACTGGTGCTATGGGTGTACCTCCTCCCTAACACTCAGAGCTGACCTTTGTTGAGATGTTTGTTCTTGTTCTTCAATAAAATGGTTTGTTGGTCATGCAGAGCCTGTGGAGCTGAATTCCTGACTCACAGAGGGACTGTCATGACGGGCAGCTTTCCGCGGGATCACATTCCGCCTCCTGGTACTGGGCACCACTCTCCTTTGTCCACTTCTGATCATCGTGATAAATTACCTAGTAGAATCTGCTCAAAGGTCTGGTGATATATTGTGTACCCTAATAAACTTGCCTGAGGATCAGAGGACAGAGCCAGCCATTAGATTAGACATAGAGGCCAGACAGTGGTGGCACACACCCTTAATCCTATCACTCAGGAGGCAGAGATCCATCTGGATCTCTGTGAGTTCAAGGCCACACTGGAAACAGAGCCAGGCAGTGGTGGCACACACCTTTAATTCCAGTGCTGGGAAGCACACACACTTTTTAATCCCAGGAAGTGATGGCAGGGCGGATAAAGGTATATAAGGTGTGAGGAAACAGGAACTAAGGCATTTCAGCTGAGACCCTTTCAGGTGAGGACTCAGAGGCTTTCAGTCTGAGGATTCATGGAAACAGTATCGGCTGAGGAGTTGGCAAGGTGAGGCTGGCTGTGGCTTGCTCTGCTTCTCTGATCCTGAGGCAAGCTTTGTTAGGGTACACAATATATCACCACGTAAAGGTTTATTTGGTCTTGGGGTTTGAGAGGTTCTGTCCATGATTGTTTGGGTCCATACTACCATGGGGCAAGGGGCATGTGGCAGAGGAAGTCAATCACCCTATGGCTACAAGAAGCAAAAAGGATAAAAGTGAGGAGGGCCAGAGTCCCCAGTATCCCAAGGGTGTAGTCCCTAGTGGCCTAACCCAGAAATTCCAGTAATCCTCCAGGCTGCCAACTGAGCCTTTAGCATGTGGGCCTTCCTTTGTGGGGACAGTTTGGTGGTTCCCCACACACCTGGGTTAACACAGCACCACCCCACACCTCGCTCTCAGCCTTTGTGTGTGTCTTTCCGACCTCCAGGTCTCGAGTCCTCAGAGCGAGTGTCCCTCCCAGCTCCTTGTTGGTTACTCAAAAGAAGGGTCTGTGTAGACAGCTCCAAGTTGACACCCTTTGGCCCAGATTCTCCTCCATATTTTCTTGGAGAGTGTCTTGAAGAACATGGAGACAAAGCTTCTCTTGAGGAGAGTCCCTGGAGCAAACAATAGCTCCTGTGTTCCTCACAAGAACCTCTTTGGAGCACAAACTAAACAGTGGGTGGACCTTGGAAAGGCTTTCCCAAGAGTAGGAAGCAGAGTGTAATTATCTTCCCCTGCAGGGGGTTTTCTGTTGACATTTCCTGGTCTACAGAAAGCACAGTGTGTGTGCGCCCTTCAGTGTGATGTTCTGGAAGCATCCACAGCCATTGCAGCATACCGTACTTGCTGTAAAGAAGGTAAAAAGTAGCCATTTATTACACAAGTAGGAGGTAGTGAGAACCACTGAATTCAGTGTTTTAACCCGAAGTCTTAACATACTCCTGTTTTTCCCTTAGAGTAACCCTGTAATTTTAAGTTAAAGAAATGGGTCCCCAATTCATAGCAGATGCTGCAGAGTACTTAGCAAGAATGAAATGTTGGGTAGAAGAAACCATAGGGAGAAATTTTGTGTCTGTTAAAACACTAAATAGCATACTAATAAGTGGTCTAGAAGTACATCCTTCAATACAGTGCTCTATTACTCTGTGACAATTTGTAAATGAAGTGAGATTTCAAATACAGTTGTACTAGCCATACTCAAGAGCACAATAGCAATGTGTGGGAGCCTATGTGACCACCTATGGCTTATGGCTACTCAATTAGCTCAGTTCTGAAACATTCCCTTCATCCTGGAACATTATATCAGGGCAGCATTGGTGAAGAATATAACCTAAGAATCTTCAGTGATCAGTATTATTCACTGTCATCCAGTCCAATGTCTAAGCACTGAGAAAGGATTGAAAAATATCTTATTCTGTGACGGCCCAACCATCCCAGGGTAGTACAGGGGCTCCATGTTTTTGACACTCCATTTTTTTTAAACCGTTCATGTCAATTCTAGTGTTGATTGAGCGCAGTAACTATGTAGTACATAATCCTGTTATGGGAACATGGTTGCTTCCTTGAAGGACACTTAGAGAATAGGACTGATTTTAATAAGAAATGGAAGAAGGGTTTTAAATGCATGAGATAGATAAGAAGTAGCCGGCAGAGTGGGAAGCCGAGACATTGTAAACTCTTGAAGCTCTCCATGTATGCTCTGATCTGGGGGGTCTTTGTAAACATGGCTGGATTACTAACCTAGTACTTAGAGTCGGTTGTTTTCTTTGTTGGTGAGGAGCAGGAGAAAGGTGGTTATCCTGTTCTCACGTAGACCAGGCATGCTGGATAAATATTTACTAAGCTGACAAGGCCTGCAAGAACAGGACTCAGTTGTGGCTGCCCAAGAGGTGGTAGTGTTCTCCTCATAAATGAGCACAGCTTCATGCGGCCACTGCCTGCCAAACTACGAGACTCAAAGTTACATTTCAGGGGAAGTGAAGAGAGTCTGCCTAAAAAATACCCCTAAGGACATGTGAGCCCTGCTCTCAGGTACCAGGAAACATTCAGTGGTGACTTTGAAATTCATGGGAAGAATTATAGGCCTGATACAGTCCAGAGAAAGGCTTGAGCGTGCCTTCAAATGGCATGAAGAAAGTGATATCCAAGCTCACTCTTTACCTGGATGTATTGAAATCAAGCCAGAATGTTGCAGTGACAAGGTACAGCAAGAAGAGATGGGGCTTGAAGCCCCTGGGGCTTGAAGACAAAGCAAGGGCTTTACAGGGCTGTACAGGGCTGCTCCGGCCAGCATGGAAGATGCTCTCTGCTGTCCGGGGACAGGATTCACAGTGCTATTTAGTGGAGACAGTCGTTTTATAGTAGGCGGCCATTTCACGTATCCAGGTCTTTCTGTTTCTCCTGCGGCTGAGTCCACAAACCATTTTGATGAAGGTTAGCTTTCCAGATGTTTTTGGACTGTGAGTTAAATGTGACACTATGTTGATCCACTTGTCTTTTTTTCTTTGCCAACAAGTATACTTGGGTACATAGAAACCCGTCCACCTGTTACTATTTCCCCCTCTGTGAGGAAAGACAGGACGGATGGACACCGAATCATTGCGTTTGGAGTGTATGTCCAGAAGTCAGTTCCAAAGAGTTTGGGTTTGGTTTTGTTCTGGCAGGAGCAGAAAGCATATCTTCTTTAAAACAAAACAAAAATTTGTGTCCCTAAAGATTTTTATTTCTCAGGTCTGTATCTGCTTACCCTACAGGCTGTATTTTGAATATAATGAATAGGATCACTGTTTTGTGCATCTCACTTGGTATAAGTTGGTAGTCTTGCAAGGCAGACTTAGTCTCTTTTTTAATCTATGGCACAAACTTCACACATCGTTGATTGGTAGTGGCCGAGGCAACACCGTTTAGATAGAGGGCAGGCAGCACCATTCAGAGTGTTCTCAGCAGACACAGAGGAAGGAGGGGTGAACAGTCATCACTGAGAGCCCAGGCTTACCGTTCTTGCTCCCTGGAGACAGCTAGGAGTTGAAGGATGTTCACTGAGTCACCTGTTCTGCTCATCAAGCCCTTGTTTGTCAATGAGAGACCTTTGAAAACAATGGAGGTCTTCCTCTAAGACTAACCTGCTGGGTGTCCATCTCAGGGTCCGCTTTAGGTGAGTCAGTTTGTAAACATATTCGACTGGTTGATCGTGTTCACTGGGGTCTTGAATGTTTTCCTCCATTCCAAGGTGGTTGGTATTGTTTATCTAAGCTACATTCCAAGGTGGCTGGTATCGTTTATCTAAGCTAAAAATTTTAGTCCAAAAGTAAAGGTCAGTTCCGATTTGGTAACTGAGCTGTGTTAGTTAGGATGTCCAGCCTGAGAAGTAATGAATGTTAAAATTCTTAAGCCATAATATTTATATCTGGGATGTTAGGGTATCTATCTGTGTGTGTGTGTTGTTCTGAGACTTTTGTTTTTTGCTTAAAATTTATACAGGACATACTTGCAGTTATTCTAAAGAGTCATAAACTTGGACAACCTTAGGCAACTGCCTAGTCTCTGGCCCATTGTGTGTCTTTGGAGTATCTGGGCGCTTTTGAACAAATGGGGATGTCCAGGTGACATGTGACACCTGTGGGCTTAATGGAAGTCCTGGCCTGAGAGAACCTGGGATCTAGCTGAAGGGTCTTCATTCTCCTCATCTCTGAGGACATCCTGGATGTCTCCAATAAGAACATCCTGGATTTGACCTCCCCACTCTTCCTGTCTGGACCCCACACTCCTCCCTTTCCCATGTTCCCTGGGTGCAGGCTCCTCCCCGCACATGCTCATTCTCCTCTTCCTGGTTTGGCATTTGTACACACTGTTCTCTGCCTTCCATTTCCCAGCTCTTCCATTCCAGTTCCCAGGATAAAATAACATTTCTTTTAAATTAGAGCACTCCTCCCCAGGCTGGGCAGACATGGGAATTCTTTTAATTCACAAAGGCTGCTGAAGACAAGGACCCTGTTCCTGCCCATCTCCTCATACGTTGTGTTCAAACAACACTTGCTGATGAGCTAGTGCACTGGGAATAGCAGCTGCCTTCGCTTCTGAGTCCCATTAAAGTGCTTGTAAACTATAAAGCGTTTTGCAACTATAAAGTGATTTAAATGACTTTAGAGGATGGTGATTAAGTGGTGTTCAAATGACAGCAGATGAATCTCCATTTGTCACCTTCCTGTGAGTCCAAGTCAGAATGAGGGCCCTGGTGTGTTATTTATTATTTAGAGAACTGGCTAACCGCTCTGTAGGTGGTTGGGGAGCCTTCCCGTGAGGAGGGAACAGAACGTCCAGTCTCCCCGTCTCTTTCACACGGTCCATTTTGAAGCTTGCAGCACAGTGAGTAAATTAGTGAGTGTGTTTGCCCAGGGCAGGGTTCTCCAGGTCCAAACCCTGGTCCAGATAACACCCTCGGACTTTTATGTGGACCTGCAGCTCTCGAGGCCATCTGGGCATGCGGTTTTGTGAAGCAATTATGTTGCAGGTGTGCGATGGAGATGACGTCATGGCTTAATTATTTGGTGAAGTAGCAGGCATTCTGAGCTGAGTAGGGCTTCATGCTCTTCCAGGCTTTTGTGTGTACCAGTTTGTTCTTTGGAATTTTAACACAACCTGGGGTGGAAGGAAAGACATTTATTGCAACTGTAGCCAGCTGTATACAATAATTTTAGCATGTCAGCCTGCCCTAATTTTAAATGGAGTCATAAGAAAATCTTCCTGATTCTCTTTAAGAGTTGCTGGTACAGAAGGAGGGTGGTGTTTCTGAACTCTCTGGAGTGCTAGCAAAATCGGGGTGATGTGTGCAGTTGGAGAAGGCACCTGCCTCTCCTCAGTGCCCTGTCACCAAGCTCCGAGAGAGAATATTAAATTCTACTTTAGGTTCTCCTTAGCAGCATTCATCTGTGTGTTCAAGGTCATCCTTAGTTACATAGACTGCTCATGGGGCAGCCTGCGCTGTGTGAGACTTAGTACCCCAAAATACAAAATAAGGAAAAGAAGGTATAAATGATGTTTAAATTTCTTTGAGGATTTAATTTGGGGTGGGGTTGTACAGTGTAGTGGTAATGCTGACAGCAGACCCCAAAGCTTCACGCAGGCTGGGCACATACAACAACCAAACTTAGTCCCTGCTGGTCGGCTCTTGAGTGAGCTTTCCATCATGCTTTCTGTTACAGAAGATCTCCAGCAGAGCCAGTTCCTAGAGTAATCCATGTTCCCTATAGCCAGCTGGCCAATAATTTGCATTTAAAATTCTCCTTTGCATTAATTTATTTTGAGGGACAGGTGACATGTCATGGCACATGGATGTCACAGGACAATCTTCTGAAGTAGGTTCTCTCTTTCCAACATTTGGTTCCTGGAGATGGAACTCAGCTTGCCAGGCTCCATGACAAAAGCCCCTAGCCTCTGAACCGCCTCCGACTCCGATGTACATTTTAGTCTTGATGACTGATGAACACAGTAGAACAGAAACAGATGAACCATAAAGCATGCCACTGAGGAAAGAGACAACCCAGACTTCCCCTGGACGGCTGTGCTGGGTAGGCCCCCAGCCCCACACTGGACAGCTGAGGGGTCCTGGGTAGGCCCCCAGCCCCGCACTGGACAGCTGAGGGGTCCTGGGTAGGCCCCCACCCCCGCACTGGACAGCTGAGGGGTCCTGGGTAGGCCCCCAGCCCCGCACTGGACAGCTGAGGGGTCCTGGGTAGGCCCCCTATTTTTGAGGACCTATCATGTATACTAGGAATTTTGTGAACATTTCTTCTCTTAAGCCCCTTGTAGTATAATTTTGTTTTTAATTAAAATATTTTGGGATGTGCACATAGGTTTATATCCATGTTCACATATATGTGGGTGTGTATGTGTGAGGATACACATGCACATGTACACACACGTGTGTGCCCTAGGCTGCTGTCAGGAGTCATCCTCAGTCACTTCCCACCCTAGTTATCGAGGCAGAGTCTCTCAGCTGAACCCAGAGTTAGCTGATACAGCCAGCCAGCTTGCTCTGTGGTTTCCTGTCTCAGCCTTGCGAGCCCTGGAATTTCACACCCACCTGTATGTGCATCAGTTTTAGGGACCCGAATCTGCTCTTCACACTCATGTGGCAAGCACTTTCTCTACCAAGCCACTTGGCCCCTAAATTAGCATTTTAAAGAAAGCTTAGTTAGCCCCATGAAGAGTGAGGATGCCTTTGTTCACCTCGCCTGAGGTTTCGCGCTCCTGCATGTCACTGTCCGTGTCCTGCAGTGTGGGTTCTGACCATGGGCTCTGTGCCCACATGAAGCCTGGCTCAGGATGACCGTTGACACTCCTTGTGGGAGTCTGTGGGAGTCCAGCTCCTACCTTTCCCACCTTTTCTAGGGTTCTGAGGAGGAGGAGGAGGAGGAGGAGGAGGAGGAGGAGGAGGAGGAGGAGGGAAAGAAATATTAGGTAGAAAGAGAGACCTAGATGATGAGAAGAAAGACAAGACACAGGATAGCTTCAGGAGGGCCTGGGTCAATACCTAACAGCCCCCTCGTTTATTCAAAAGGACTTTTTATAATATGTCAAGGGGAGAGGCAAAAAACCTCCCCTTTGCAAGATCAAAGCACACTGTACAGCCAAGTGTAGACCCTTCCAAACACCTAAACACGCCCATGGCAAAATCATCATCTTATGCAGCCCTTCTGGGTAAAGCCAGCCCAGATTCTCTGATCCTGAGTGGGGTCTCACTGGATAGCCTCTGTGGCCACAACTCCTCCAGGTTCTGTTTCCATCCCCTGCTGTGTAATTTTGTAGCGGCAAAGCCATCCCCTGGGCTCTTCTTTGTGACTTACCTTTGTTTTCAGTTACTTTGTGTCTTATCTGCCAGCTGTTCCCAGGAATATAGGAAGTCCTTATCTGTGCTGGGTCAGTGTGGCAACACTTTTGCCCCTTCATGTAGAGACTTAGTCTCATCCTGTGCTTACTAATGCTTTGGTTATGACATCCATGCACTATAAAGGAGGTCTTGAACACAGTCCCCAGCCTCGTAGGGGCTAAGAGCGACATGAAGGAGCCTTTTGCCATCCTGTCACACTGGCTTGTGTAATGATATAGATGAGCTTCAGCTGTCACTGATGAATGAGTGGCATGCTTCCTGTAGGAATGTGGAAACAGGAAGTAGACAGTGAGGGAGTTGGGGAGTCCTGTGATTATCGGGCTTTGTGGACTCGTAGCTGAGTAGAGCTGCAGTGGAGCAGGGCTGCAGTGGAGCAGGGCTGCAGTGGAGCAGGGCTGCAGTGGAGCAGGGCTGCAGTGGAGTAGAGCTGCAGTGGCTCAAACAGTGTAGCTGCCAGGTGCAGGAGTGTGCTGCTAAGAGCCATCAACTGGAGGGACCAAGGGCAGAAATTGGTGCCATTGGTGGACAGTGATGGAGCCCTGGGCACATCAGCCCCGTGATGTGCAGTTTCAGAAAATATTGATTCGACTCTTTTTTTTTTTTTTTTTTAATAAAGCTATTAAGTTGTTTTGAGTTCTGGCAAAGAAAGCATTGCATTCCCTATAAAAGAAATTATTTGAGCTCATACAAACTTAACAAAAGAAAAGAAAGAATTCTACCATGCAGAGGTAGCCGTTAGGATAAGTCTGATGTCTGTTTTTCTCGACATTGAATATCCTATTAATATTGACCTTTGCTGAACGCGGCCTTTTCTCTGCCCTATTTGCACACCACCTCTGCCACGCACTGAGAACGAGTCGGTCCCCAGCCAGGAGACATAAAAACATGCTTCTGCTGGCTCCATTTCATAGATGGCTCCCAGCAGGTGTGGGTGGGATGTGTAGGGCTTCTTGTTGAAGTAAGAGCTTTGACATTATACATTCAAATTCTTTTTTCCTCATTTAGTCTATAGAAGACTCGGAAGCCTTGAGCATTATACACAGAGTTTTGATCCTGAGTTGCAGAATAATTGCTAAAGAACTACATTAAAGTCTTTGCTCCAAGAATATACTTCAAAACTTCAGTTCATAACCTGTAGGAACTTTGGTCCAGAACTGACATCCTTGCTTTTTCCCTCCTTTCTGGAGGTGGGAAATGGCCATCTGTGCTGTCTGGCTCAGCTGGCTTTGTGGGGTGCCGATGACATCGAGCTCTGGGGTCAGTGTCTTTCCAGTCTCTGAGTAGCTGAATCCCTCCCACTGAGTTTTCATGGCTGCTTCCCTGGCAGTGCAAGGAGGCAGGCGGGTGCTCTGGACCCGCTTGTTAGAGCACCCAGGAAGTGTGTGTCAGGTGCTTTTCAAATGGGTCGACTTCCAGGGCAGTGTTCTGGTCTGTAACACTGTATTCCTGAGTGCGCACGTGTGTTCTAAACATGGAGGGCACGTTTGCGTTCTTCAGTGCCCCCTTACCATGTAGTTCCCCCAGAAATCCCATCCTTTGGAGCTGGAGGACCTGCTTCCCATTTTTTTTTCCTAGTAAAAAAAGCAACATCATTAGTGACATTTTGAAAACTGTGTTGTGTTTTCAAATACACATGGTGCTCTTTATGCGTCATCATTTCTCAAGTCCTGAGGAGAGATGGCCACACAGTTGGCTTGGTCAAGGGCTTCAGATTTCTGTGATCAGTAGTGACCTTATAGAGTTACCATTACAGGGAGACTGTTAATGCATCCTACGTGATGGGTCTTGACCTAGATAATTTCCCTAGTCTTTCCAAACCTGAGATTGGCAGTTCTCAAGTTGGTGTGTACCAGTGGTTGACACCGTGGGGCCATCTTGCACGGAGGGGATACGTAGGAATGCCTGGAGCCAGTTTTGGTCTTCAAATGACATCTACTGGGAAGGACAGTACTCATCACCCTACAGTGTGTAACTTAGTTGGCCACAGAGAACCGTGGACCTCACAGGTGACACAGATTCTAGGCTAGAGGAAGCCTGGACAGGCAATAATAGTTCCAGCTGCCTGACTGTACTTCCTTTTCTCTGTTGGGCTTGTAGGGTTTTCTCTGCCATGTGTCGCTTCTACACCATTTACTGCTGGTTCTCTGGGTGGTCAGAGAAACCTGTAGGAGGGGAACAGCTTCTGTTGGTGAGGTAACTGCAGTGGGCCAAGCTCACTGTGATGTGGTAGGTTCCTGAGGCAGGTTAACATGGCCCATTCTCCTCTTTGGTTTTGGAGTTTTCCTGGCATTTGTTGATCTTTGTGTAGTCGAGGTATGTCATTCATGTTTCCCTACATTGTTGGTTGGGCACTGTTTAACCTTTCTAAAGTCAAACACCTAAGAGAGTCGAGCCTGGAAAACCAGCGAAGCTGCCTGTAGAACTCTCTTGCCTTTTGGCAGGAAATAAGCCTAGAAATGATGCATACAGAGGATGCTCACTGTTCTTAAGAGCAGATCTCTCAGTGGGTAAAGCTCCTGCCATGTAAGCATGAAGGCTGAGCGTGGATCCCTGGACACATACACGTCTGCAGTCTCCATGTTTCTACTTTAAGATGGGAGGTGGAAACAGAAGACTCCCCAAAGTGTGCAGGCCCGCTAGGCCAGCATAGACAGCATGTGACCCACTGGCCTGGCATAGGCAGTGTGAAATAGAAGGTAATCCTCTGGCCTCCATATGCATGTCCCATGCCTGCCGCATGAACATACATTAGCACACAGAGAAAGATGGAAAGGAAATAGGTGTTTTATTGTTTATTTATTCATGGGTACACATGTGGAGCACATGGCTTAGACCTCTTTACAAAGTACAAATGAAGGCTGTCCTCCAAGCAGGAGGCAGGGCAAGGAGGAGAAGGTTGCCTGGAGCAACCTCACTAATTAGAGTGACCAAATTTCACAAACAAAACAGAGCAGCAGGGCTGTGGCCATTAAAATTCACAGGGAAGCCTCCTTTCCCTTGCAGCTGGGTTCCTTTTAAGGAGCGCTTGTTGTAGAAACACCTTAATTTTGACCCCTACACAGACCTAGTCAGAGTCCTCCTTCCCTCCCCTGGAGAGAGGAAGGAAGTGGAGAGGCACTTTCCAGGCTTCATTCCCCACCTTGGCCAGGTGACTGTTGCTCCCCTTGACCAGAAAGCCACAATTAGGTCTGAGGCAGGTGGAGAGAGTCATCCCCACCACTGCTGTGCCCGGGGCCGAGGTGTGACACTGGTGAAGCCCCTCTGGAGGAATTCGCGCTCACGTCCATTCCTCTGCTTTCTTGCTTGTTCCATTTCAACCCCTATTACCATCATCCGTTGAAGCACTGAGGACCAGAATAGACAAAGGTGCCCTTCCTCCAAGGGCAGATCCTCCTGATGGTGATCATGCAAATGCCAGCCACCTTATCCCTCAGTCCACAGACACCACAGCCTCTGTGTTAGGGCTTTTTTCCCTTAGCAGAGTGGTCCATGTGGAGAAGAGGCAAGCTAGGGAGTTCAGGGACTGCCTAGATCCCATTGGCATGAAAATGAAGCCCATGGTGACCAGTTAGGGATGCTGAGGGAGTGGGGTCCGCTTGATAGTTCCCCTTGGCCCTGGAGAGCAGTCAGTGCAGATTTCTGTAGCTGTTTCTCAGTAGAGAACACGGTCAGGCAAGCCTCAGTGTAGAGAGTCTCAACTCAGGAACGGAGTTGGGGTCTGGATTCTTCTGGTAGGGAGGAGGTGATTAGTGGGCCCGGGGGAGCCGTCATAATTTTTATAGTTGTGCTTTGTGGGGAACAGGGCGTCTTTGATTGTAAAGGGACTCGGAGTGACATTTATATTGATTAGATGTGCTGTGTTCACAAACCTCAGAAGCATGCTAAGTGACAGAAGCTTTGAAATAACAAGATTGTGCCTAAACAAGACCTGTATAGAGGCCAGTCCTGCTGAGGGAACTCTCACAAAACACCACCCCTAGATGAAAAGCTACAATCAGTGGCTGCTGAGAATGGGCAAGTAAGTCCTCTGTAGGCGTGAGTTCCCAGATGGGTTTTCAAATCCCAAGTGGTCAGCCCTAAATATATGTACATACAAATAACACTGAAGGGACCTGATGGGTTGTATTTATATACACATGTGTATACATATGTGTAACAGTAACTCTTAGAAGGGTCTTGAATTTCAGAAACAGTAGGGAGACACTGGAAGGTTTGAAGGGGAAAGGGGTAGAGAGAGAGGTGTGGGAATGATATAAATATTGTACTCATGTATGGAATTCTCAAAAAACTGTAAATACGTTTTTAAAAAGAAGTCAGGTATGAACGGTTCCCTGTCGGCTGGCTCTTGTAATGAGAAGTGTTCTGGCCTAAGGCAGATAGACAGTTGGTTATCTGGGCCTGGGAGGGGGACGGCACTTACCTACCGACTGGCTCCAGGGGGAACAGAAGTGTTTTTGAACCACATTACTTTATAAAATAGCTATACTTCAAATGATTGGATTTTACTGAACGTACATTATGCTCCAGTAAAACTGTTAACATTGTACTTTGAATTTTGTTTAGGGGGCTCATAGAAAGGGTGGAGGGCCAGCAGAAAGGTTTCTATGAGATGAGGTCATTCTTCATGTTCGGAGAAGCATGTTTGGGAATGGCGCTGTTAGGACTTGGAGGGTGGATTTGTTTTGTTGTTTGTATATAGTTACAGGTTTCATTACAGCGTTCCCCTTCATGTCTCACTCTTCTTCCTCTGCACCTCCCCCAGTCTCCCCACTCCCAACTTCCTGCCCCTAATAGTCCCCTTTCTTCCATTGTAAGATTTGAAACTTTTATTGATTATTTTTATTTTGGGGGTGTATGGTATGCATGTGTGAGTGTGAGGATGTGTGTGAACATGCAGGTACCTGCATGCTCAGAGGCCAGAGCAGGACTTGAGACTGTTTTCCTCTGTGGCTCTCTTCCTTGCTACCTTGAAAGAGGGTCTCCCATTGAAATGGGAATTCACCATTCCAGGTTGCTGCTCGGGCAAGTTCTTAGTATTTGCTTGTCTCCACCTCCAGTCTGTGATTACAGACATGTGTAGCCACGCCTGATGATGTATGTTGGAGCTGGGGATTAGAACTCCAGCTCCACACGCTTACAGAACAAGAACTCATTCCCACAGAATCTTCTCCCTCGTCCAGACATGATGCTTTTAAACACAGAAGTCCTGTTCTGAACCAAACTTACTTCCTTACAGTAATAGACATCATGACTCCCATTTTCACCATCTGAAATACTTAATATATATGTCAACTCACAGTTCCTATGTATAGGATGTAAGTTTCTGTGCACAAGAAAGCCACGCCAATTGAGCTATTTGTGTTCAGTAGAAGTTAGTGAAATCGATAGGTTTAAAAGGTGTAAAATTCTATAATCTCCCATTTGGAAAGGACTTTAAAGGTTAAAAACCGGAAAACAGATATCACGAAGAATAGCAGATGATAAGAATTCTGAGATTCTACACTCTTTGGCTGGCTGACCAAGGGAAATGTATCATGCCGCATTGACAAGGAAGTGCTGGTCATCAGATTTCACTCATTGCCTGACCGTAGTGCGGGCTGGAATGTCATTCCCAGGGCTCTCCTCTCCTGGTTTTCCTTTGTGCTTCCTGGTCCTGCCTTGAATTTTGGGAAATGAGCTGAGGGTCACCCTAGGCCTAGTGTGGACAGTCTGTCAGACTCACTTCCCCTCACCCAGGGTAAACAGTCTCAGTGTGTGACACAGCCCTCTCTGGAAGGTGTCCTTGATCTGCCAAGCCTGCTTTGAAGTCAGTGACATTTCTGGGTGATGGGGCAGGACAGTGTCACTGCTTAATTGAAGGCTTGTATCTTCACCCACATTCACCTGGAGTATTCTTTATGATTTTTATTCCTCTAAAAATAAGATGGGCAGAAAGGTTTTTAATGGTTTGCAGGATGTATAGTTACATGCACACATATGCTTGTGCACATGTAATTGTTATTTGCACATACATGCACAGGATGTGTAGTTATATACACATATGCTTGTGCACATGTAATTGTTATTTGCACATATATATACAGGATGTGTAGTTACATGCACACATATGCTTGTGCACATGTAATTGTTATTTGCACATATATACACAGGATGTATAGTTATATGCACACATATGCTTGTGCACATGTAATTGTTATTTGCACATATATACATAGGATGTATAGTTATAAGTACACATGTTTGTGCACATGTAATTGTTATTTGCACATACACGCACAGGATGTGTAGTTACATGCACACATATGTTTGTGCACATATAATTGTTATTTGCACATATATACATAGGATGTATAGTTATATGTACACATGTTTGTGCACATATAATTGTTATTTACACATATATGCACAGAATGTGTAGTTATATGCACACATATACTTGTGCACATATAATTGTTATTTGCACATACACACAGAATGTGTAGTTATATGCACACATATGCTTGTGCACATATAATTGTTATTTGCACATATGCACAGGATGTGTAGTTATATGCACACGTTTGTGTATGTGTAGATCAGAGGTTAGCACAGGTGTCTTCTTCAGTTGCTCTCCAGCTTGTTTTTTGTTTTTTGAGACAGAGTCTGTGTGGCTCTGGCTGGCCTGGAACTCACGATACAGACAAGGCTGTCCTGGAACTCAAAAGGATCAGCCTGACTCTTGAGTGCCAGGATTGAAGGCATGTAACATCATGCCCAGTTCTATCTTATTTTTTAAAAAGATACATTATTATGTGTGCAAGCCTGAGTGTGTGCATATGTGTGTGAGCCTGAGTCTGTGCATGTGTGTGTGAGCCAGAATGTATGTGTACGTGAGCCAGAATGTATGTGTACCATAAGCGTGCAGGTACCTATAGAGGCCGGAAGAGAGGGCAGACCCCCCTTGGAACTGGAGGTACAGGCAGTTTTGAGTTCCCTGATGTGGTGCTTGGAGCTAAAATCTGGTCTTCTGCAAGAGCAGCAAGTGTTCTTAACCACTAAGCCATCTCTCCAGCTCCTCCATTTAATTAATTAGTTAATTGATTAATTTTTGACAGGGTCTCATTCAATCTAGAGCTTGCTGATTCAACTAGATTGCCTGGTCAAGGAGGCCCAGGCAGCCTCCTGTCTCCACTCCCCTGGTGCTGGGGTGACTGGTGCTACTCAGACACCCCAGCTACCCTCCTGGATGATGACTTCTCTCTTGGGAAAACTGTTGCTCAGTGGCCAAGCTTTTTGTTTGCTCTCTGCATTGCCAAGATCTGAGGTAGAGAAGGGGCAGGTTGCTGCTAGCATTTTTGTTTTAATTTTAATCCTGTGGGAAGAAATTGCGGAATGTTCTTGCTCATTTGAAAAGAGGTTAAAGGAACTCAGTGGAATAATGAGCCCCCGCCGGGCAGTGACTTTGTAAATAGAGGAGGCTCTGGGAGACAGGGCCTGTTTTATGTACATGGGGGTGGGTAGGACCCAAGTTGGAAAAACATTTCCTACCCAAGACCAAGAAGAGCAAATCTTCAGACAGGGCAGAGAAGTTGCCCTCAATTGCCCTGTGTTGAGGCTCTTCCCACCTGCTCTCAGCTGCTCCCATCAGATAGCTCAACTTAAGTCTTAGTTTCTGACTTGGTTACAGAGAAGTGGACAGGCTTTTCTTTCATGCAGTGCTCAGGAATGGGTTGAATCTCTGCCTCTTCAAAAGAGCCAGTGTGGTTGCATACACCCATTATCCCAGCACTTTGGAGGCTCAGGCTAGAAGATTTCATTTTTGAGGCCAGACTGGACTCTTATCTCAAAACAAGAACAAATAAACCAAAATACCCCACAAAATAATAACACAAACAAACACGCTATGAAACAAAGATGCATTCAAGTTCTAAACCCTGGTTAATGATGGATGGAAATTACTCACTGATGCAATGAAGCTGTGAGTGAAGATGAGACCACACTGGGTCTGTCTGGTGGGTCCTTAATCCATGACTGTCGACTCAGTGGAGGGTGATTGGAGGGGTTGGCCAGGCCCCACTAGAAGAGAAGCCAAAATAGATTCTCTCAGGGCCTCCTGGTGGGTGGAACTAGCCCTGTGGAGACATCCTATCCTGCCTTACCGTTTCTGCTGTGTTAGTCCATGCAGTTGGCACTTGGTCAGAGAAATGCTGGGCTGAGCCACAGCCTCCCACCCTGGGCTGTTGTGGGTGCTCACTCTGTCCCTGTGAGGCTTCCCTTGCACCCCCAGATGAGAGACACATGCTTGGTCCTGTGAGTCTTGTAGTGTGGATCTGTTGTCCTAGCAAGTGAAGAGGGCAGTGTTCCCTGGAAAGAGAAGTGAGAGCAAAGACGGTAGCACCTGGCATCTGGGAGGGATGAGAGGCAAGGGCTGGTCCAGCCTCCCTCTCCTCCGTGCTCAGCAAAGGAGCAAAACTGCTGTGAAAGCTGTCAGCTCTGAACAGTCTTGTTTGGGATACTCGCCATCTTGGCTCCTTGGTGGTGTTGCGAGGTGCTGAGCCTGAAGCTTAGTTGCCCCGTGTGTGGAAGGGACAAGTGAGCAGAGGGACTGGAAGTACCCCTGTGGTAAATGTGGACCCAGCAGGGGCGGGTGGACCTGGGCTTGGGCCCTAGCCCTGGCCTCTGAGGTGTGTCATGAAGCTAGTTGTGTAGGTCGTTTTCCTCAGCCGGAAGGGAAAGGATCGGGGTTTTGCCGAGAGCCAGTTGTGTTCCCGCTCTCGGCTAGGCGCTGCAATGTGTTCGTTTGCCTCCTCCTGAGGCAGGGACTTGCTGTGTTTCTTTAGTTGGCTTCTTACTCTCCAGGCTCCTGAGTGTGAGGATTATAGGCGTGCACCAACATCTAGATA